>NC_142065.1:26389110-26718753 GCF_059756535.1 Pantherophis guttatus | reverse complement strand
AAGGGCTGAGGAACAACTTAACTTACGTAGGTGGAACCTGCCTAGAAA
Source organism: Pantherophis guttatus (assembly GCF_059756535.1). Taxonomy (NCBI): domain Eukaryota; kingdom Metazoa; phylum Chordata; class Lepidosauria; order Squamata; family Colubridae; genus Pantherophis; species Pantherophis guttatus. The sequence goes on along the minus strand of NC_142065.1, from coordinate 26,718,705 downwards.
GAATATGCATATATATATATATATGTGTATATATATATATATATATATGTGTGTGTGTATATATATATATATATATATATATATATATATATATGTGTGTGTGTGTGTGTGTGTGTGTGTGTGTGTATGTATGTATGTATGTATATATATGTATGTATATATATATATGTATATATATATATATTAATAGAATATAATTAATAGAATGATACAATGATATGATATGATCTAATATAATATAATAATTTGACAACATTTCTCTCCTGTTTCCCCTCTGCCATTACCAGAAGGTCCAGTTAAACAGAAGCCAGGAGTGTGTCCAATCGATATCTGCGATTGCTCTGGTCCTCTGCCTAATGAGTGCCGGACAGATTATGGTTGTGAAAAAAAGAAGAAATGTTGTTACTCTTGTTGTGCAATGCGCTGTGTGGACCCAAAATAAGAAGCTCCGGGATTCAGGTAGTACTTTCTTCTCAACGGTGCACTGGGTTCCATATTATCATGGTCTTGATGAAAAAGCAAATATCCTCCATGCTCCCTTCACTTTAGCCCTGTAGCCTAATCTTCTCCCCATTTTTCCTTTCTTTCTTTCTTTCTTTCTTTCTTTCTTTCTTTCTTTCTTTCTTTCTTTCTTTCTTTCTTTCTTTCTTTCTTTCCTTCCTTCCTTCCTTCCTTCCTTCCTTCCTTTCCTTTCTTTCCTTTCTTTCTTTCTTGGGTGAATACAGGTATTGCTTTCACTTCACCTGCCTTTGATTTCTTTGCTTCAGATTAGCTACCAGAAACTTTGATCAACCACATGCAAACCTAATTTGCTGACATTATACTTCATCAATCTTCCCGTAGCAGCTGGTCCTTAACACTTATTTTAAATTCTTCAGTCATCCTTTGACAACTAGGGTTCCTCCAACCTAGGCTGACAGAAGTTTTTCTTTATTATGTCATTTGGCTGCTTCCATGATGCTGCCTCCAGCAAAATGTTTCTTCTTGGATTACTTTGATAGTGAGAAACATAGATGTTTGTTTAGCTACTTTTGTATTGTTAAGTTTAACATTTAATTTGCAATCCATTTACAGGCTTCCCCATTGATGAAAGTGGTTTGGCAACTCCATATAAAACTCCAACAATTTTACAGCATCTCTCTGATCTCTTCATCAGCCTCAGAAATGTTTCTTGATCCAGAAATCAGAACAGCAAGATATTTGCTACACTGTTTTACTCCTGGTTATTTCAGAGAACTTTCCTTCCTTCCTTCCTTCCTTCCTTCCTTCCTTCCTTCCTTCCTTCCTTCTTTCTTTCTTTCTTTCTTTCCTTCCTTCTTTTTCTTTCTTTCTTTCCTTCCTTCCTTCCTTCCTTCCTTCCTTCCTTCCTTCCTTCCTTCCTTCCTTCCTTCCGGTACAGCATTATTATTATAATGATAATGAAATATTATGAAAAATGAAGAAAGATGATTCGTTGTAATGGAAATTATTGTTTCTCTATCATAAGTAAAATTAGCATTTCAAATTTCACTTTTCAGTTCTTTATTTACCTACAGAATACATCTCGGTAATCTCTAGCAGACAAAATTTAATTACAATATTTCCCCTAAGAAGACAACCTATCCATGGCAGAATAGATTCCACTAAACTGTGAACTTGGTCTCATATTTTTATATCACCAAGAAGGAAAAATCGAGAACTTTACAAATCACATTGTTAACAGAAGATTTGAAGTTTAATGTTGCTATTGTTTAACCTGTTAACTATTCTTTCTCATATAGAAGGCATGACAAGTCAAATTAGGTTTCAAATAGATGTAGAAGTCTATAAATTTTGGACCTTTTTTACAAAAGGGGAAGATGTTATTTTTGCAGTATATCTCTCAACGTTCAGCTGAGTGGATAATATGTGTTTTTGTTTTTATTTTTATTTTGTCCTTTAAATTCACATTTTTTAATGTTCTTGTTGTCAGCATTCCAGAAAGACCCCCACTCCAAGTAAAGACGCAGAAGCAAGCATTTTCCAAAGTCCTCTTTACTAGAATAGGCAAACTGGCACATCTGGGGAAACCCGAATCTGAAAAGCCCGGGTTTTCCTTCAGTAAGTCAAAGCTCCCCTTTTCCACCCAGTCAGTCACATGCTCCAATCAATGTCCGTTCCATCCTGATCCAGCCCCCTGACCACTTCTTCTCCAGATGCGGGATCGCCCTGACCTTGACCGACAGGAAGAATGCTATTATGTCTCCTAACCCCCTCTCCTACTTTCCCACACATGAGAAGGTGGTGGCATTGGAGCTTCCGGCCTAACATGGCTTCCAAAGCTGACACTTGTCCTGTTTCGTTTTCTTGTTGTATTCTTTTGGATTTTGGATTTTAATCTTTTAAATAATGTAAAAATTAAAAAGTTCACATTTTAAGTAGACACCTACAATGCCGTGCCCTCAAATTGTAACTTTCTTAGCAGCCCAGAACCATATTAGAGTTGATAGTATCAAAAGTCCCCAAAAGATCTAATAAGACAAGGAAAGCTGCACTCCAAGCATCTAAATTACAGTTTAGGTCATTCACAAGAGCAACCATATGTGCTTCCACCCCTTGCTTCAGTTTGAACCATGATTGAAAGGGCTGTAACTCATTCATTTCCATCCTCCTTTCAATCAGCTCTTCCCCAGTTAATCCTGTTTCTCTTCAAATCACACTCATTTTCCAAACTGCATATCACCTCCTGTTGTCCTCCTCAGGTCCAGGAAAGTTTGTTTATATCCTTTGGAAATGTTATGATATTCCAAACTGGACTGCATTTGAGGAATTCTGAATGTTATTACCAAAATAAAAATGGGAACTATTAACCACAAGGAGTGTGGTGGATCATTACTACGTTGTTTGGTTCTTCCAACTGGACCTCACATTAGAATGTAGGAAAGAAGAATTCGCTGCTTGAGATGTTGAATGAGAAAGGAAAGGGTCCAGATATTGCTAACAGTCAGAAAGTGAAATGAGCTAATCACATTATTGCTCAAAGAAATTATCGGTTAACCACAAACTGACAAGAAAGTTAATTAGAAAAAGCTACTTGGTATATCCAAGTATATTGGTATATTTTTTTTTACTACTGGTTTTGTGGGCATGGCGTGTTGGGCATGGTGTGGCTTGGTGGGCATTGTAGGAGAAGGATACTGCAAAATCTCCATTTCCACCACACTCTGGGGCCAGCCAGCGGTGGTATTTCCCGGTTCTCTGAAGTACTCAAAATTTCTACTACTGGTTCTCCAGAACCTGTTAGAACCTGCTGGATTTCACACCTGCCCTATACATATTTCTATAACCCAGGTCGCCTAGGAGAGGCAGGCTTCAATAGAGTCCTCTATTGCTCTGTTAAATGCCACAACAAACAGTCCTTCAACAGCCAGTAAAGCTCCACCCCACACTTCCCAGTAGGCAGCCACCCACAGTCCCATTAAAAAAAAACCAGTAGGCAACAAACCAAGTTGAAAGGCAAAGAGGAAGTCCAAAGACAAGGCGCAAGCTCACGGGCCAAGGTCCAGAGTCAAGGTCCACACAGCAACGAAAGTTCACAGGGCAAGTTTGGCTTGCTACCAAGGTTTTAGCTACTTCAAGACTTTCCAAGAAACTAGGTGATAAATTTGTGGAACCATTCAAAGTTCTCCGATAAATCAACCCTGTAGCCTTCCACATCCCATTACCCCCTTCAAAGAAGGTGCATTCAGTATTTCACCAAGCATTATTTTTATTTATTTATTTGTCAAGCATATATTTTATGATAGATACAAGTGTAAACATAATTATAAATACATGAAAAGGATGCGAATAAAAGAAAAGATTAGGACAGGGATGGTAGGCACGCTGATGTGCTTATGCACGCCCCTTACAGACCTCTTAGGAATGGGGTGAGGTCTACAGTAGACAGTCTAAGGTTAAAGTTTTGGGGGCTTGGGGAAGAAACCATAGAGTCAGGTAGTGCATTCCAGGCATTGACAACTCTGTTACCAAAGTCATATTTTCTGCAGTCTAGTTTGGATCGGTTTACCATGAGTCTGTATCTATTGTGTGCTCTTGTATTGTTTTGATTGAAGCTGAAGTATTCATTGGCTGGTAGGATATTGTAGCAGATGATTTCATGTACTATGCTTAGGTCAGACCAAAAATGGCAAAGTTCTAAGTTGTCTAAGCCCAAAATTTAGAGTCTGGTGGCATAAAGTATTTTGTTGTGAGCAGAGGAGTGGAGGACTCTTCTTGTGAAATATCTCTGGACTCGTTCGATTATATTAATGTCTGATATGCAGTGCAGGTTCCAGACAGATGAGCTGTATTCAAGAATTGGTCTGGCGAAAGTTTTGTATGCCCTAGTTTGCAGTTCAATATTACCGGAGAAGAAGCTACATAAGATTAGGTTAAGAACTCTTATGCTTTTTTAGCACTGCTGTTACAGTGAGCTCTGGCACTTAAAGTATTTGTGATGAGTACTCCAAGTTCTTTGACAGAGTGAGGGTCATCTGTTAGGTCGTATCCATCCAGCTTATATTTTGTGTTCTGATTTTTTTTTGCCAATGTGTAAGACAAAGCATTTGTTGGTTGGAGCTGGTTCTGAAAGATACTTCGTAGATTATGCTAAGTGATTCTGCTATGGTGGTTGAGAGCTTCCTTAGAAAGTAGGCACATAATCCATCAGGGCCAATCAATAGAGATGGTTTTAGGTTGCATAGTGCCTTTTCAAAGGCATTTTCTGTGAAATTGACATGTAGTAGATCGCTGTGAGTAGTTGTGGTCCGATTGGGAAATGAGGGGCATGAGCCATTGCTGTTACAGTCTTCCCCGTTTGGTCCTCTTAGTGGTGGAATGGATCTTGAGTCTTTAAGTTTGTTGTTTACGAAATTGTAGAAGGCCCAGGTGGATTTAGTGCGTATTAGGTTTTCCTCTTGTTTGCTGTGATAACTGATGCATTCTGCCTTTATCTGTTGGCATACGGTTTTGTAGAGACTTTTGAAGTTAGTTATGTTGGCTACCTAGTTTTTGCACCAAAAAGGGTTTTTTGTTTTGTTTTGTTGTTGTTGTTTTTGGTTTGAAGCTTCCTTATTGTTATGGGCAATTTATTGTTCCTGGTTTTGGGGGTTATTACTGGTACGTATAGTTTGATGATTCTTTTGACTTCTTGCAAAAAAATGCTATAATGGTCTTTGGCAGTGATGCAGCCAGCGAATAGTTTGCCAATCAAGAGATGAAAGGTCATCAATTATGAGATCATAGCTGGCTTTTCTAAAGTTATACTTTGGGTTTCCGTCATTATGATTGTCTATGTGAGGACGTAAGTTGAGATAAAAGTCTATCATGCTATGGTGATGTTGGAAAAGGATTCTTTTATTTTTAGTCCATAAATTGAATTTAAACTGTTGCAGAAGATGAGATTAAGGCAGCTGTTGAGTCTAGTGTTTTTGGTTACTAGTTGATCTAGTCCCAGATTCATTACAGCATTGTACAGGGTTGCATGTATGGCTTCAGTTGTACATTCATTTAGGGTCCAATTAATAAGAGGTAGATTTAGGTCACCAAGAAAGATAAGAGGGTGTGGGCAGGAGGCTGCCCATGTTAGTAGTGATGTTAGTTTGTTCACATGTACAAGGTCGTAATCAGGGGCTCTGTAACAGAGTATGAAGCAAATTGTGGTGTTTAGGGAAAGGTTGCATACGATGGTCTCAGGAAGAGCTAACTCCTGTGTAACTTGAATATTTTTTAGAGTTAGGGATTTTTTTATAGAAGATAGCAACACCACCCCCTCTGTGGATTTCACGGTCGGACCTGTACGCATGATAGTCTCTTACTCTGGTAATGGAGTCTGGTAGTGATTAATTCAGCCACGTCTCGCATACAAATATAAAGTTGAATATAGTTGTATTTAATCTCCAAAAATGTTCCCCCAGGCACAATACATTCCCAGTGCCCCCTCCACCACCAGTCATAGTAGAGAGAGAACTAGAATACTAGGTGGAAGCAATCCTAGACTCTAGGAAAAGAAGCAAAGGTATTCAGTACTTGGTTCATTGGAAAGGCTACCTTTTTTGCAGCTCACTCCTCAGAAAACGCAGAGTACACACCCTGATTTAGTTCATCAATTTCACCAGTGGGCCGACACCAATTATGATTTTCTGTTATCCATCCTCCCATTTAATGGTGGGGGCCCATTTGTCAAGCCAAGCAAGGCCCAATATGATGGATTCTGACATCTTTGGTGCTACTATAAATCTTATAGGTTCACGATGTCTCCCAAATTCTAAACTAACCAATTCAGTGATTTGGGTGGCTGGGACTCCACCAATTATGTCCCATCCACCTGTTCAAACTTAATTGGGTGCTTTAAGGCTCTTGTTTTGATTCCTAATTGTTCAACAATTGGAAGTCCAATTAAACATCTGGTACAGCCTGTATCTATTATTGCTGGTACTTCTCCTTGCTTCCCAGTCTCTGGCACTGCCAGTTTCACTTTAATTGAAAAACAGGGATGGGTGAACTCACCATCGGGTCAACTTCTCTGCTAGCCTCATTGGGAGGGGCTGCTTTGGCTGAAGGTTCCTCGCTCTCTTTGATGGGGAAGGGAACCTATATGGCTTGTCCGGAAAATTAACTGGTATCCGGGGGCTTTCTTGGGGCCCTTCTGCCTCGGGTGGCCATGGCCGGACATTATTGTGGAATTGGTGCAGGGGCCAGGCACTCAGAAGCTCTTATGACCCATTTTCCACAACAATAGCATTTAATCACCCCTGCAGGTTGAGTGAGAGGGACTTCAGCAGGCTTTGAAAGTGGACATCTAGCCAGAGCTCCAAGGTGGCTTCTCTGCTGGGGCTTTGCAGAGGGAGTGAATTTCTCTATCCAGAGCTATGGACAATGGGCAAGGTTCCCTGTGACCCATCTAAAGTCCCATACAAAATCTTTTATGGGTCGATTACCTTGCTTAGTTTAGTTTAGTTTTATTATATTTGTATACCGCCCTTCTCCCAAAGGACTCAGGGTGGTGAACAGCCATGATAAAACAACATACAAGACAAAATTTTAAAAACATATTAAAACAATTCAATCTTTGGCCAAAATTAAAACTTCCAATTAAAACCATTTTAAACCACTTTTAAAACCCAATTTAAAATTGTTTATCCCGTCAGACCGGCTTGCTGAAATAATAGGATCTTCAGAGCACGGCGGAAGGCGCAGAGGTCGGGGATCCTTCATATGTCCAGGGGCAATTCATTCCATAGGTCAGGAGCCCCCACAGAGAAGGCTCTCCCCCTGGGGGTCACCAGTCGATATTGTTTGGCCGACAAAGGAGGCCCTCTCTGTGGGAGCGTGTCGGTCGGTGGGAGGACCGACACGCGGTCCTGTAAGTAACCAGGTCCTAAGCCATGGAGCGCTTTAAAGGTGGTAACCAACACCTTGAAGCACACCCGGAAGATTACCAGGAGCCAGTGCAGCTCGCGCAAGAGGGGTGTTACATGGGAGCAACGAGTCGCCCCCATTATCACTCGCGCAGCCACATTCTGGACCAGCTTCATCCCTTTTATTGTGGCTTCGTTCTCATTGATCCGGTCAGGGTCATCGAATTAGGCCCGGAGCAGCTTAATCAGCATCATTTATTTCAGCCACTCCCTTGTTGTGCAGCTGGGCTATCCAGTCCAAACCATCGCCTTTATTCATCCCCTCTGAAATTGCAGGTACTAAGTTGCGATCAGTTTCGTATTGTTCCCTATACTGATCTATAAGGGCCCAGAGCGGTGCACGATCGTCAGAACTTTTTTTTTTTTTTTACTTTTTAAAGCATTTTTAACTGCTTTAAAATGCTTTTAAAAAGTTTTAAAAAGAGGTTCCAACAATCACGCGCCACAACTATGATCATTGGAACCTTTTTTTTTTTTTTACCTTTTTAAAGCATTTTTTACTTCTGGAGAACTAGTAGTAAAAAATGCTTTTAAAAAGTTTTTTAAATGGTTTCCAAGCTTGCGTGCCACAGCTGATTCCCCACCCCCTCATTGTTCTACCTACCTTCCCAAGCCTCCTTTTGGTGCATACTGTGCATGCATGTGTGCAGTATGCATTTGGTGAACACTGCGCATGCGCAGCCAGCAAACCGGTAGCAAACCAGTTCAGATTTCACCACTGGTCACAATGCACAAAAGTTTGAATGACTACCTTTGTAAAAAACTTCCATAAAAATACCCAAAGCTGGACAATGTAGACCAGGGGTGTTAAACTCAAGGCCCGCAGGATGAATTTGGCCTGCGATGTGATTGGATCCAGACTTTGCAGCTGTTTTGGAAACAGTGAGGGGCTGGTCCATATCACTTTGGCCAGGCCCACCCAATCCAGGCATGTGTGCGTGCTCTACCAGCCCTAACCTGTGCAGTTCATCAGGCTCTGTAACAGCACAGCTGGATAAAGGACACCTGGTTTTTCTCCTTTTCTTCAGTCTAAAGGTGGGTTCCTTCCATCTGAACAGAACCAGGCCAGGACACATATGCCAGATTATAAACTCAAACATTTTCCAAACATTCTGTGACATAGTAGCAGACATTTTCGTTTGCAGCAATGGAACAATGAGTAGGAAAACCTTCTGTGCTCCTTTACAATTGCAAACTTATTATGAAAAGAAAGAAAAACTGTTAGCGATTATACTATGGTGTGCTTTTCAAATTTTATCCTAGGAACATATGATGTAATCTACAGATTACCGTGGTCATAGAATTGAATGGGGTAGATTAAAGCCAATTGCTGGAATCAGGAAATAAATTACATAAACCTTGGCTCTTAAACCTATTGAGAGATGAGAAAATGAAAGAAGCAGACATTTTACAAGACAGAGGTGGTATTCAGCAGGTTCTGACCAGTTCTGGAGAACCGGTAGCAGAAATTTTGAGTAGTTCGGAGATACCACCTCTGACTGGCCCTGCCCCCATCTATTCTCTGTCTCCCAAGTCCCAGCTGATCGGGAGGATATGAGGATTTTGCAGTAACCTTCCCCTGCCACGCCCACCAAGCCATGCCACACCCACAAATCCACGCCCACAGAACCGGTAGAAAAAAATTTGGATCCCACCACTGTTACAAGACCACTATATATGAAAGTGAAGGGAAATAGTAATAAGGATATAATAAATAATAGTAGAATATAATATACTGGAATACTAGAATTAGTAGAAAACATTATTCTGTAATCGTTTATTTCCTGTAACACATATATGCTATATTTTGCCTTTGTATTTGTATTTCCTGTAACTAACTTTCTGTAACAGACATATGCTGTATTAGGCCTCTGTAAAGTATCTGGTATCAGTCAAACATATGCTCCTGCTATCAACCTGAATCTCCCATCAATCGTATTCTTGGTTTCCTGTATCTGGAGCCTGGCACCTATCTCAGATTAGAGCTGAATACATCATCAGGGTTCACACAGTGTGGGGAAAAGAACAAAGGAATACTCAAGGATGAGATTAAGATTAATTGGGAGGCATCTATCTTTTGCAGGACTATGAAGAATATGCAAACCTAAATTAGGAGGCCAGAATTAGGGACCAAGCTGATGTTTCTAAGGGTATAAAAAGGATGCCATGCCTTCTCTAAGGTGTGGCCTTCCTTACATGTCTCTTTTGTATATGTTCGGAAAAGTTTACCCAGCCTTTACTTTGATCAAATTAAGCACTGATTCTTCTCAAGCCTCTGCTTAAGTTCTTCTGTTTGGCTCAATGTTGGCTTAAGCATATTGCCGGACCTTACAAAAGTTTAAATGACTACCTTTATTAAAAAGGTTCAAAAATTTTAAAATATATATTTGATTTTAACACTCTGCTTGTCAGACAGAGGTTGAGGACAAAAAAAGAGGACATCTCTTTTTGTTGAACATCAGAGTTTACAGACATGGAAGGGTGATCATGATCTGGACTATGCCTTAATATTGCAGTTACTAATGTTCCCACCTGTTGTAGCCAAAGCTTCTGTTTCAACAAAAATGAGAAGAATTGCTTACGTTTGGGGGGGAGGAGAAAGAAAGCATACAAACCTGTTTGGCAAAACTCTGTTAGCAGTTTTGTGCAACTGTAACCCTCACCACATTTCTGTTCATACACTGCTCTGCCCAACAGTAGTTTTTTTATCATTCTAAGTCATTTGCTGAACCTGAAGGACAGCATGAAGCTGCTCACCACCTTTCTCCTTGTGGGCCTTCTAGCTCTTTGGATGGGATTCCCCTCCACAACCGGGAGCGACACCCCAGCAGGTGAGACATAAAAGCAGCTGTTTGGTGAAGAGAGATGATGGAGGAAAGAGAAGGAAGCCTCACTGAGTTTTATGCCTTCATCTTTACTTTTAAATTCTCTCTTTGATGTAGCTGATTGAATATTAATTTATATAGCTTTTACTACTATTATTATCAGGGAAAATCTGATAACATATGTTAAACTGTAATGCAGTTTCAGTTTCAGAAATGCAAATATTTAAATTTTGTTGGAAATGCTCTTCATACAATTTACTGTAATGTTGATATTATTCAACCAATCTGTGACCTTCAGAGTTATGTATGTATGTATGTATGTATGTATGTATGTATGTATGTATGTATGATGTGTATGTATATGTGTGTGTGTGTGTGTCTTATTGAGGGAAAATGGAGATTATATTTGAAAAGAAAGGTTGCCATCTTTTATATAGAGAGAGATATTGCCATATCTGTAGATAGCAACCTTTTCAACTATCATCTCCATTTTCTCTCAATAAGTTGAAGATGCACATTTCCAATCAATCTATATTAATTTTATCACACTTGAAAAGAAATAAGAATGATAAAGAACTCTAAAATTGAAATTGATTACTTAACCAACTTCACATTGGTTGTTTTGACAGTTTTTTTTAAACCTATAACATATTGCAGGGTTTTGAGGTTGGAGAAAATTACAATTCATTCTGATAAGGTTTAAGTGAAATGTGCAGTTGGAAGCCTGAAAAAGTTAGTGGATTGAATTGGCCTTTGAAATAAAGGTAGAATTAGGAATCCTACCGAGAATATGTTGAGCAATATCTCTGGTGAAATTTCCTATTGCTTCTTGTCAAGTTCACCAACTATTCCTCCAAAGTGGATAGCATTGAATCTTTCTCTGTGCATATAATAAGCTTGCAATAGTTATCATATATTGAAATAGTCTTCCATGACTTTTTTCCAATTGTTCCGGCTTCAGTTAGGAAGGAGGAATTGTTCAGAGTTTCCCGTCTTAGAGGTGTAAATCTAGCAGCAGATTGAAATCCTTTCTGAGGTAGCTCTGAAAGTATGGAATGCAGATGCTAATTAAGTCATCTCTTCATTAACCATGGTGACACAGTGATTAGAATGCAATACTGCATGTTACTTCTGCTGACTGACAGCGGCCTGCAATTTGGCAATTCAAATCTCATGCTCAAGGGAAATATATATATAAGAGCCATGGTGGTGCGATGGGGAGAATACGATATTGTAGGCTAAATCTGCTCACTTCCAGCAGTTTGATCAAGGTTGACTCAGCCTTTCATCCTTTCAAGGTCAGGAAAATGAGGACCCAGATTGTTGGGGGCAATATGCTGACTGTAAACCTCTTAGTGAGGGCTGTAAAGCACTGTGAAGCTGTATATAACTCTAAGTGCTAGTGCAATTGCTATTAGTCTCCTAGAAAATGAGTTTCATCATGAGTTTTTCTTTGGTAATAATTTTGAGGTTGAAAATGATGAGGATTTTTTGTCTGCTATTTACAGGTACATACATACACCCAGCCCAACATACACATAGCAATTAGACTTATATACTGCTTCAAAGTGCTTTACAGCCTCCTCTAAGTTGTTTACAGAGTAAACATCAGGAAAGAGTATGAAAAGCTGGAAAAGTACCAGGGCTCGAAAGAGGGGAGAGGATGTGGAAAGTAAAAGCTACAGTGGTCAATGGAACTTGATGCAATGGTGCTAGAAGTATTGTTGCAGGATGTAAGCTGTTCCAAATAAAACTGCCTTTCGAAATTGACTGATGGTGAATTAATAATGTGTGTGTGTGTGTGAGAGAGAGAGAGAGAGAGAGAGTGTTTGATATATGAAAAGTAATTAATATAATAATACATGTAATAAATATGATACCATATGATATAATAATTCAACAACATCTTTCCCGTTTCCCCTCTGCCATTACCATAAGGTCCAGTTAAACAGAAGCCAGGGGTGTGTCCAATTGATCGCTGCAGATGCACTGGTCCTCAGCCTAATGAGTGCTGGACAGATTATGGTTGTGAAAAAAAGAAGAAATGTTGTTACTCTTGCTGTGCAATGCGCTGTGTGGACCCAAAATAAGAAGCTACAGGATTCAGGTAGTACTTTCTTCTCAAGGGTGCACTGGGTTCCATATTATCATAATCTTGGTGAAAAAGGAAATATCCTCCATGCTCCCTTCCCTTTAGCCCTGTAGCCGAATCTTCTCCCCATTCTTTCCTTTCTTTCTTTCTTGGGTGAATACAATTCACTTCACCTGCCTTTTGATTCCTTTGTTTCAAATTAGCTACCAGAAACTTTGATCAACCACATGCAAACCTAATTTGCTGGCATTCATCAATCTTCCCATAGCAGCTGATCCTTAACACTTATTTTAAATTCTTCAGCCATCCTTTGACAACTAGGCTGACAGAAGTTTTTCCATATTATGTCATTTGGCTGCTTCCTTGATGCTGCCTCCAGCAAAATGTTTCTTCTTGAACTAGTTTGGTAATGAGAAACATAGATGTTTGTTTAGCTACTTTTGTATTGTTAAGTTCAACATCTAATTTGTAATCCATTTACAGGCTTCTCCATTGATGAAAGTGGTTTGGCAACTCCATGTAAAACTCCAACAATTTTTCAGCATCTTTGTGATCCCTTCAACAGCCTCAGAAGTGTTTCTTGATCCAGAAATCAGAACAGCAAGATATTTGCTACACTGTTTTACTCCTGATTATTTCACAGAACTTTCCTTCCTTCCTTCCTTCCTTCCTTCCTTCCTTCCTTCCTTCCTTCCTTCCTTCCTTTCTTCCTTCCTTCCTCCCTCCCTCCCTCCCTCTCTCCCTCCCTCCCTTCCGGTACAGCTTATTATAATGATAATGAAATATTATGAAAAATTAAGAAAGATGATTCATTGTAATGGAAATTATTGTTTCTCTATCATAAATAAAATAGCATCTCAAATTTCACTTTTCTGTTCTTCATTTACCTACGGAATACATCTTGGTAATCTCTAGCAGACAAAATTTAATTACAATATTTCCCCTAAGAAGACAACTTATCCATGGCAGAATAGATTCCACTAAACTGTTAGTTTGGTCTCATATTTTTTTATCACCAAGAAGGAAAAATTGAGAACTTTATAGGTCACATTGTTAACAGAAGCCTTGAAATTTAATGTTGCTATTGTTTAACCTCTTAATTTCTCTTTCTCATATATAATGTATGACAAGTCAAATTAGGTTTCAAATAGATGTAGAAGTCTATAAATTTTGGACCTTTTTTACAAAAGGGGAAGATGTTATTTTTGCAGCATATTTCTCAACGTTCAGCTGAGTGGATAATATGTGTTTTTGTTTTTGTTTTTGTTTTTTGACCTTTTAATTCACATTTTTTAATGTTCTTGTCCTGTTTTGTTTTGTTTTGGATTTTGTATTTTAATCTTTTAAATAATATGAAAATTAAAAAGCTCACATTTTAAGTAAACACTTACAATGCCGTGCCCTCAAATTGTAACTTTCATAGCAGCCCAGAACCATATTAGGATTGATAGTATTAAAAGTCCCAAGAAATCTAATAAGACAAGGAAAGCTGCACTCCAATCACCTAAGTTACCACTTAGGTCATTCACAAGAGCAATAATATTGCTTCCACCCCTTGATTCAATTTGAACCATGATTGAAAGGACTAACTCATTCATTTCCACCCTCCTTTCAATCAGCTCTTCCCCAGTTAATCCTGCTTCTCTTCAAATCACACTTATTTTCCAAGCTGCATATCACTTCCTGTTGTCCTCCTCATGTCCAGGAAAGTTTGTTTATATCCTTTGGAAATGCTTTGATATTCCAGACTGCACTGCATTTGGGGAATTAAGGAACAGGGGTTGAATCCATAAATGATGCTGGCTGAGGGGTATGTGTGCATAGATGTTTAGCTATGATGGAAATGGAAAAAACAAGACATTTGAGGGGGCCAAGGAAGACACATTTAAGAAGGAAGAAAGTGGAAGAAGGGAGCACATTTTTGTTGCTTCCTGGTTTCCTTTGTTTTGCACAGTACATTAAAACCTGTGACTGCTAGGAGAATGCAAAAGGGACCTTGCAGTAGCTATGTGAAATCCAAGAAGGCCAAGACGAGAAGCAATACTAAATTTAACCAGGAACTGCTCTGAAAAAGAACTTCAGGGCGGTATACAAATCAAATAAACTAAACTAAACTAAACTTCCAAGTTAGGCAGCAATGAGGTACTTCTGCCCCAAGATACATTCACTGAACCAAGAATTTTGGACAATTTTGATCCATCTTCAACTTTCCTTTCTTATATTGCCCTCTGAAATAACATCCCCAGATATTTGTATAACCCTCACTCTGACATTATTTAAATCAATTTTTAAAATTTGGCTTTTTATCTCTGTTAGATATTTGATTTCTCAAATTTGTTGTCATTTTTTTTCTGGTCTTTTTTTGGGGGGGGGGGTAGTGCTTCCATTTTATGCCTAAATTTTTACATTGTACTAAATTTTTACATTGATGGTGGGTGAAATTCTTATATTTGGCATGTAGTAGTATTCTTACCTTCCCTTATTCCCAAGATGAGGGAAAGGAGTGTTTATTAGTTTTCAGTGATTGATAGCTTCCCTTACTATGACATTTCAATTGAATTCCAAAGAATATGAATGAGAATAGCCAGAGAGGCTGCAGAAGAATTGAAAGATTGAATATGGGGTGGAGGAAGGAATAACAAAGCTCTTAGTTATTTATTTATCCTTTATTTATTGAACAAATTTAGATGGCCATTCAATTCACTTATGGTGACTCTGGGTGGCTTACAATATTTAAAATCCACAACATAAAATCCCTACATAGCAGCAGATACAGTCACACTGGGCACTTGATCAGTTCTGTATCAACCTAACTCTGGCTCTAGAAAATGTGCATGTGCCACCTAATTGATAATAGGTGGATATCACTATGAGATCAGCATAATAGCAGTTCATTCTGTTAACACAAGGAAAGAAAAGATACTCCATTGGTCCTGTCCAAAAGAGATTGTCTTCTAGTTTATTACATTGGTAGGAGTATGGGTCCTCTTAATGAATGAAGAGGAAGAAAAATATCTGTGAAACTTTGAAGAAGGGGAAGAATGTAATTTATCTAAATGAAGGTCATCTTGTAGATGGGAGTTAATGTTCCAGCACTAAATAGCCCCTGGAACCTCCACACTGACCCTTAGAAAAACATGGCAAAGGAAGGACTGACTATACATACACATGACTAATTTTCCTAAACACTTGCTTTCCACGTTTGGCTGGGTTTGAGTTCTCACAATTTTGACAAAATGAGGACATTCTAGAGGAATGCCACTACTGTCAACTCTATTAAGAATATTTTCCTAATATATATATATATATATATATATATATATATATATATATATATATATATATATATATATATATATATATATATATATATATATATATATATAAAAATTTGATTTATATGCCGCTCTTCTCCGAAGACTCAGGGCAGTTTACAATGTGCTCAGCAATAGCCTTCATCCTTTTGTATATTTATACAAAGTCAGCTTATTGCCCCCACAACTGGGTCCTCAATTTACCTACCTTAGAAAGGATGGAAGGCTGAGTCAACCTTGAGCCTTGGCGAGATTCGAACCCTGCAGTAATTGCAGGCAGCTGGTCTTAATAACCAGCTTAATAACAGGGTGCCTTAAACCCCTGTACTACCAAGGCAATATTCAGTTGAGTGTACCCTGTTAAAACTGAAGTCCATTAGGTACATCTTCTCTTTTATGTGATATTCATTAGGAAATTGAAGATTGTATCATGTCCATCTGTTCCCCCAATCAGATATTTCCCAAGTTTATAAAAACTAAAACCTTCCTTCAGATGTTGAAAACAAGATGTAATTGACAGGAAATTGCTAATATCCTAAAACTAAAACTAACCACAAACTGACAGAGGATCTAATTAAAATAGAAAGTCAGTTGGTCTATTTGTTCATTCCAAAAAGCCAAGCCAAAAGAGAAGACTATGGATTCTAACTTCATGTCAGAGGCCATGTACATATGGCTGAAATTTCCTGCAGTTTCTGTCACACACAAAATTCTGTATTGGGCATCTGGAACGTGGCTTAGAAAGCCACAAGGAGTAGAACAATTTCCACACAGAGCTACATACAGGTTTGGCAAAGGTTATTGCAATTTATCCCTAATGCAACAGCTATTGCTTCAGCACAGAAAAAAAAGAGGTAATATTGAAAAATATTGAAAAATGCAATTCACCCTGAAGAAGTATCAGGTAGGGACCATATGTAAGATATCAACTAGGTATGTGAGATGTGAAATTATTATATAAAAATATATTGACCCAGGGGTGAAATGCTCCAGGTTCGGACAGGATCGCCTGATCCTGTAGCGATGGTGGCGGGTGGTTCAGAGAACCGGTGGCAAAAATCCCTCCCCCCCCCATGCCCAGCTGAGCTGCGCAATCATCAGAGGTTCTTTTTTTATTTTTAAGAGCATTTTTTCTAAAACCTCTTCGGCCGAAAAAATGCTTTTAAAAGAAAAAAAAGGCTCAGATGATTGCGTGACTAAGCTGGGATCGTCAGAGGCTTTTAAATGCATTTTTTTTACAACCCCTTCAGCCGAAGAGGTTGTAGAAAAAATGTTTTTAAAAGAAAAAAAAGCCTCTGACAATCAGGCAACTCGGCTGGGATCGTCAGAGGCTTTTAAAAGAAAAAAGAGCCTCTGACGATGCCAGTTGAGCTGCCTGATTATCAGAGGCTTTTTTTTTCTTTTAAAAGGCTCTGATGTTCCCAGCTGAGTTGCCTGATCGTCAGAAACTTTTAAAAGCATTTTTTACAACCTCTTCGTCTGAAGAGGTTGTAGAAATAATGGTTTTAAAAGTAAAAAAAAAAAAGTTGGCCACGCCCGCCCAGTCACATTACTCCCCCCCACCAAACCACGCCCACAGAACCGGTAGTAACAAATTTTACATTTCACCACTGTATTGAGCCCACCGTCATCATATAATTGACTCTGACTTTGTCCTAAGCATCAAGAAATATTATCCAGTAGCATCCTGAAGACAATTTTTGTAGAACTTCTGGTTTTTTGGTCAGAGATGCCATATATGTAAATACTCAGAAGTAACCTTCTGCTATATTGCTCAATTAACATCAAAATAGTAATATTTTTATTACCCTAACCATAATATTGTAGTTACTAATGTTCACACCTTTTGTAGCCAAAGCTTCTGTTTCAACAAAAATGAGAAGAATTGCTCCCGTTTTGGGGGGTGGAGGAAGAATTGAAGCATACCAACCAGTTTGGCAAAACTCTGATAGCAGGTCTGTGCAACTGTAGTTCTAACCAAATTTCTGTTCATACATTGTTTTGCCCAGCAGTAGTTTTTTTATCATTCTAAGTCATTTGCTGAACCTGAAGGACAGCATGAAGCTGCTCACCACCTTTCTCCTTGTGGGTCTTCTAGCTCTTTGGATGGGATTCCCCTCCACAACCGGGAGCGACACCCCAGCAGGTGAGACATAAAAGCAGCTGTTTGGTGAAGAGAGATGATGGAGGAAAGAGAAGGAAGTCTCAGTGAGTTGTATGCCTTCATCTTTACTTTTTAAATTGTCTATTTGGTGTAGCTGATTGAATATTAATTTATATTGCCTTTATTGCAGTTATTGTTATCAGGAAAAATAAGATAACGTATTTTAATATGTAATGCAGTTTCAGAAATATAACATGCAAATGTTTAAATTTAATTGGAGATGCTCCTAATACAATTTACTGCAGTGCTGATTTTATTCAACCAAGAGAGAGTGGGGAAAGGAGGGAGGGAGAGAGAGAGAGAGAGGGAGAGAAAGAGAGAGAGAGAAGCTGCATCTCTACATGGCAATTATATTCTCAAATATAATGTCCATTTTCTCCCAATAAGTTGAAAGTGCACATTTCCAATCAATCTATATTAATTTTATAACACTTGAAAAGAAATAAGAATGATAAAGAATTCTAAAGTTGAAATTGATTACTTAACCAACTTCACATTGTTTTGACAGTTTTTTAAAAACCTATAACATATTGCAGGGCTTTGAGGTTGGAGAAAATTACAATTCATTCTGATAAGGTTTAAGTGAAATATGCAGCTGGAAGTCTGAAAAAGTTAGTGGATTGAATTAGTCTTTGAAACAAAGGTAAAATTAGGAATTCTACCGAGAATATGTTGAACAATATCTCTGGGAAAATCTCCTATTGCTTCTTGGCAACTTCACCAACTATTCCTCCAAAGTGGGTAGCACTGAATCTTTCTCTGTGCATATAATAAACTTGCAATAGTTATCATACATTGAAATAGTCTTCCATGACTTTTTTCCAATTGTTCTGGCTTCAGTTAGGAAGGAGGAGTTGTTCAGAGTTTCCCTTCTAAGAGGTGTAAATCTAGCAGCAGATAGAATAGATAGAATAGAATTCTTTATTGGCCAAGTGTGATTGGACACACAAGGAATTTGTCTTAGGTATATATGCTCTCAATGTACATAAGGAGAATAAAATACATTCATCAAGAATAAAAAATACAATATTTAGTGATAGTCAAGGTTACTAATTAGCTATCAAATCATACTAGGAAACAAATAAAAACAGTATAAATTGAAAGATACAAGCAACATGGTTATAGTAATAAGTGGGAAGAGATAGATACTAGGGAGGAAGAAAAGAATAATAGTAATACAGTCTTAGTAAAATATCTGACAGTGTTGTGGGAATTAGTTGTTAAGCAGAGTGATGGTATTAGGGAAAAAACTGTCCTTGTGTCTAGTTGTTCTGATGTGCAGTGCCCTATTGCATTGTTTTGAGGGTAGAAGTTGAAACAATTTATGTCCAATTATGAATTTTGAAAATTTGAAAGATTGAAATCCTTTCTGAGGTAGCTCTGAAAGTGTGGGACAAAGATGCTAATTAAATCCTCTCTTCATTAGCTGTGGTGGAAAAGTTGTTAGAATGCAGTACTGCATGTTACTTCTGTCAGCTGCCTCCAATTTGGCAGTTCGAAACTCTCCGATCTTAAAGTTGACTCAGTAAAATGAGGACCCAGATTGTTGGGGGCAATATGCTGACTTGGTAAACTGCTTACAGAGGGCTGTACAGCACTGTGAAGAGATATATAAGTGTAAGTGCTATTGCTATTAGTCTCCTGGAAAATGAGTTCAACTCTTTTTTTCAACAATCTTTGGTAATAACTTTGAGGTTGAAAACATTGAGGATTTTTTGTCTGCTAATTACATGTACATACATACCGGTGGTGGGTTGCTACCGGTTCGCCCCGGTTCAGGTGCGCGTGTGAGTGAACCAGTAGCGGAGGGATTTGGAACCTGCCCCTGATACATACACATATACACAGCAATAGCAATAGTACTTAGACATACGTCGCTTCATGGTGCTTTATAGCCCTCTCTAAGCGGTTCTACAGAGTCACCATATTGCCCCAACAATCTGGGTCCTCATTTTACTGACCTTGGAAGGATGGAAGGCTGAGTCAACCTTGATCAAACTGCTGAAAGTGAGCAGATTTAGTCTACAATATTGTATTCTCCCCACCGCACCACCATGGCTCTTATATATATATTTCCCTTTTTACCCCTACAGGTGGTTGTGTCTTCCAAAATCCTGGATTCTCTACCAGAGGCTTCGGAGTTTGAGGCTCTGATTAGTATTTTAGCTGTTCCTAGCACTACAGTCATCTGGTCAGAGAGCTCTGATGTCGTTCCTAGATCTTTGGAGACTCTCTCTCAACCTAGAAGTCACAACCCTAAGTGCTCTTACCATCAAGTGAGAGCAACATCAAGAAAGAGTATGAAAAAGTGGAAAAGGGCCTGAAGGTGGGGAGAAGATGTGGAAAGTAAAAGCTAAAGTGGGAATGGAAATTGACGCAATGGTGTTAAAAGTATTGTTGCCAAATAAATCTGCCTTTTGAAATTGACTGATGGTGAATTAATAATATATACTGTATATTAATAATGTAATGCAATGTAATGTAATAATTCTACAACATTTTTCCCATTTCCCCTCTGCCATTACCAGAAGGTCCAGATAAACAGAAGTCAGGAGTGTGTCCAATCGATCGATGTATGTGCACTGGTCCTCTGCCTAATGACTGCCGGACAGATTATGGTTGTGAAAAAAAGAAGAAATGTTGTTACTCTTGTTGTGCAATGCGTTGTGTGGACCCAAAATAGGAAGCTCCAGGATTCAGGTAGTACTTTCTTCTCAGGGATGTACTGGTTTCCATATTATCATGGTCTTAATGAAAAAAGGAAATATCCTCCATGCTCGCTTCCCTTTAGCCGTGTAGCCTAATCTTCTCCCCATTCTTTCCTTTCTTTCGTTCTTAGGTGAATACAATTCACTTCACCTGCCTTTTGATTCCTTTGCTTCAGATTAGTTACCAGAAACTTTGATCAACCACATGGAAACCTAATTTGCTGGCATTGTTATATTTCATCAATCTTCCCATTTTATATACAGTCTTTCTTTTATGTACACTGAGAGCATATGCACCAAGACAAATTCCTTGTGTGTCCAATCATACTTGGCCAATAAAAAATTCTATTCTATTCTATTCCATAGCAGCTGGTCCTTACCACTTAAAATAAGTTCTTCAGCCATCCATTGACAACTAGGGTTCCTCCAACCTAGGCTGACAGAAGTTTTTCTTTATTATGCCATTTGGCTGCTTCCTTGATGCTGCCTCCAGCAAAATGTTTCTTCTTGAACTAGTTTGGTAATGAGAAACATAGATGCTTGTTTACTTTTGTGTTGTTGTTAAATTTTAAGCTCTAATTTGTAATCTATTAACAGGCTTCCCCATTGATGAAAATGGTCTGGCAACTCCTTGTAAAACTCCAATAATTTTACAGCATCTTTCTGATCCCTTCATCACCCTCAGAAGTGTTTCTTGATCAAGAGATGAAAACAGGAAGATATTTGCTACATGTTTTATTCTTGGTTATTTCAGAGAACTTTCCCTTCTTTCCTTCTTTCCTCTCTCCCTCCCTCCCTCCATTCCTTCCTCCCTTCCTTCATTCCTTCCTGTGAGTACAGCTTATTATAATGATATTATAATGATTATGAAATATGAAAAATAAAGGAAGATGATTTTTTGTGATGGAAATTGTTTATCATAAATAAAATTAGCATCTCAAATTTCCATTTTCAGTTCTTTATTTACCTACAGAATGCATTTTAGTAATCTCTAGTATACAAAATTTAAATACAATATTTCCCCTATGAAGACAACCTATCCATGGCGGAATAGATTCCATTAAAGTATGAGTTGGTCTCATATTTTGGTATCACCAAGAAGGAAAGATTAAGATCTTGAAAAATACTTTTAAAGGTCACATTGTTTACAGAAGCCTTGAAGTTTAGTACTGCTATTGTTTAACCTGTTAACTACCCTACCTTAATATAAATAAATAAATAACTTTTATTTGCGGTCACAGACCAAAATACAAATATAATTGCAAAAGAACGTGGGAAAAGCAACATCATAAACAGTTGGCTACCAGAAGCCTTGGCTGAGAGGAATTACATCGTTCTCCTCTAATAGTTACAGCTCTTAAAAAAAATTTAGAAACCGAAAAATAATGTGTGGAGCAGCCATCCCCTAAAAATATAAGGTCAAATTACTAGCATTGGATCCAGAGAGATCTGTTTCTAAGAGAGACAGTAATTTAGTCCTGCCTGCATTATATATAGAGCAATATAAAAGAACATGCTCCACAGTTTCAACCTCAGCTCTATCACAGGGGCATAACCGCTCACTTATCGGGAGCCTTTAAATCTGTTAAACCTGTTAATTATTCTTTCTTCAGATACATAATGTAAAACGGGTCAAATTGGGTTTCAGATAGATATAGAACTTTATAATATTATTGTTGCAATATGTCATTGTTCAGCTGCGGGGATAATATGTAGTTTTGTTTTTTGTCATTTTAATTCACATTTTTAATGTTTTGTTTTGTCTTTTTAAATTGTTTTTTGGATTTTGGATTTTAATCTTTTAAGTAGACACCTCCAATGTTGTGACCTCAAATAATAAATTTCATAGCAGCCCAGAACCATATTAGGATTGATAGTATCGAAAGTCCCCAAGAGATCTAATAAGACAAGGAAAGCTGCACTCCAAGCATCTAAGTTACAATTTAGGTCATTCACAAGAGCAACCATATATGCTCCCACCCCTTGCTTCAGTTTGATCCATGACTGAAAGGGCTATAACTCCTTCATTTCCATCCTCCTTTCAATCAGCTCTTCCCTAGTTAATCCTGTTTCTCTTCAAATCACACTCATTTTCCAAACTGCATATCATCTCCTGTTGCACTCCTCAGGTCTAGGAAAATTTGTTTATATCCTTTGGAAATATTTAATTCAACCAAGATTTTCCCATTTTGTTGTTTGCAAAAGTTCTAATACATCTGGGAGTTTCTAGTCTGGAAAAGGTGATGCAACTGATTCAGATGATAAGTTTGTGACAGACTACTTCCCTTAACAGTAAAAGTAGTAGCACTAAATCATTTTCATATTAAAAAAATAAACTTGATTGACTACTTATTTGTAAGAGGAATGTTTTATTAATTCCAAAAGTTGTGACCCCCTACTCCTTCAGCCCTGAAAAGAATATTTCATTCCTTCCATCATGCAGGGTTTATAATGGATCATATATTTTCACAAACCTATATACAACAATTTTGACTCACTTGATGAAGTATATTCTTCTGTGAACAAAATGTATTTTACTGAGGTTAAGAAACAATGTGATTTGCCTTGACCAGGTATTTCAAATCACCTTGAAATCTCCTTTGGAGTAAAATAAATTATTGTGTGTGTCAAAGAAAATTGCACAGGTCAAATCAAAGTAGTCTAAAAGCAGTGTTTCTCAAACCGGGCAACTTTAAGCCATACGGACTTTAACTCCCAGAATTTGAGATTTATGAGAATTGAAGTTCACATGTTTTAAAGTTGCCTAGTTTGAAAAATACTGGTGTAAAGCAAAGCAATCAGTAACTTAGCTTTGCTTTAGAAATAGGGAGATCACATTATTTCATGAAACATCTTCAAGGAGGTGTTAAAACAATTTTTAGTCTTATTCTACAGCATTCTCTGCACTTCTTCACCCTGTTTTAAGCTTACTGGATAATGGAAAGAATGGGAAAAAAATCAATGGAATTATTTGCCCTTGGACTAGAGTGACATTGGGCATGAGCTGAATGGCATATGTTTGGCCATTCTAGGTAGTGTCTCAGTGCTTATAGAATACCATGTATTATTGTATTAAAAATTAGACAATATTAAATGAGTAAAAGATAAGCTCAGCTATATCTGGTGGTCTTGGAAACAAGCATTCACCTTGTAATAGTTCTACAAGATGGTAACAATTTTTGGGAGATGTTTTTGTACATTATTATTCCATCCCATCACAAGCATGATTTAATAATAATGCAAAAATTGTTTTAAATAGAATGGCTACTATTTGCTTGCATGCTGTGAATTCCTCTAGAGGTGTTCAAGCTGGAGCTGCGGTGACAGTGACACCACAATTCAAAGGCCTAGTCCACTCCACTATGGTCCTGATGCGACATGCAAAATCACACTTTCCATTTGTGAAAGTAAACATAATAATACAAGACAGCTAACAAGCATTCTGCTTAGCTTGGCTTTTGGTCATTTGTGAAAGGGAAAGAAAGAGAAGACTTGTATGTCCTATTTGTTCAATAACTACATTAAGAGTAAGAAAGATGTTGCCCACCAAATATCGACACTGAATCTTCCATATCTGGAAAACCAAAAGTGATGTCAGACATTCTCAATCTGCAGGTGCTTTAAGTTGCAGGAATTGCTTTTTCCATGAGGGAGAGAATACTACAAAATTGCCAGCCTTTGCAAAATACTCCAGACAAGGATGTCAGATGTAAATGCCTTATTCTCTAATGTGTAAATAGTGTACAAACAGGGTATCAGGGGTTAACTTATTCTTCACTTCTTAATGTATTCATAACTCACCACTCCCACATATAGCTCCACCCATTGTATATATAAGGAGCTACCTACACCCTTTCCCTTGCTTCTATCTGTGAATATTCAGTGAATATAGAATGCCTATTGTAAATAAAAGAATATATAGTTAAACCTTCAACTCTTGCTAATCTTATTGAGTCTGATCCTAAAAATATTGCAACAAGCTGGTAGCAGAGGATGGTTAATTGACTCAATAAAAACTTAAAAATGTCTAAGAAAGATAGGCCCAACACCAGGGCCTACAGCAAAGAAATGGACAACGCGCATGCGCGAAACTACGCAGACGACCCGGGAAGACATGAACTGGTGAAAGAGCCACGCAGACTCGTTGCGAGCATCCCCATGCCGTTTTGCGATTTTCTACACTTGCGAGACCACGGACTACCTCAGGTTGTAAGTAATGGACAAAATAATGTGGGAAACTTACCCAGTGACTTCCCAAAACTAAGGGTTGATGGCATTAATTTGCAAGAATGGTATCAACAGCTCCAGGTGGTCTTTATGAAAGAAAACTTACTATTCTTTATCACTAGTCCCCCAAAAAGACCTTGGACTTTAAAAATAGATTGTTTACACCATAGAGCTTTTTACTTAATAATATCTAGTATGTCTCCTGCAATGTATCATAGCATCAAACCAAATCAGACTGTTTCTGAAATTATCCAATGTATGTTTAATTTGTTTCACAGCGACAGTGTAGCTACCACCACAAGAATGTCTAAGGATTTCTTTTCATCTAGAGTGAAACCAGGGGTTTCCATAAGTGAGCATTTAATATCTTTAAACAAAATAAGAGCTGAACTGCATTTGAGGGGGGAGGTGATCTCAGACCAAACAATGAAAAGTGTTATTATCAACTCACTTGATCCATCATGGGACAATTTTATGTCACATTTAGACACAATCAATCTAGGATATTTATCCATAGAAAGTCTATCCAACAAATTGATAACAGAAGATAATTCAAGGAGGAATCGTTCTAACAATCACACAGAACACAAACCATATAGGAAAGTAGCTTTCCAAGAAAAATATAGTGGAACATTTAAATGCCATAATTGTGGATCCAGGGAACACAATAGAAGAGATTGCCCAAAACTTTTAAAAGAAAGATATAGATCAGAATACAGAAACAAATACGATTATAGACAGCCTTCCATAGAAAGGCATAGATATAGGAGCCCACCAAATCACAGAGAAAATAGAGGGGGCAGAGACAATTCAAAGGATAGAAAATCTGGTTCACTGAATGGATTAAATAAACAAGACAACACTAACACACAGCAAAGTGAGAACAATAATTGGCTTATTGATTCTGGAGCAACTAATCACACCACTAATAACAAAAGTATATTATCTTCATTTACAGAAGATAAATTTGTAATTAAGGTAGCTAACCAAGAAAAGGTTCAAGTATTAGGTAGAGGAAATGTAACCTTGCCTGGTCTAGGAAAAATAGAGGGGGTATTGCTAATACCTGAAATACCTCATAACATATTAAGTGCCATAAAACTAAGCAGAGATTCTGACATTAACATTGTTTTTTCAAAAGGAAAGGCAACTTTGGAAAAGAATAAAATAAATATAGGCACTGTGGTGATTAAAGGAGGCCTACCTTATCTGATAACAAAAGAAAAATGGTTACATAACATTGATTCAAATATGGAAGATTGTATGGAAATAGATGATGAGAATGTTAGCAACAGTGACAATGATGAATGTAAAATATCTCATGATCACACAGATGCACACAACGATAAGAAGCCAAAAATAGGTAAACCAATTCATGATGAGTGTGCTCACATCTTACATAGGAAGTTAGGACATGCCAGTTTTCCTGTAGTACAAAAAATGACTGAACATGCAGAAGGTGTTAAAATAAAAAATTGTGAAAATTATCTGGAATGCTCAGTATGTAAATCTACAAAACTAAAGACTAGTCCCAGGCCAAGAAAATCTACCAGATCAACTAACAAAATTTTTGATTTAGTACACATGGACTTAGTTGGTCCATTAACTCCATCAATCACTTATAGAAAACGTTACTTCCTGACAATAGTGGACGATTATAGCCGCTATGGATTTGTTTACACATTAAAACACAAAGATGAAACATTTCAAAAATTTAAAGAATTTTACAAACGCATAGAAACACAACACAACATCAAAATAAAACAAATTATGACAGACAGAGGATGCGAATTCATGTCTAAAGAATTCTCCCAATGGTTAAAAGACAAAGGAATGTTACATTACACATCTAGTCCTTTTTCTCTGTTCCAAAACGGGATTGCAGAGAGAAAAAATTCCACATTACAAACCATGATTAGATGTACATTGGAAGATGCTGGCTTAAGCAAACAATTCTGGTCAGAAGCCTTACATTATTCAAATTACACACAAAATAGAACATGGTCCAGCATTGTAAATAAGACACCATATGAAGTGATGTATAATAGAAAACCAAAATTAGCACACATGCATATATTTGGAGTCACAGCAGACGTACACATACCTAAACAATTAAGAAGAAAGGGAGAAAATGTGTCCAGAAGACTCAGATTTATGGGATATGAGACTGGCACTAAAGGGTATAGATTCATTGATAGTAACAACAAATTTATAGTCTCCAGAACAGCTGTGTTCCATGAACAAGCCAACTGGTCTAAATTACATCTTAATGAAATATTCCCAAATAAATATAAAGATACAAAATCTCATGAGAAAGAGACTATAGAAAAGCAAAATATCAACAAATATAAAAACAAAACCAAGACTTGGACAAATAGTCAACACAAAATAAAGACAGACACACTAACAAAAAAGGAAGCAAGATATTTGCATGATAACGATAGTAAACCAGAAAAAATCATTAGAAACACCAGAAATCAAATGCCAAATAAATACAAGGATTATGTAATGCATATGGATGGTGAACCAACAACACCTAATACATATGAGGAAGTGCTAAAACTTCCTCGCGAAGAAAAAGAAAAATGGGAATTAGCAATGAAGAAAGAGATGGAAAGTTTACAAGGATTAAATGTATTTACACCTGCAATTGCACCTAAAGATAAAACAATTATTGGTACCAGGTGGATATATAAAATTAAGAATTTAGAGGGAGGTAATACCCTATACAAAGCTAGATTAGTTGCACAAGGTTATGCACAGAAATATCCGGAGGACTATACCGACACGTATTCCCCCACTGTAAGAACAGAGAGTGTCAAAACAGCTCTAGTGGTAGCATCAGCACTCAATCTTGATGTATTCCAATATGACATACAAACTGCGTACCTACACGCAAAACTAGATAAGGAAATATACGTGAGAGCGCCTCACAGTCAATACACAAACAGAAATGAGACTTGGTTGTTAAACAAGAGTTTATACGGGCTAAAACAATCTGGTAAACGGTGGTATGATTGTTTAGTAAAAGTACTTAAAACCATGGACTTCAACGCTACCACTGCTGATAATTGTTTCTTTGTCAAGAGAGGTGATGATTACATTGAATTTGTATTGATTTATGTGGATGACATTTTATACATAGGAAAACATAAAGAGAGAAGAGAAACATTTGTAACTAAACTAAATGAGCATTTCTCGTTGAAATCTTTAGGCAAGGTAAACAAATACCTTGGTGTCCAAATTAATAAGACTAAAAGGGGATTCAAACTTACCCAGAGAGATAAGATCATAGAACTTTTAAATAAATGCAATTTAAACAATGCCAAACCTTGTGATACTCCTATGCAAACTGACTTTCTAAGAAATAATGATGAATCTTCTCCCGAATTCAAGGACAACACATTTTATAGATCAATCATAGGTTCACTCCTTTATATATCTAATTGGACTAGACCAGATATCGCTTTACCACTCAATTTATTATCCAGGCATGTCAGCAAACCAACAATGTATCACTGGGAAGCTGTTAAAAGAATTTTAAGATATCTAAAAAGTACACTAGACTTTTGTTTGATGTTAGAACCTAATGATAATAAAGAACCAAAGCTTACGTGTTATGCAGATGCAGATTGGGCTGGAGACATCTCATGCAGAAAAAGTACATCTGGTTATGTATTTCTCTTAAATGACTGTCCAGTTTACTGGTACACTGGTAAACAAGAACTAGTAGCCACTTCAACGACAGAAGCGGAATATGTTTGTTTATCCAAAGCCGCAAATAACCTTGTATGGTTTAATGATTTAATTTCAGATGTTTGGAAAAAACCTGTTTTGCCTTTTGTTATGCATGAAGACAATAAAGCAGCCATTGAAATATCTAGATCTGATGCCATTGGACAAAGGTCCAGACATATAGATATAAAATTTAAACATGTGAGACAATTATCTCAGGATGGATTTATTAAAGCAGTGCATTGCGACACTTCAGAACAATTAGCTGATATATTGACAAAGCCTTTACCTTCTAAACAGCACAAATATTTAACCTCTAAGTTGTATGTTTTGTATTGTCCTGAATCTGAGTGTAACTGGTGTTGTATAACGAATCGGCATTTAGAGGGGGATTTGTCAGATGTAAATGCCTTATTCTCTAATGTGTAAATAGTGTACAAACAGGGTATCAGGGGTTAACTTATTCTTCACTTCTTAATGTATTCATAACTCACCACTCCCACATATAGCTCCACCCATTGTATATATAAGGAGCTACCTACACCCTTTCCCTTGCTTCTATCTGTGAATATTCAGTGAATATAGAATGCCTATTGTAAATAAAAGAATATATAGTTAAACCTTCAACTCTTGCTAATCTTATTGAGTCTGATCCTAAAAATATTGCAACAAAGGAGCTCACACAGATTTACTAGGCTTAACTTTATTGCATTAAAGTTACATTAACAGAATCCTGCAAGTTGGAAAATACATTGCTTCCTCCCCTCACCTTTAGAGTTCAGGAAACTAAGGTGAGTCCCCCTCAGCTATTTGCCACACCTCCATTCCTGCTGCAGGTTCAACTGTCTCTTATTTGACACTTTTCTAATCTGTGACTCTCTCTCTTCTGTCTCCCAAGGTGATTCCTATATACTGTTTCAAAAGCAAAAAGAAAATATGTGCAAATGTGTTTTTTTTTTATTTACCGGATACACCATCCACTCTCAAATAGCCTTAGTTTGCCTTTGAAGCTATAAGCATTAAATATACAGTACGTCAGCAACATTTTTAAAAAGTCTGAAATATTGCAAGGAATAGGTAAATAGATATGTTTGTGCCCACTCCCAAGTTACAATAAGAGACAACACTTAGTTCAGCCTGTTCTGTAAACTTGGGAGTTGACGTCCAGATCTTAAAGGTACCAAGATTTAAATTTTGGGGTTTTAAATTTTGGCCGAAACAGTTTAATTGATTTTAATTACTTTTAATAATGATGTCTGTATATTTATGTTTTTAAATTGGCTGTACGCCGCCCTGAGTCCTTCGGGAGAAGGGCGATATATAAATAAAATTAACATAACATAACAAGATTTATTTTATTTTTTTTTAAAAAAAACTCTTTTACATACAATATGAATACTTAAACTGAATTTCAAAAGTCACCAGTAATCAGATCAGCAAATCTACTTCCACATAGAGTTGATATGACAGCTCCAAGAAGTGGCATTCACCATGAGTGTTACCACTTTCTACTTCAGCTTTGGTTCTTCATATAGATTAAAGGTTGTCAAAAAGAATATATTTCATTCAGTCAAGACATTAACACTATACTAAGTCTCACTCTTCTAGATTGCAACTCATTTATGAACAGAAACTAATAATGTTCCCATTATTTATTGATGTTTTGGGGTTTAATAAGCTGCTCTGAGAAACTTACAATTCCTCTATAAAGCAATCAGGTTAAAAAAAAGAAAAGAAATATAATATAGTCACAATCCAAAAAACCAGCAATATGCTCATCATTATTATAACATCTGGTACTAACCAGGCACTAATTTCTCAGGAGCATCTCCACTTCCATTCTATCTCCAAAGGCCTTCCCAAAAACCCAGCCAGCCTGAGCACCAAGAGCAATGGAGCTCCCCTTATCTCTGGGTAATTTTTTCCAAAGAAGTTGGGCCAGCACTAAAGAAATTCACTCTCAGGATTCTTAATGATGACATGCCTCTGGGACCAGGAATTCCAATATTAATATTAGAATAGCTGTTACACTATAAACCTGAAAAAGTCTGGCTCTTCCAAAATAGGCATATTTCTCAAATTCTACAGTTCAGCACTCAAAATTTATTTATTATTATTTATTTAAAACATAGCATACTAAAAAACAGAGACATCACCCTGACAACAACAACAACAATATTTAAAACATTTATATAGCACATTCTGGAGAGAGAGAAGTTCACTGGGGAGGGCTTCAACATGAATCTGAAAGCTTGAAATACTAAACCTCTGGTCCTAGTGACCAACTCAGATTGGATCCTGCAACATTATCCTGGGACATGGATATTTGCCTTCATTTGTCATTTATATAGCTGCCCATCTTTCAGCCAACTCTGGGAGGCTCCCAATCAAAAATTAAATCAGCAACAAACCCTTCTAATCCATATTTGGGCTCCACAACTTGTTATGAATATGTCTTATGTGGCTAGGTTCTGGGTTCAGAGAATCAGTCAGGCATCAATCTTCTCATAATCTGCTGCATCCTAAAGAAGCCACAGGAAATTCAACTTGTTGATTCTATTGTATGATTGTATGAATGGTTCATGTTACATTGCTGGGTATTAAGGCTCTGTTATTCTGGCAAACTCCTGCCAGATTTTTTAGTCCTTCCCCCAGGAATTTCCCTCCTTCTTTTCCTTGGTATGAAGTTCAAGACTGGGATACCAAGTGATAGTTGTCATTCTCTAGTGCCTCTTTACCACATCCTGTTTGTCTTCTGCAAAATATTCTATGTGTTCCTGTTGTTCCACATATGTTCTGTGTCATTTTCAGAAATCCAGAAATTATTTTCTTCTGTATACCTGCTTTTTTCACCAAAACAAAATGATGATTATAGTTCAGGTTTTTCCAGATTGGCACTGAATTAAAGGAAAGTTTATGTTATAATCTTTCTTCCTTTTATATGTTCATATGGCATACCTCTATTTTGATCACAATAGCTAAATAACTGAAGGCCTATATTTGGACCATTTTTTGTTGCTGGCCATACTGGTCCAAAGCTAGTTGGAAAGCCTCCATTTGTTCTATTATCCATGGTGGTAGAAAAAGGCATACATGGAAAATGCTGAACAATGGAATTAAATGTGCAAGATGCACTGGCTAGCTATGAGGATGTGAAAAGCTAATTATTACCTAAATGGGAGAAGACAATCATGATCATCTGATCCAGTCCTAACAATATAAATAACAGCCTATCTCTGTTTTAAGCATCAACATCTGATACAGTACCATGAAGACATTTGGTATCTTCCTTCTTATAGGCTTTCTTGTCCTTTGGTCAGAGATATCATCTGCATCTGGAACAAGGATTTTCAGAGGTAAGTATCAAAACCTATATTTCCAAACTTAGGTCAGTGTATTGCGTTTGTTTCAACTGAAGATGTAGATATTTTATTCTAATATGGTGAGTAGTCAATATATAGCTTATGTAAAACAGTAGATGGCCTATTGAGGAAAAATATCAATCCATTATGCTTAGGTCTGGAATCATGGTGGTGTGTTTTGGAAGATAGAAGCAAGAAGATTACTACAAAATGTGGCCTGCTAGCATCCCTTTTGTGGCTTCAGATTCACCCCAGTTGATGAGCCCATATGTCTGAGACCCGTTTTGTATTTCCAATATGTTTGAAATTTCAAACATTTCAAAATAGTTGAACTAAGCTTTTTATATGCTGAAAAAATGCATTTAACTGCCAGAAATGCCTGAATTCCACTGCCAAAATGTGCCGTCTCATGCCTGCTGTGGCCCGCAGTTTGACAGGAATTAAATTCCCTTTATGTAGTATAATTTAATGGATTAGGGAACAGCATTGGATGGGTGGAGTATGTTATTCGAAGTTTAATTATTCTGGGTTCAGGGTAATTAAAAAAATAAAGTAGCATAGTTACTATTCTGTAACCACCCTCTGGTGGTAGGGGCTTGACAAGGATTAGCTTTTCCCCAGTTTAGGTTTTAGGGAGAAACAAAACAACAGAAGTGCTAGAATGGCCCAGTCTGATATTCTGGGAATTATAATTTAGGATACAAAATAACATTATCTTCATTATGAAATTGGCATTCAACATGAATATATGTTTCACTGATGAGGTGTTTTGGAGACTCCAATTAGGGCCCAAAATAATTTGCCCTTCAGATTGAGGGTTTTGTGGTTTATGTGAGGAAAGTTTCAAGATGGAATACTTCTAGCACAGGTTTTAGCACTCAAGGTGAATTCAAGAAGCATTAACATGTAAGCTTGTCTTCAATGTCACATCTTTTTTCCCCCTGTACTGTATTGTAGAGAAACCAGGATTCTGTCCATTTATTCGTGAAAAATGTCGGATGCTCAATCCACCCAATGACTGTGATTATGACTTTCAATGCAGTGGCTACCTGAAGTGTTGTGAAGGGATATGTGGGAGGGAGTGCCTTCCACCAGTATATGGTACAGTATGCACTGAGATTATGGTATTATAAGATATGAGACAGCCAATGGTTCTAGGATTGATCTATACATGAAAAACATAGACTATTCTTACAAAGGAAAACGACCCTGAAAATAGATAGTAGTGCTGTCCCAAAATGCACAAACAATTCTGACTGGAGTAGAAGAGAAATAATAGTATACGATGGTGTATAACTAGTGGTAGAGAAGAGTCCTTTTTATTAGCTTTACCAGTGGTGGATTCAGCCAGTTCTATACGATTCAGAAAAACCAGTAGCGGTGACAGCGGGAGGCTCCGCCCCCTGCCCCCCCCCCCAAGACATCATCACGTCCTGTTTTTGATTATCTGTGCATGCACGGAGGTCACATTTGCGAACCAGTAATGAAGGTAAATGAATACCACCCCTAAACTTGACACTATGACAACAAGACATGCTGTTTGAACATCATAGTTCTAAAGCCTGTCATGGGCATCATAGTTTATGGCCTATCAGGCATTCTGATTTGTGTGGCATTTTCAGTATGATCCAGTAATGCTTCTTGTGAATTCTGCATTACTTCTATGAACATAAATAGCTGGTATGCACATAATCACTCCAAGGATGTTTGGGATTACATGTTAATCTTTGCCTTACGACTGTATTGACAAATGAGTAATTCACATTCATATTATTCGTATAATCTTGATCAGCAGAGTCACAGTTATTGATTAAGACGCAATACTGCAAAAACGAAGCAATCGATATATTTCTGATTAAGAAATACATTTTAAAATATTTACAATCTGTCTTTTCATTTTGATAAGGGGCCATGAGATTCCTTACATTTAAAATTGAGTATTAAATAAGTACAGTAAAATCTTAGAGCCCTAACCATTAGTATAAGAGTCAGGACTATGAAATTTAACATGGACAATATATCTGATAGGAAAAAAATGTGGTCCCAAAGGCATTTAGGCATTTTAACTTGCATTATGGATTGTGGTTTTTATTGTTGTGAGCCGCCTGAGTCCGTTGGAGATAGGGCAGCATATAAGCCTAATAAAATAAATAAATAAATAAATAAATAAATAAATAAATAAATAAATAAATAAATAAATAAATAAATAAAAAATAAAATAAAATAAAATAAAATAAAATAAAATTTGAATTGTTCCTTTGAATGAATTTGAAGGTTGGACCAATCATGTTTTAGAGTGATATGATTTCAAATGTTACTACACCTAAAGATGTATAATTAATTCTCACATTCAGGGAAGGACATATATTTAAGGCTAATGTCAGCTTGGCTACTACCAAACTAAATACAAAAAGAAGATCCCAGTGTTAACCTGACTTCGTCTTAGCTTTTCCTTATAGGGCAATTCATTATTGTTCATTGATCTTGCATATAAGGAACACTGGTGGTGCAGTGGTTAGAATGTAATATTGCAGGCTAACTCTGCCCACCGTCTGGATTTTGATCCTGAGGGGGCTTGAGTTTGACTCAGCCTTCCATCCTTCTGAGGTCGGTAAAATGATGACCCAAATTGTTGGGGGTCAATATGCTGACATTGTAAACTGCTCAGAGAGTGTTTTAAAGCATTATGGAGCAGTACATAAATCTAAGTGCTATTGCTATTATGTTGTAATATATTCCAGATTCTTTTGCAAGAAGCACAATCCAACTATGAATCCAAATGTGTTATTATTTAAATTTTTCATTTATGCTTTTGCGGTTTTCTAGCTTCTCAGATATTTTCCAGAACTGTTAGATGTTACAAGAATAACCCATTTTTTATGTACTGGGACTGCTAAAATCAATAATACAATCTTATCTGAGCATTGGATTCACTGGAAAACATATTGAACCATGGTAAGTGGCTACATGGATAGGTCTTTTCAATAGTAGACTCACAACCTTGCACAGTTTTGTCCCCTTTGAGTTTGTGTAATACCTTTGCTATGTTCAAGAGGTGCCTGCATCTAGTGGAGCTTGGATAAACTGAAAAAGGATAAGAAGCAATGAACTCCTTAGTATTTGGATCGGATACCACCAAGAAACCTTTGGGAATAGACATGATCAGATGCTAGAAAACCATCCTAGAAGATCCAATGGCAAATCACTTCCATATTGTTTCCAGGAAAACAACAACCCGGATGTGTCCATGTCAAAACCAGAACTAAAAAGATCCTTTATCCTTTCAAAATTCTTTCATTCTTCAAAGGATTTATATATATATAACTCCTTAGTCTCCCAATGGGCAGCAGAGTGTTTGCTGGCTGCCAGAAAAAAAAAGCCTAGAAACTAGTGGATTGTGATTTCACTTAACTAGGACTACATAAAAATCTTGGTTTACGTAGGAAGAACCTGGCTAAAGAGGAAGGCGCACAAGCACGAAGCCGAAGCACGAGCACGAAGCCGAAGACACCAGCCTGAAGATGACGAGTGGCACCTCGTCGAAACATCGCCAAGATACTCTCAATCTTACACGGGAAAAGACCCGAATACACCAAAACTTGCATATATATAAATATATCTCTCATTTCTTTTGCTTGCAATATTTTTAGTAGTTCTACTATATTTCTACTATATTTAGCCTCAACTAAATACAATAATCAACTAAATACAATAATAAAATAAATAAATAATCAAGGAGAGAAGCAACTTAGAACTAAGGAGAAATTTCCTGACAGTTAGAACAATTAATAAGTGGAACAACTTGCCTCCAGAAGTTGTGAATGCCCCAACACTGGAAGTTTTTAAGAAGATGTTGGATAACCATTTGTCTGAAGTGGTGTAGAGTTTCCTGCCTAAGCAGGGGGTTGGCCTAGAAGACCTCCAAGGTCCCTTCTAACTCTGTTATTCTATTCTATTCTATTCTATTCTATCTGTTTTTCGGCAGGGGTTTTACTTTTTATTGTTTTAGAATTAGTTTTTAGTTATGTCACTATTTATTTATTTGCATGTTTGTTTGTTTATTTATTTTCAAGATTTATAAGGCCACCCAGCATAAACAATGGGATTCTGGGTAGTGTACAGCATAAAAAACAAAAAAAAATTCACCATACAACAATTAATACAAAATGTAAAGCATAAATTGGTAACCAGCAAATAAAGGGGATTCTCACTCAAACGGCCCCTAATGTTTGGGGGAAGAGCAGGGGCAACCATCGAAAAATCATACCTCCTAAGTCCCATAAATTGACAAGTTTTAAAAGACGCAACCTGAAACATATCCTCCCTGTGGACAGTTTTTGCTATTGAATGTTATTAAATTTATCAAAAAATGGTACAACTGGCTGGACATTAGGAATAGTGGATAAAAACGATTGGGAAAAAATTTCAAACGGAAAGTGCTTGTAGGATAATGCATAAAATTAATATTATTTGCGAAGGAAGTTATAGAGTACTAAGGGATAATGGGACAGGAAAGATATATATATTATAAGGAGAATTAGGGGGAAATGTAAACAATAGAAGATTACCGTTACGAAACTGTTATAAAAAGGGAATATATGTTTTGTGTTTGTCATATTGTGTTGTTTTATAAATACCGTGTTTCCCCAAAAATAAGACCCTGTCTTACATTTTTTTTGAACCCCGAAATAAGCCCTTAGCTTTATTTTCGGGGAGGTCTTATTATTTGGGGGCACCTGGAGCAAGATGGTTCTCCTCTTGTCATCTTACCTGATTTCCAGCTCTGTTTAAATACTTTTGGGGTGGGCTTATTTTTGGGGGGGAGGCTTGTTTTAGTGCATGCACTCAAAAGCCCGATTGGGTTTGTTATCAGGGGATGTCTTATTTTCAGGGAAACAGGATAAATTTTAAAAAAATTAAAAAAGAAATAAAACCATACCTTTCAGACAGAGTTTGCAAACTGCATAACCCACCCGATCACTTTAGACTAGTTTCCAACCTATATTTCTCGAGTGTAATGATAGCCTTTAATTCAACAGATGCCTTGTTTTTTCCTTTTAGGATAATGACCTGCTACTCTGAAGGATACCTAACATCAACAGTGCTTCACCCACGCACATTCTTGCGGTGAAGAGTCAACAGCCAAATATTCAACTCATCTGCAGAAGGAAAATCCATTTAGATTATTTGTTGATTGGCATCTTCAAAAGACAGCCAACATGCTGTAGGTGGACTAGTGATGTTTACTTAATGCTAACAGGCTAATCTACTTCAAAAGGCTGTTGTGAAGAAAGAAATTATAATGTACATGTTTGAACTACCAGAGGAAAAGTGAGATAGGAATGAAATAAATAAACACCTATGCATATGCATACATACATAACACATCCACCATGAATATATTCATTGACCCATATCTATTGCAAACCACAAGAATTTAAAATACGAGGCAAAATAAAACAACAATATAAAAAATTACCAAGAAAAGCATCTCGTATATTTTTTAAAAATGTTAAAACAGCATTAAATTTCACTAGAAAGTTACAACAAGGAGATCCATCTACTACAGTAGTCAAAAGTGCCACAAATAGGGTGTTTTATCTTAAGAGTGGGAAAACATTACAGAGGGCAGTGATGATAACATAAAAGATCTAATAACCCGGCCATGGCTATATGTTCTTCCTTGGTGACCAAGGTAACAAGCATGTCAATTGAGAGATAAATGCTCAGATCAGCTTGTCCTAAATTGATCTGGGCTGTATATGTTGAAGAAGCTAATGGGTCTTTGCAGGGATCACATGAGACGAGCAATCATTAGATTCAGCCTAGGTTACCTCCATGATTTATAGATACACAATGATCAATAACTGGCCAAAATATTATTTTGCTTTTTATCCCAAACTTCTGGGTCTATCAAGATGGAATTATTGACCAATAAAGTTCTCTTTAACCAATTCTCTATTAGAAATAAAATGATTACCAACTAGTGTATGTGTTGTGACCCAGGCCCAAGTAAGTAGTAGGAAAATCAGTCAGTGAAAAAAACAAACAAACTTTATTCGAACAGCTGAGAATTTCCATTCATTCCCAGCGTCATTCAACTAAATTAAAGCAAATTCCTCCCAACACAAATTCCTCAGTCGTATCGCAAATCTTGGTCCAATTAGGCAAACTGCCAAAGCCCGTTCTTGGCAAACGTTCAGAAGTCACAGATACAACAATGAATACAAGACGTAGACGAAGAAGAAGATGAAGCTACCAACGTTGTTTTCCAGCAAAGGTCAAACATCATTGCTGGTCTGCTTTAAGCCTTATGGGAGGGGCCAATCATCTCTTGGCCCTACTCCTGAGTTGTCCTCTTTGCTTGAGCTGCTCTTGCCTTCTGGCAGCTCTTCTCATGCATGCATTAGGAACAGGATCCTGCTGTTCCTTTGCCTCACCCTTATCAGTCTCTGGAGGCTCTGGAGTCCGCACCTCACTCCCTGATGGCCCTGGCCACATCTCTGCCTCTGATGCAGAGCCCTCATCCGGGCCTTCCTCAGCCTCCAGGACTGGCCCATGTTCTTCCTCAGCCTCATCGCTGTCTGACTCCACTGCCAGCTCCGCAGGCTGCTGGCAGACCACAACAGTACGTGCATACAAAGCAGTGTTTTTCAAACTTGGCGACTTTAAAATGTGTGGACTTCAACTCCCAGAATTCTTCAGCTGACATGGTGCCATAAATCATAACATGTTGGAACTGGGAAACTCTACTTTTCCCAGAGAAAAAGAAGCTAAACTGATGTTGTCAGTGCTGCCACCGGGATAGTTTGGAATGACATGTAAATGAAGGGTGACTCTAATACACATGCACATATTCCAGCATATGAAGTTTAATGCATCAACAAATGTGAAATTTAAAAGAAGTTAGAGTCACACAACTGTTAGAGCTCATGTCTATAAAAGAGAGCCCAAGAACTCATTATCTGGAACTGAGAATGACACTAGTATCAGATAGGTGGCATAACCAACGTCCTGAGATTAGAAAAACAGATCCCAGAACAGTGAGGATGCTGGCTTTAAAGCAACACCATGAAAATCAAGATTGTGCCAAACAACTAGCCCAGCAAATAGCAACACCGTAAAAGACTTAAAGGGATTTTAATGGAGCTGCTCTATCTGTTTTTGAGATAGACCGTTGGTCAAGTCTGAGTCACAAGAGCTCAGTGAACGAAGGGAAGAATGAGACGAGGGCAAAAAACATTCTTTTGCAATAAAGCTTTGTAGCCTTTGGCTTATTGTGTGCTCATAACTTTTCTGAAAGATTCATGCTGCTCTCTATTTGGTGCCTAAGGGAAAACAGAGAAAGAAGCCTCACTGAACAGTGTGTGAGGTTAAGAGAAAGAAAGGAAAAATGCTTGACTATATAAGTGGACTCATAACCATAGAACTAGTCATAACATTTTGTAACCATGTGCCAATTTAGTTGCTACTTACAATGAAATTAAGCTTGACTTTAATAATACTTCATAAGACAATTATGTTTTATGACATAGGTGTAGGATTGATTCTGATCTCTAAATCATTTTATTTGACTCTAATGATTCTTCCTTGCTTGTTGAAACACTAAATATATGGGTTCTTCTTTACCCTCTCTAGGAAAAAAATGTTGCTGATTAAGTTTGAGTTGCAGTGTTTTCAAGAACACCTAGCAGGATTATTAAGCATTCATTTAAATATTGTTATGCCTTTTAAAAGCAGGAAGTGATCATTGGATAAACTTTGACACTATTATTCAAGAGCTTTAGTCTCATTATAAATGTCCTGTTACTAACCTCATGGAACTTCTGGTTGAACTGCTTATGATCTTATCTTCACACCTGATGAAGCAGGCAGTAAATATGGGAGGGAATAAACTATTGTTCTCTGGTAAACATAGTTTTTAGGCAGAGATGTGGAACCAATAACATTACACTTAATTATGTGTAACTATGGTCAGAACAAGTATAAAGAAGAATAATACGTGGTTAGACACAAAGACAAGGGAATTTGAAAATGCTTAAAGGAATGTCACATACGTAGAAGATCAAGACTGTTCTCTATTACTTTACAGCACTTTTGGTTATGTGCCATCAAGTGATTTTCAACTCCTAGTGACCATATATCTACATTTTCTTATCAGTATCTATTCCTAACCTGTTCATTCAGATCTTCTAACAGTGCCTCCATTGCCACTGTAATTGCTGTTGCTTGTTGCTGGTCAACCTCTTCTTCTCTTTCCTTCCATCTTTCCTGACATTGGAGCATTTTCCAAAGTGCTAGATCTTTTATAATTCATCCAAATGAGCCTGGTCATTGGGCCTCAACTGAGAACTCTGGAATCATTGATTTATTCAATGATCATTTGTTTGTTTTCTTGACTGTCCATGATATTGCAGGGTCGAGCTGAGGATTTTGTGCAGTATCTGTATGACAAAATCGCTCAGATTCGGGAAGGGCTGGCCTCTGACTGGGTATGTCCGGACGGGATGACTGAGGCAGGTCTTGAGAGCGTTATCTGGGGGGAGTTCGATCCTGTGGCTCCCGAGGACATGGACAGGGTCCTGGGACGGCTGAACGCGACCACATGTTTATTGGACCCGTGTCCCTCCTGGTTGGTACTGGCTTCCCGGGAGGTGACACGAGGCTGGCTCCAGAAGATTGTTAACGCTTCTTTGAGTGAGGGGGTCCTGCCGGCCGCTTTGAAAGAAGCGGTTGTGAGGCCCCTCCTCAAGAAGCCCTCTCTGGATCGGCTGTTTTGGCTAACTATCGTCCAGTCTCCAACCTTCGCTTCGTTGCGAAGGTTGTTGAGAGTGTGGTGGCGCAACAGCTTCCCCGGTACCTGGATGAAGCTGTCTATCTAGACCCACTCCAGTCCGGCTTCCGGCCTGGGCACAGCATGGAAACGGCATTGGTCGCATTGGTGGATGATCTCTGGAGGGCCCGGGATAGGGGTTGCTCCTCTATCCTGGTCCTGTTAGACCTCTCAGCGGCTTTTGATACCATCGACCATGGTATCATGTTGCACCGGTTGGCGGGGTTGGGGGTGGGAGGCACCGTTCTGCGGTGGTTCTCCTCCTACCTCTCTGACCGGTCGCAATCTATGTTGACAGGGGGGCAGCGGTCGACCCTGAGGCACCTTGCTTGTGGGGTGCCACAAGGGTCGGTCCTCTCGCCCCTTCTGTTCAACATTTATGTAAAGCCGCTGGGTGAGATCATCCGTGGCTTCGGGGTGGAGTTCCATCAGTACGCTGATGACACCCAGCTGTACATCTCCACCCCAGGCCACCCCAATGATGCCCTTGAAGTGATGTCCCAGTGCCTGGAGGCCGTGCGGGCCTGGATGGGGAGAAACAGGCTCCGACTCAACCCCTCCAAGACCGAGTGGCTGTGGCTTCCGGCGTCCCGATATAGCCAGCTAATGCCATCGCTGGCTATTGGGGGTGAATCACTCGCCCCCATGGAGAGGGCTCGTAACTTGGGCGTCCTCCTGGATGCACGGCTGTCTTTAGAAGATCATTTGATGGCCGTGGCCAGGGGGGCTTTCTATCAGGTTCGCCTGATATGCCAGTTGCGCCCCTTTCTAGATCGGGACTCCCTACGCACAGTCACTCAGGCACTCGTCAGTTCCCGCCTGGACTACTGTAACGCTCTCTACATGGGGCTCCCCCTGGGGTGCACCCGGAGGCTCCAGTTGGTCCAGAACGCGGCCGCGCGGGGGATTATGGGGGCGACGAGGCGCTCCCATGTGACACCTCTCCTGCGCGAGCTGCACTGGCTCCCGGTGGTCTTCCGGGTGCGCTTCAAGGTGTTGGTGACCACCTTTAAAGTGCTCCATGGCTTAGGGCCG
Source organism: Pantherophis guttatus (assembly GCF_059756535.1). Lineage (NCBI taxonomy): Eukaryota > Metazoa > Chordata > Lepidosauria > Squamata > Colubridae > Pantherophis > Pantherophis guttatus. The sequence goes on along the minus strand of NC_142065.1, from coordinate 26,676,992 downwards.
GGGTACTTACGATACCGCCTTCTGCCACCAATAGCCTCCCACCGGCCAGTACGCTCACACAGAGTGGGCCTCCTCAGGGTGCCGTCCGCCAGACAATGTCAGCTGGCGACCCCCAGGGGGAGAGCCTTCTCTGTGGTGGCGCCCACCCTCTGGAACAACCTCCCCCCAGAGTTACGTACAATAACAGACCTCCGGATTTTTCGTCGGGCCCTGAAAACCCATTTATTTCAACTAGCTGGGCTGGCTTGAGTCAAATTTTAAACTGATTTTAAATTGGAATTGTTTTAATTACGGCCAAAATATTTAATTATTTTAATCAGTTTTTAGATTTTGTATGTTTTGTATGTATGTCTTGTTTTTACTTTGGCTGTTCACCGCCCTGAGTCCTATATTGGAGAAGGGCGGTATAGAAATTTAAACAAATAAATAAAAATATTCTCAGGAATCTTCTCCAATCCAAAGACCAAAAGCATCAATACCCTATCCTTTAAAGTCCAACTTTCACTTCCATAGAGTATCACAAGGAATGCATGATTTGCATGATTCCAATCTTTGTAGGTATAGACCGATCATGGAATTTGACTATTTTTTTCCAAGGCCTTCATGACTGCTTTACTGAGTGCTAATCTATGGTGTGTTTTTGACTGCTTATTTCTTGACTGCACATGGTTGATCTTCAAAGACAGAACCAGCATAAAAAATCATTTTAAGTCATAGAAAAGCAAATTCTGCTTGACCATCAAGAAAATTTCTAACAAATTACAAATGGAGAAGCTAGATAATTTAAAGGAAAGGTTGGATAGCCAATGTAGAGGATAATTTAAATTGAATTATTGTACTAACTAAGGAGTTAAGTTATTCTGGTTTTGGGAAGGGGCTGTTTTTAACTACTGTTATTATTTTTTGTCAAAAGAAAGGACAAAAATTAATTTGAATTACTGTGTTGGACTATAGATTGTACTCAGCAGTCTAGAAAGCCCTTTCCAATTCTATGATTCTGACTCAGTTAAAATATAAATAATGCAAACAAATAAAATTCATTGTAGCCACATAGCTAAAATAATTTTTCTACCAAGCAAATTAACATATGCTTAGTTTGGTTCATTTGAAGAAAACTTTTCCATCCAGTTTATTTATCTACATGCTACACAATCTTAATAGGGTAATGTACTTTAGAAAAAATGTTAGGACAAATCTCAAAATTAATGAATAAAATAAATGAAACGCATATAGCCATATGAAATCATTCTGTTTCGTGCATATATTTGGTGTTCTGATTTTGCAAGGTTCTGAAGTATGTCGAAGGATAAGCCAAGATCTTTCTACAGGAGATATTATCATCTATGCTATTCTTGGTCTAACTTGGAATAACCACTAATTGCTGAGTCATTTTGACAATGCAGTGATTGTCAAAGGCCAGGTATCTAAAAAGCAGTTGATTCCTGTACTCAAACCCATAATTAACATTACTTAATAATAGGGTACTGGCCATATTTTGGACTGATTTATGTCATAGGTCAGATATCAATTCTTCAAAAATAAATGGAATATAGGTGAAGTAAAAATAAGAGATTGAAGGATGCCTTTTTGACAAAGATGAAGTATGATTCTTTCCTTTTATGAATCAATCCCTCCCCTTTAGAAACTTAAATATAAACCTGGTTCAGTTTTAAACATTTGGACCAAATTTCTGAATACATCATGAAGATCACATGTGCTTTCCTCCTTGTGGGATTCTTTTGTACACAGTTGCCATCTGCTTCTAGCATGCCTCCAAAAGGTAAGTTCTAAAGAAACTAAATTTAGTTATTGGTTTTCTACTTAAATTTCACTTCATAACAAAGTTGTAGTAGGGAGTACTCAGTTTCAGTCAGTCTATGATGCCCTTTTCTAAGATATCCCTTTGTATGTCCCATTTTATCCAGAATTCCATTACCATTGATATGTTTGGATTCTTTTTGGAGTATCCTTTGCTCAGTTAGGACCTTTTCTAAATACCTTTTCTGGTTAGGGAACATTTTTAAGGGTTGGGTTAAAAGGACACAGTCTCCCATAGCGAGCATAAATAATCTAGAAATTATTTATTCTGCCTAAAATAGAGTTGCCAGGTAGCTGAACAGGCAAAGGAGGACATGAGCAATTGGAAAGGAGGACACACTAATTATTTAACTTCCTTGGTATCTGCAACAAAAATTATAGTGAGAAACAAAAAAAACTGATTTTTTTAGTCTTAGGAATGTGGTAGAACCAGTTAAAGGCAAATCCCTTAAGGGTATAACATTAAGGCCTTGTCATTTGAGGCAGCAAGCCAATGGGAAAGTACTAATCAACTAATTAAGGTCACAAGCAAAGCTGGTTAACTTGCAATTAGCATTTATTAGGGAGGTGCTACATCATGGAGAAAAACTGCTCAAGAAGAAATGCCTTGTTAGATGCTTAAAAAAAGGATGATATTTGATTTTTAAGCCTATGCCGGCCAGATAGAGAACATGTGGACCCAAAAGAGGAATTTTTGATGCTTTGACATTTGGCAGCCCTAACCTGGACCCATTTCCAATTTTCCAATATTTAATTCTAGCACTCCCAAGTCCATTGTATTCCATTCCACTTTTCTCCTCTCACAACTGTAATTCAACTTTCTATGGCTCCTCTACAAACTAAGGTCTTATTGACCTGTGATTGTGTTTATTTATTTAAATTCCATTTCTATGATCAATCATCTTGCAAATAGTGATTCTAGGTGCCTGATAGAATTAAAAGAAGTTTTAAAAGACATAATCATTGTCATATACAATGACAGCCAAAAAGACAACAGTTACATCCATAACAATTTTCCCATGGGCATCCTTAACCTCCTGATTCCCATGCCTGAGAAAACAGCTGTGTTTTAAGACTTTCTGAAATACTAGCAGAGTTGGGGCCAACCAGATCTTAGGGACTATAATATTCCAGAGGGCAAGTGCTACAACAGAAAAAGTCCATTTCCTACTGCCTTCAGGTGACATTCCCTAATAAATGGGACATGAAACATGCTTCTTGTTGAGCCTAGTGGACCAGGTTAAAAAAAAAAATCAAAACAAAATCTTGCCACAAATAATCTGATCCCATGGTCTTGCATTGCACTTGGAAGCACACTGGAAGCCTGTGCAAGTAGAGTAGAGATATCAGGATATAATGGGATATTCCCATAACGGACCATGCTACTTCACCTGGATCCAGATGCTTTTCAAAGGGCAGGAATAAGTGACTGTGATCAGCGCCTCCTGATCTAGAAAGGAAACAATTGGCATACAGGTTGCAAGAGAGACCAGGAGGCACTTATTCCTTGATCAATTTCCAAGTAGACTACTACAATCTACTCTGCAAGGGGCTGCCCTCCTCCAAAAGAGATCTGGAGATTTGATATCTTTAGCACTGGCCAGCCCAAACTAACTATCAAAAACATAACCAATACACAATTTGGAGGTTCTCCAAGACTCATGACTCCTGTCTAAGGAATGGGTGGCAGCTGTGACCACCTTGGGGGAGGAGGGACTAATGCCCACAGTAATCAATCTTGCCTGGGTTGAGTGGAAACCTGTTCTTCCTCATCCAGGCCCTTATAGACCATTCACCAAAAAAGATGAGCATCAATTGATTGGCCTGGTATTGAGAAGCATATCTGAGTACCAACTTCCTTGCATGTCAGCAGAAGACCTTTCCTAGTGGATGTAGATATTTAACAGGAGCCTGGCTTATGAGTTGTGTAGATGATGTTTGACCAAATATAAAGTTTGGTTATGACTGCTTCTTCCATCATGCTGTTCTTAATACAATCTTGTGCTTGCTTCAACAGCACATATACTAATAAAATGTTAATTCTATGGTTAAAAACATAGCAGACAGCTGGTGAAGGTCACATACTGATTAATGCTGTGCTCCATTGTGGGAAATGAATACATTTATGAGAACAATTAATAAATAATGGAAGAGGCAAAGTCACAATATTTAGTTTTAGATGACAGACTCCTTTTTTGTTTCTGTTTTGCCTTTCTTTAATAGCAAAATTTCATCTTTCAATCAACAGCATAAAGTGCAAGCACTTAAAGTTGTTCCCCCAAAATCAAGTTGCACTGTATCACAAACTAAACTTGTAATAAAATGTAAAGATGTGATCCTTCTGATCTCTCCATTTCATTTGTTTCTTCTCTCTACTGATCCATCTAACAGGCAACTGTTTCATTTAATCTCAAAACATTGCTATCAGGTACAGAACCCGAGTATTAACGTTAACATTTTGGGTGGGTTTTTTTCAGACAAAGTTGGGACTTGCCCCTCACCTTTAAGTCGTTGCCTTAAACCAGGAAAACATGAGTGCAATATTGACTATGACTGCGATGGAATCTTAAAGTGCTGTTATCGGTATTGTTCCAAAATTTGCCAATACCCAATAGGTATCACCTTTGAATATTTACTGTATTTATTAGATTTATTACATTGTTAGAGTTATTAAAGTTCAAGATGAACTCAAAATATCTGAATGTAAATCCTGTGCCAGAAAGAGCCCAGGTAGGTGGCCTCACAGAGACTATTAGACTGCAACTCCATCTAACTCTACTGATTTGGGGGGGAAAGTCAGACATTATTAAAATTTCAATCTGGCAATGCACCGCAGGTGAAATCCAGCAGGTTCTGACAGGTTCTGGAGAACCGGTAGTGAAAATTTTGAGCAGTTTGGAGAACTGGTAGCGGAAATTTTGAGTAGTTCAGAGAACCGGCAAATACCATCTCTGGCTGGCTCCAGAGAGGAGTGGGAATGGGGATTTTGCAATATCCTTTCCCCAGGAGTGGGGAGGGAATGGGGATTTTGCAGTATCCTTCCCCTGGAGTGGGGTGGGAATGGAGATTTTGCAGTATCCTTCCCCTGCCACACCCACCAAGTCACGCCCACCAAGCCACACCACGCCCACCAAGCCATGCCCACAGAACCGGTAGTAAAAAAATTTGTATTTCACCACTGCAATGCATTCTATATTACTCAGTGCTGTTATAATATATAGTATGGAAAAAAAGGATTTTGCCATACTATATATTTTTTTTAATTTTTTTAATTTCATTTTTTTTAATTATTATTTTTTCTAAAGCCAAAAATCAGAGATGATATAATAGGATGTGAAAAAATTCAATACTTGGTCACTCTCTGTTTTGCTTGATATATTATACAGATGTACAAACTATATTATTTGCAGGCTACTCCCTTCCCCCGCCCCCATCTTTAAACCCTTTAAAGCAGTGCTCCTCAATTTTAGCTACTTTTAAGATATATACCCTTCAATTCTCCTAATTCTGGGAATTACCCAGAGCTGACTGAGGAAATCTGGGAGTTGTTGTCCACACATTTTAAAGTGGCAGAGATTGAGAAACACTACGTTAAGGGGAAAAAGTTGTACATCCGCACTTGGCCTGCTAAGATCATAAAAACGATGCATTTGTTTTTCATTGTATGTTTTCTCTGTTATAGCCAAACCTGGACGTTGCCCATATATTAAAATAAGATGTATGATGGCTAATCCTCCTAATAAATGTGATCATGATGTCCAATGTGAAGGAAGGGAAAAATGCTGTGAAGGGACATGTGGAAGAACATGCGTCCCACCAGGTACTGTAGTCCATAAACTTCTTTTATTGTGTTAAGGAGGGACAGGCTAACCCTAATGGGTGATCAGCTCAAGAAAGTTCTAGATTCAGAATGCTCAAAGCATTCTGAAGATGGAAGGCAACTAATGGAAGAAACAGTAGGATTTTTTTCCCTTCTCAATGGTAAGGAAAGGTCGAATTCTTACTAATGCAAGAAAGGGTCTTTTCTTCCTTTATTGATTGCATTAGTGTTGCCATTATTTCCTGAAGCCAATAATATTTGTTGTCAAAAACCAACGTCAGCCATGATAGCAATCTAACTGTTCTTTATATCAGACCTATTTGGAATATCTAGTGAAGATTATACTGTATCTATGGCTTGTGACTGAATAACAGCTTCCCCAATTCATGTGTTGAACTATAGATCCCAAATTCTCAAATAAGACATCAGTTAATCTCCAGTGTGTTTAATCAGGAAGGAAAGATATCATTTCCTTCAACTGGTGTTGGCTTGGTTTAAACAGTATAGTTCCAAATGGAATAAAGGAAGACAGCATCTTAATAATATAATTCTTCTTTCTTTTTGCTTTAGAACAATGCATTGTTTTAATTATTTGTAAATACTGCACTGCAAATCTACATTGTTACAAATATAGTAAAGGATAGCACTTTCTGATCATGAAATTAAATGTGAACTTCTTCAAGTATAGAATTCCAGCTTATTGTGCTTAGTGGGCTCTCAAACCTTGTTCAGAACATAACCTAAGTAGGCATTTGAAGGCAGTTTAACATCCTCTTACTCTCAGTACTGAATATAAATGCCTGCCGTTTATAGCGGTTATTTATAAACATAACATTTATTGTACTAGATCTTGCTCTCTCTCTCTTTTTTTTTTTTTTAGTCTAACTTCTTGCTTCATTGATGGACACAAGCATCAACAACAGACCTCAACATTAAGCTGAGAAAGATTCTTTTTGAATGATTTATTAATCAAGAATTTTAGAAATTACTTATTCTACAAGTCTATAGCCAGGAAGAAGTTTTAAGGATGGGTCTCCAGCTATATGATATCATTGATCATTTCCATCTTCAGCTTCCACATATATAAACATACTGTGTCAAATACATTTCTAGAGTAACATTCTATTGCTGCATTATTGAAATAAATGAAATCGATAATCTATGTTTCTAGAATTTTTATCAAATTTAGACAAAATTGTTTTCATTCTAGTGCCTCTAACTGTTGAATGAAACATCTTTTGTAGGAAGAGATTGGGGTGGTGGTGTAAAAGAAGGTTTGAATCTACCCTGGTTTAAACTGAATATTTGGATGCAGTTAGAATTATATTATTATTTACAATAAACAATTTAATCCAGCAGCTATGACTCTCTTCCTTCTTGTGAGGATATATGGATGCCCCATTGCTTCAGAATTTGGGACTGTTGCAATAAATGTAAAAAGTATGAACATCATTCATTTATGGCATTTACGCTGTATGCCAAATAATCTTCCCTTCGCTTTCTGCAACATTATAGGAATACTAAGAATACTAAGAATGATATATGATTGCTTGATGTGTGCTGTAAATAAGAAACATTTCTCTGTAAGTGAGAAACCTTTGATTACATCCAAAACAGTGCTGTAGAAACTGATTTTCTAACAGTTACTTCCACCTTTATTTCCCAAGGTATACATCAGAAGAAGTATACAAAAATAAAAGGATGAAAAGGAGCATTTGTGCCTACAGATTTAAACATATTTTTGCTGGTAGCAATCAACTTCTGTCCTTTATTATCTTTTTCAATACAAGAGCTGTTGGAAAAACAACATAGAAATAAATCTTACCATTTCAATCAGATAAAATTAGTTTTCTATTTATCTAGGCATTATTGATTATGACAGCCAGTTAGCTGCTACAGTCTGAGAAAAAGCTTTGCATATCTGCTCTTCAGGTGTGAGCAAATTTGTAGTAGTGTAGTATAGTTGTAATGTAGGGATGAATTGGTCTATAGCTTAGATGCTTTAAAGATGACAGTAGATATTTGACCTTGATATTTCTACAAAATATCTATGCTCTGATTTGACAGCATCCCCAAATCTGACATAAAGTGGGGAGATTATTTTTTAAAGTCAACTGACTCAGGAACTGCCCACAAATCATACCGTCAGTGGTCTCAATCATAGCACAATCTCAATCATAGCACTTTAAATGAGAAAGATTTTAGTGTAAGTATTTGCCCATCCTGCTTTTCCCATCCTACACCTTTAGGGGCCATAAGATTCTTACCAGGGGTAGGTTCTATTTACCTTTACTACTGGTTTGCAATGGGAGCATGCATGCATGCTTCTGCACATGCGCAGAAGCTTCTGCGCATGCGTAGATCATCCATTATGATGCCTGGGGGGTTGGGCAGAGCCTCCCACCACTTTTACTACCGCTTCGCAAGAACCGGACAATACCGGGAGCAACCCACCACTGATTCTTACCTACCTGACTGGTTTAAGGACTATATTAAACTTCTCTCTAGATCATCAGTGTCAAACCCACGGCATCACGTTGTTGTCACGTGACTTTCACAATGCTTTTTTCCCTTCATGGAGTTGGGGTGGGCATGACTTGCATGTGATGCATGCGGCCCGCGGGCCATCAGTTTGACACCCCTGCCCTAGATACTGTTCTTCATAGCTACTTCAAATCAGTCCCTTCAAAAGCACCAGTGTTCCTTTCTATTATCTCTTCCCCTTCTCCAAAGACCGCTCAAATTATCTGCCTATAATTCACCATAGGTATTCATTACTATGAGTCAGTTTGCTGTAGCAATTAAAAAAACCAGACTAAGAGAGAGAAATCTAAATTCTCATTCTCCCTTAAGTATAAAGCCATCTGGGTGAATTTGAGCCTGTTATTTGTTTATTATTTCAGTTCAGGTTGTCTTCATCCCCCAGAACTGAATAATTTGAAACATTTATACAAATCTGATTTTAAAAAACACAAAGAAAGAAAGAGAATATGCTTAAAGGCATATAACACAAACGTCCCTGTATTGATTTCTATACTTGTGGGTAGGGGGGTGTTACCATATACATAATAGTTGAACTTTTCTGCAAATAGCATCCAGTTTCTTGGAAAAGACAATTAGAAAGCACTTATTTATATTTTTTTCAATCTAACAGTAACAAATCATTGCTTAATACATGTACAGTATCTACTTCCCAGGCTGAGGATCCAGTTGCACAAAATAAAGTGGCAATTTTTATCAAAACAATACAATGAAACTATTTCACCATGTTGAAGTAAATGCTTGGTGTGTTTTAGCTAATCTTCTGTGCATACATGTAGCTGCACAACAGACTTTTCACTTGAAGCGATGTTGCACAGCAAAATAAACTGACTCAACTTGACACTCACATTAGAACAGGAGTGTCAAACTCAATTTCATTGAGGGCCGCATCAGGGTTGTGTTTGACCTCAGGAGGCCGGAGTGGGCGTGGCCAGGGTGGGCATGGCCAGCTCCACATCACTCATGTCAGGGGCACCTATGGTGGCCCAAGAGCTCTGCCAGAGAAAACGTGGCTCTTCAAAGCTCTGTTTCTTATACATATAACATACAACAATCCAGCATTAATAAAAAGCAAGCCTCTCAAAAAGACAAAATTCCAAATTGACAGCATCAAAATATGTAGAAAATATATAAAGTTGGGTGCCCATCAGACGCCAACTTTCGATCAAAAGGTCGGCAGTTCAGCAGTTCGAATCCCTAGTGCCGCGTAACGGGGTGAGCTCCTGTTACTTGTCCCAGCTTCTGCCAACCTAGCAGTTCAAAAGCACGTAAAAAATGCAAGTAGAAAAATAGGGACCACCTTTGGTGGGAAGGTAACAGCGCTCCATGCGCTTTTGGCATTTAGTCATGCCGACCACATGACCACAGAGACATCTTTGGACAGCACTGGCTCTTTGGCTTTGAAACGGAGATGAGCACCGCCCCCTAGAGTCGGGAACAACTAGCACATATGTGCAAGGGGAACCTTTACCTTTACCTACAGTAGATGGAACTAGAATTCTGAACCTTCCCCTTTTGCTCCTCACCAAGGCACAAACATGCCTTGGCAAACATCATACCCCCAGGTCATTGCCTTCATCTCATCCCCAGCCTATGAGTGAAACTATAGCTACGTCAGTATTAAAGCAATATTTTCCCCATTATTCAAAGACTGTCCCAAGGAGTATAGAATCAATTTGCCTTGTCATCCTGTCCTGGGATACTTGTATTGAGTTTTTAAAAAGCTGTGAAGACAGACTGTGGATTGGAAATGGAGATGGCACTTCATGCCAATATAGTTTTCTGCCAATTTCAGGATAAGGAAGTACTGTATCTAATCCACAGAACTCTGAACCTGGTTTTGAAGACACAGAAGTTTGAAGAGAGCAGGAAGTTCATGTGTGTAAGAATAAACAGTGAAATACATGGCTGAGCAAAATATCTTATTATAAGTATAATGTTTCTCAGAAGTAAGGGGTCTTATTTATATATGGAGAGAAATTCTTTTCCAGATAATCGTGATACTTAGCTGGAAAGCACTGGGCTAAACTTTAGGAATTATGCCTTTTAAATCCTATATTTTGTATGTTGGTGCTGGAATGGCATTTATGAACTGACATACCCATCTGGTGGACAGTTGGTGAGGTGCTGTGATCAAGATGCTAGATCAGAACAAGAAGACCCAAGTTCTAGTTCTCCCTTAGGCACAGAAACCAACTGGGTTACTTTGATCCGGTCAATCTTTCAGTCCTAGACTGTGGATTTTTTAAATTTAATTTTTAAATCTATCTACCAACTCCCACTCGACCATTGTGGTAGATTATCATCCATAATCATCTTCAACAAAAAAAAAACTTTCCTTCTGTAGTGAATTCATTCATTCCTTCTATAGTGAATACACATACTTGGTTGTTCTAAGCATTCATTTTGAGTCTCTGATACTTGATCCCCTGAACTATATCTAGAGTATGATTTTGCTTGTTGCTTTTTCTCTAGTATGGAGTTTTGTGTTTAACCCTGCCTGGCCTGTATATTGCATTGAACTGATATGCAGTTTTAATTTTATTTCACCCCCTTTCGCTTTGTTTTCTTATTACTTCTGCAACTAAACAAGTTCATATTTGAAGCTGATCCAATCAAATTTGCAGTTCTTAAATGAGTGCATGTAATAAATGAAATTATCAGTGGGATTTCAGACATCTTCCAGTATAGAAATGAAAATAAGTTAAAGCAATCATCTGCGATGTACAAGCAAACTGAAAATACAGGTCAGTCCAACTTCACATAGAGAAAATGCTAGGTATGAGAGTGGGAGAAGATATTATCTTTTCCTAGCATAGTTCTTCTAATATAAATGCCAGTTTAACACTAGAAAATGATTAGATTTAAGATCTGCTATTACCATGAAGATACCAAGTGTCATTCTTCTTGTGGGTCTCCTTGTTCTTCTCTCAGACATGACATCAACACTGGGTAAAACACATACAGGTATGTTCTTAATTAAATAGCTTTCTATGGAAATGGACAGAGGAACACACTGCATGTACTAAAGATAAGTAGTGGTAATTAATCCATTACATATACTCCCTCAACTTTAAAATGACTATGGACAGATAATATATATTATGTAGACTATGGGAGTCTACATAACACTGTATATAATGTAGACCATGGGAGTCTACATAATATACAGTGCTACAGAATATAATCCAGAGTACAGTTATTGGCAGCTATGAAAGAACATAACCAAGAAAAGGACTTCATGAAATGCAATAATTAGCAGACTGGTAACATTATATCATGGCCGTTACTTGGAAATTTAGGAAATTCTCCTAGCACATTTGGAGGGTAGTAGGTTGGGGAAGACTGCTCTATACAATCATTTAAACCTTCCCTTAAAGTATTTTTGAAAGCCATCCTCTAATCCTTGAGTATTTATAATCTTATTTGGAGGAACCTGGCTTTTTTGCCCCATTTATACAATTTTCAAGCATCCATAAATGAGGGGTGAGCTTGGTGGGATAAAATGCAGTCCCTGGTACCTTATAAACCAGGAGCTTTTAGTCTGATTGTTTGAAGGTAATCAATGATGTAGTTAAATGTTATAGATCAAGATGTTGGGCAAACAGATAATGTATTAGCTCAAGGCTCCATATTTATGGCTCCATAAATGTGTTGAATTTCTGATGTTAAATTTGAGAAGAAAATACTGGGAATATAAAAATATCTGATCCACGGCCATACTAGCTGTGCACTTGAAGGTGCATGTATAAAGCAATATTTATCTATTAAACTAGGAATCTAACTTTTATAAACTAGATGTTCTGTATGTAGCTGAAGGAGGATAAATAGAGTCTGCATCAGAGGTAGCTGATATGTGGCTTCCTGGGTACAGTATTCCTAGATTCCAATACTAATCGGGAGTGCCAATTTTTATTGAATAAAGTGCTTAGCTGTCTGGGATCATAATTTCCATTCCATATGTTTTCATTTGTAGAAAAATACATTCCTAGATTTTTCCCATGCATTATAAGGTTCCTGAGGTAAAGTAAGCACCCCACCAGTATTTGGCACTAGAGCCAACACGTTTGCAATATTCTCTTGTGGAAACAAAGTTTTTGACAGGAATGGTGCTTGCAGGGATATGATATGGGCTCTTCCTGCAAGAAAAGTAAAGTCACTCCCTAGAAAAAGATTTTTTTTCTGTTGCATTGCTGCAGCTTTGTAATCAGCCTATTTTCCTACTAGTGGGACCTCTTGCTTTATATTATTTCCTCTATACTAAATACAAAATAACCAGCATGGAAAGCTTAATGGCATTATTTATTATCTCCCCTCTCCTGAATTCCAATTCTCACAACAATATGCAGTCACAAAAGTGCATAGTTGCAGGGGTGGGCTGCTGGGGGTTCGCAGCGGTTTGGGAGAACCTCTAGCTAAGATTCTGTGCAGTTCGGAGAACCCCCAAATCCCACTCCTGGCTGGCCCCACCCACCCTGCCCCTCCCAGGAGTCTCCACACAGCCCGTTTTGGATGCAGGTAAGCGCAGGGCACGCACGGAGGCTCGGGGAGGGTGAAAAACGGGCCTACTGGAAGTTCAGGAAGGGCCTCCAGAGCCTGGGGAGGCCATTTTTGCCCTCCCGGAGGCTCGAGAAAAGCCTCTGGAGCCCGGGGATGGCAAAAATGCCCCCCTACCATGGTGCACGGCCACCCAGCAACCAGGCAGAGAACTTCTTGCTAAAATTTTTGAAGCCCACCCCCCGCATAGTTGCAAATATGCTGCAATGAGGTTGGTTGGTTGTTTTTGCCATCTCAACCTACCGGTACATGGGCTGCTAATTGCAATGGAGAAAAGGTGACCCAAACGTGCTTTTTCAAAAGGCAATTGGACTTTATTTTTTTCCTTGAAGACATTTTGTTTCTCATCCAAGAAGCTTCTTCAGTTCAGAAAAGGTGACCTTACCCATCTTTCTGTTTGCAACTAGTATATTCAGATGCCTGAGAAAGAGTATTAACTGAATGCTTTTTTTTTCTCTTCTATTGGACAGTTGGAGAGATCACATGATCTCCACATGTTTTTGGCATTTTGAGCTCAACAGATGTAAAAATTGTTACGGGCTGTTTTTGAACTATTTTGAGAAATGGGACAGAGTAGAAACAGAAGGAATCTGGCAGTGGCTCCAGTCAGGAAAGAGGAATGCTGTTAGCTTATGTTGTACAATATGTTATGCAGTATGTGACAAAGGCATTGTTTTCATTTTTACAGAATAATAGAGTTGGAAGAGACCTTGGAGGTCTTCTAGTCCAACCCCCTGACCATTTCATACAAATGGTTGTCCAATCTTTTCTTGTCCAAAGAAGAAGAAGAATATTTAGATGAAATTCTAAAGGGTGGATTGACCATTCCTTAGTTACAAAATGGCAGAAGGTGTAGGTACAATCATTTCACTCTATACACATTTCTCCACAGTTCTACAACCTCCCTGTTTTCCATCCTTCAATGGAAAGATGTCGTCATAAAAAATCCTCTCATGAAATAGGCCTTGGGTGTCAGGTGTGCCTCCTTTCAATACTCAAGAAAGAAAAACCCCAAGTCCATTTTCATAGAGAAAGGTACTTTTACTGAGTATGAACTGAATGCAACCAAAGGAAAGCAAGGTCTGAAGCAAAAGATGCGAAAATTACATATAGAAAGCATCCCCAAAATCCTTCCCCCAACCGTCCAGCGAAAATTATCCAATCCACATTGTCAGATGTAAATGCCTTATTCTCCAATGTGTAAATAATGTATATATGGAACATCAGAGGTTAACTTATTCTTTGGACTTTAATGTATTCATAACTTACCACTCCCATTCCTAGCTCCACCCCTTGTATATATAAGGAGCCACCCTCACCATTCTCGTGGCTTCTACCTCGAATATTCAGTGAATATAGAATGCCTATCATAATTAAAAAGAAATATATTTAAAGCTTTAACTTCTATTATCTTTATTGAGTCTGATCCTGAAAATATTGCAACAAGCTGGTAGCAGAGGATGGTTTATTGACTCAATAAGTAATTAAAAATGTCCAAGAAAGATAGGCCCAACACCAGGGCCTACAGCAAAGAAATAGAAACTGATCAAGAGATGATCAACGAATCCACCAATGCGATTTCGAGAGAATCCGAAGAATACACCACTGAAGAAGAAGAACTAATGAGTGAAAATAATGACCAGAAAGAAATCGAAATAGAAAATAACGAACTCAGGTCAGAGATATTAAAGATACTAAAAAGCCAAAAGAATGATGAAAGTCTCATCGCGGACCTCCAGGAGATGCTGAAGAACAGCGGAGCAGCGAGAGAGAAAAACGTCATTAAAGAAAAACCCAAAGATCAAAAAATCGTAAGTGAGATGACTACTGAGAAAATAGTTGTTAAAAAGAAAAGATGTGATCCCGCGCGAAATTTTGAATGGCAGCCATCTTGGTTTCAACGAACTTCAAAAGAGAATGGAGCAGAGCCAATCAAAACGCTCAGTTCAAAATTTCTGGCGCGAAAAACACTATCAGACGAAGAAAGTGAGAAAGAAGTCTCAAACTCTTCAGATGATCCAAAATCAGAAAGTGAAGACGATTTAACAAAATCTCAAGTAAAATCAGCAATGAAAACGCTTTTTGCTGCTTTTGGGCCAAGACTGAAAATTACCAAGACATCTACGAAGAAGCAAGAAATCAAACCGGCGACTCAAGACCTGCACGCTCCCATCCTGACTTCGAAAGCGACGACGCCCGAGCCCAGAGAGCCATGCCGATTTCGCCCTACACCACAGACAAAATCGAATACCAACGCACACAAAAAGAAGAAAAGAACCGTCACCACCACCAGAACCCCAAAAACCGAGCCAGAGACCGACTCATCTGAGGAGGAGCGGATCGAGAGAGCTGAAAGGGAGAGAACCTTCCACGACGCCACCAAAGAAGAAATGAACAACGCGCATGTGCGAAACTACGTAGACGACCCAGAAGGACTTGAACTGGCCAGAGAACCGCGCAGACTCATTGCAAGCATCCCAATGCCGTTCTGTAATTTCCTGCACTTGAGAGATCACGGACTGCCCCAGGTTGTAAGTAATGGACAGAATAATGTAGGTAACTTACCCAGTGACTTCCCAAAACTTAGAATTGATGGCATTAATTTACAAGAGTGGTATCAACAGCTTCAGGTTATTTTCATGAAAGAAAATTTACTATTCTTTATAACTAGCCCTCCAAGAAGACCTTGGACTTTAAAAATAGATTGTTTACATCATAGAGCATTTTTCATAATAATATCTAGCGTGTCTCCTGCAATGTATCATAGCATCAAACCAAACCTAACTGTATCAGAAATAATTCAATGCATGTTTAATCTATTTCACAGCGATAGCGTAGCTACAACCACAAGAATGTCTAAGGATTTCTTTTCCTCTAGAGTAAAACCAGGGGTTTCTATAAGTGAGCATTTGATAAATCTAAACAAAATAAGAGCTGAGCTACAATTGAGGGGGGAAGTGATTTCAGATCAAACAATGAAAAGTGTTATTATCAATTCACTTGATCCATCATGGGATAGCTTTATGTCACACTTAGATACCATTAATTTGGGATATTTATCCATAGAAAGTCTATCTAACAAATTGATAGCAGAAGACAATTCAAGAAAAAATCGATCCAGTAACCAAACAGACCACAAACCTTTTAGGAAAGTAGTCTTTCAAGATAAACATAATGAGGCCTTTAGATGCTACAATTGTGGATCCAGGGAACATAGTAGAAGAGACTGCCCCAAAGTCTCAAGAGAGAGACATAGACCAGAATATAGGAGCAAATATAATTACAGACAATCTTCCACAGATAGACACAAATATAGAAGCCCACCAAATTACAAAGAAGGTAGAGGGGGTAGAGAAAATTCAAAAGAGAGGAAATCTGGGTCACTGAATGGGCTAAATAAACAAGACAGCACCAGAACACAGCAGGATGAGAATAACAATTGGCTTATTGACTCTGGTGCAACAAATCACACCACCAACAACAAAAGTATATTATCTTCATTTATAGAAGATAAGTTTGTGATAAAGGTAGCTAATCAAGAAAAGGTTCAAGTACTAGGCAAAGGAAATGTGACCTTGCCTGGTCTAGGGAAAATAGAGGGGGTATTATTAATCCCAGAAATACCTCACAACATACTAAGTGCCATAAAATTAAGCAGAGAATCTGATATCAATATAGTTTTCTCAAAGGGGAAAGCAACTATAGAAAAGAACAAAACAAATGTAGGTACTGTAATGATAAAAGGAGGTCTACCCTATCTGATAACTAAAGAAAGATGTTTACATAACATTGATTCAAATATGGAAGATTGTATTGAAGCAGATGATGAAAATGTCAGTAACAGTGACAATGATGAGTGTAGAATAACTCATGATCACAAAAACACATACAAGGAAAAGAAACCAAAAATAGGTAAACCAATTCATGATGAGTGTGCTCACATCTTACACAGGAAGTTAGGACATGCAAGCTTTCCTGTAGTACAAAAAATGACTGAACACGCAGAAGGTGTCAAAATAAAAAATTGTGAAAATTATTTGGAATGCTCAGTATGTAAGTCCACCAAACTAAAAACCAGTCCCAGACCAAAAAAATCTAACAGATCAACTAACAATATTTTTGATTTGGTACATATGGACTTAGTTGGTCCATTAAGTCCCTCAATTACCTATAGAAAACGTTACTTCCTAACAATAGTGGATGACTACAGCCGATATGGTTTTGTTTACACATTAAAGCACAAGGATGAAACATTTCAGAAATTTAAGGAATTCTACAAACGTATAGAAACACAACATAATATCAGAATAAAGCAAATTATGACAGATAGGGGATGTGAGTTCATGTCTAAAGAATTCTCCCAATGGTTAAAGGATAGAGGAATGTTACATTTCACGTCCAATCCTTTTTCTGCATTTCAAAATGGAGTTGCAGAGAGGAAAAATTCCACACTACAAACCATGATTAGGTGCACATTAGAGGATGCTGGTTTAGGCAAACAATTTTGGTCAGAGGCATTACATTATTCGAATTACACTCAAAATAGAACCTGGTCCAGTATTGTGAATAAGACACCATATGAGGTGATGTACAATAGAAAACCCAAATTATCACACATGCACATATTTGGAGTCACTGCAGACGTACACATACCTAAACAATTGAGGAGAAAGGGAGAAAACGTATCCAGGAGATTAAGATTCATGGGATACGAAACTGGAACCAAAGGGTACAGATTTATTGATAGTAATAACAAATTTATAGTATCCAGAACAGCTGTGTTCCATGAACAGGCCAATTGGTCAAAATTGCACCTTAATGAAATATTTCCTAATAAATGTAAAGATACGATATCTTGTGAGGAAGGAACAACAGAAAATCAAAATATTAACAAAAGTAAGAACAAAACCAAAACTTGGACTAATAGTCAGCATAAAATAAAGACAGACACATTAACAAAAAAGGAAGCTAGATATTTGCATGATAACCATAGCAAGCCTGAAAGAACTATTAGAAACAATAGAAACCAAATACCAAATAAATACAAAGATTACATAATGAATATGAATGGAGAACAAATAACACCTAATACATATGAAGAAGTATTGAAACTTCCACATGAAGAAAAAGAAAAATGGGAACTAGCTATGGAAAAAGAGATGGAAAGTTTACAAGGATTAAATGTATTCACACCTGCGATCGCACCTAAGGATAAAACAATTATAGGTACCAGGTGGATTTATAAAATTAAGAACTTAGAAGGAGGCAATACCTTATACAAGGCTAGACTAGTTGCACAAGGCTATGCACAAAAATATCCAGAAGACTATACTGATACATATTCACCCACAGTGAGAACAGAGAGTGTCAATACAGCCCTTGTAGTAGCATCTGCACTCAATCTGGACGTATTCCAATATGACATACAGACCGCATACTTACATGCAAAATTAGATAAGGAAATATATGTAAGAGCACCACACAGTCAATACACTAATAAGAACGAAATTTGGTTATTAAATAAGAGTCTGTACGGATTAAAGCAATCCGGCAAAAGATGGTACGATTGCTTGGTAAAAGTACTTAAGACCATGGATTTCAACGCCACCACTGCTGATAACTGTTTCTTTGTAAAAAAGAGTAATGATCATATTGAATTTGTATTAATTTACGTGGACGATATTTTATACATTGGAAAGCATAAAGAGAGCAGGGAAATCTTTGTAAATAAGTTAAATGAACACTTCTCACTGAAATCTCTGGGTAAAGTGAATAAATACCTTGGTGTGCAAATTAACAAAACTAAAAGGGGATTCAAACTTACACAGAAAGATAAAATCATCGAACTCCTAAACAAATGTAACTTAAATAATGCTAAAACCTGTGACACCCCTATGCAAACTGATTTTCTTAGAAACACTGATGAATCTTCCCCTGAGTTTAAAGACAACACATTTTACAGATCAGTTATAGGTTCACTCCTTTATATATCTAATTGGACTAGGCCAGATATTGCATTACCTCTCAATCTATTGTCAAGATATGTTAGTAAACCAACCTTGTATCATTGGGAAGCTGTCAAAAGAATTCTAAGATATCTGAAGGGTACATTAGATTTTTGTTTAATGTTGGAACCCAATAATGACAGAGAACCAAAAATTACTTGTTATGCTGATGCAGATTGGGCTGGTGATACAACATGCAGAAAGAGTACTTCTGGTTATGTTTTTCTATTGAATGATTGTCCAGTTTACTGGTATACTGGTAAACAAGAACTAGTAGCCACTTCTACTACAGAAGCGGAATATGTTTGTTTGTCCAAAGCTGCAAATAACCTTGTATGGTTCAATGATCTGATCACTGATGTTTGGAAGAAACCCACCTTACCATTTATTATGCATGAAGACAATAAAGCGGCCATTGAAATATCCAGATCCGATGCAATTGGACAAAGGTCCAGGCATATTGATATAAAGTTTAAGCATGTGAGACAACTGTCTCAAGACGGATTCATTAAAGCAATACATTGCGATACTTCTGAACAATTAGCTGACATATTAACAAAACCCTTACCTTCTAAACAACACAAATATTTAACTTCTAAATTATATGTATTATATTGTCCTGAATCAGAATGTAATTGGTGTTGTGTAACGAACCGGCATTTAGAGGGGGATTTGTCAGATGTAAATGCCTTATTCTCCAATGTGTAAATAATGTATATATGGAACATCAGAGGTTAACTTATTCTTTGGACTTTAATGTATTCATAACTTACCACTCCCATTCCTAGCTCCACCCCTTGTATATATAAGGAGCCACCCTCACCATTCTCGTGGCTTCTACCTCGAATATTCAGTGAATATAGAATGCCTATCATAATTAAAAAGAAATATATTTAAAGCTTTAACTTCTATTATCTTTATTGAGTCTGATCCTGAAAATATTGCAACACACATTCCCCCCAGGGGTCATGTGGGGTGCAACGTCCGATGGTGCCATCCTTCTGCTATGCCATGACAGTCGACCTTGAATTGTTATCAGCTTCAAAGAAAACTCTGAAGAAAACTTTCTCTTCTCCACCAGCTCACTTCCCCCCTCCCAGGTATTCCAATAGCTCCCCCCTCCCCCTGTTTCATGGCAGCTGAGCAAGCAAGTAATGAAAAAGTGGAGACTGACACTGGGTTTCCAAATTCCCAACTTTTTCAACCCCATGAAAGAGAATAGATTCCAGAGGGTATATTCCCTTCTCTGACTAAATAAGGATTTTAGAATTTATTCCAAATTCTTTTGATAGTTCTTTTTTGTTTTTTTCTTTATTTTTCAGTTTGGTGTTATTGTATTTTCTTTATTGTATATTTTTCAATTTGGTGTTATTGTATATATATTCAGTAGTAAATTATTCTCATTTTGAAAAAAATACATATTTTTTTCACCTTATTTAAGGCTATGCAGTTTATGGAATCATATAACTAAAGCGACATATTTTTTTAGTAAGTAAGTTTTCCTAAATGCATTTTTAAATGTACATTTTATATTACTGATAATTTTTAAAGCTTAGAATTATGTTGGACAATAAGGAAATGAAAAGAGTAGAAATTTAAGTGCGAATATGCATCCCTCTTGAGAACAATTTATTATTCTTTTTTTTAATACACTTTATTAAGCTTTTATTACATTAAAAACATAAAAAAATATTTCACTCAACAATAGCTATTTGTGGTGTTTTTCTTGTGATGATAATTCGTGCATTATTTACAAAAAATTAATTGTGCATATTTACATTCTTATTTTATCTATTACTTATACTTAATAACTATCTATCTTTAATCTACAGTATCTCCTTTCTATCCAGTTATACCACTGTTCCCAGACATTATAAAATATCAATGCCTCTTTATCTTTTAGACACAGCGTTAATTTGTCCATTTCTGCGCAATTCATGACCTTTTGTATGACCAGTTTCTCTGCGGGTGTGCATGGCTGTTTCCAACATTGAGCATAGGCAATCCTGGCAGCAGTTAATATGTGTAGTACTAGATATTTTGTGCCCTTCACATATTTTTTTTTTGAAGATCAATTTATTATTCTATCACATCTTTCAATTACAGAACAGAAACTCTACCCACAAGACACCTTCCTATGCAGAACCTAATGCATGTGAAATTAACTCTGATTGCAAAAGAATCCAGATTTGCTGCCTATATCAGTGTACAAAACGTTGTGTGAATCCGGTAGAAGGTATCTAAGAATATTCGTTTTATACTTTGGAAAACTACACAAAGGAGAAAAAAGAACAACAATAAGGTATCTACTCAGTTTGCTGAGAACCAGTTTGATTAATGCATCAGGCCAAAACCAGGATACTGTGAATCTAGTCTAGGCATGACGCCATCTAGATGACCTAAGGACAGTCACTTCTCTGCCAATTCTAGTAAGCCGGCAGTAGCAAACCACTCCTGAAATCTTGCCAAGAAAATTGCAGGAACCTCTCCAGGCAATCACCAGGAGTCAACACTGACTTTAAAGCACAAAAACAAACACAGACAAAACTCAGCGTTCAGCTTATACTATACATTAAACAGAAATACAAACTTTTTGTACAGTAAACAAATGTACTAAGGAAGTAGACATTATGAACTGGACTACTAAAATAATAAAATATTGTATTGGGAATGATTAGTATAGAGGGTGTGATAACTATTAAATAAAGACAGGAAAGGAGAAAGGGAATAAGATGAGAACTGGAGAATATCAGCATCTCAGAAATCCTCAATGATCACGTTAACTAAAGGTGATGAAAGTTCTGATCCAGTAAATTGAGGATCTGTATACTGCACAAGTAAAAAAGAGGGTTGTGAAAATATCTACAGACCCCTCACATCCTGGACATAAATTGTTTCAACTTCTACCCTCAGAAAGACGCTATAGAGCACTGCACACCAGAACAACTAGACACAAGGACAGTTTTTTCCCGAATGCCATCACTCTGCTAAACAAATAATTTTCACAACACTGACAAACTATTTACTAAGACTGTATTACTATTATTCTTCTCATTCTTCCTATCTCCTTTTCTACTTATGACTATAACTTTGTTGCTTGTATCCTTTCAATTTATATTGTTTATTTAGTTTCCTAATATGATGTTTATTGCTTATTTAGTATCCTATGACTATCACTAAGTGTTGTATCTTATGATTCATGATGAATGTATTTATGATGACTATGATCGTGATTTATCACTTATATCTTTTATGTACACTGAGAGCTTATGCATCCAAAGACAAATTCCTTGTGTGTCCAATCACACTTGGCCAGTAAAGAATTCTATTCTATTCTATTCTATTCTATTCTATTCTATTCTATTCTATTCTATTCTATTCTATTCTATTCTATTCTAATTCTAATTCTAATTCTATTCTATTCTATTCTATTCTATTCTATTCTATTCTATTCTATTCTAATTCTAATTCTAATTCTATTCTATTCTATTCTATTCTAAATATAAGGGTAAAAGAGTTTGGGAAAATCAAGGTACTGTCTTATGCAGCAGGAGTAACCATTGGTAAAAATTGCAATGAATGGGCAAATATAAATTCAGATGAGAGGAGAATGAATCATCAGAAGTTGGGAAAACAGCTATAGTATACAGACATTACCTGCACATGTATATAAACTAGCAAATGGGTATTTCTATGCATGTTTAGTTTCTATTTCTAATATCTCTGTGGCCATAGGAGTTTATTGGACTTTTGTGCATTGTGTGGAGACATGTAGAGACCTTTTGGAGGGAAAATTGAACCTAAAATCTCATTTTCCCTATTAATCAGAAGTTTTTCTTCCCCTTTTTTCCCCTAGAATAATCTCCAATTGAATTAATGTATGAAAGAGCATCCTGAAAGAGAAAAAAAAATGGCATGACAAGGATTGTAACTTAAATTCACCCAAGCTTCTTTTGAAAAGAAATCATTGTATGATGATTGAAGATCATTGAATGATTGAAGATCATTGAAGATATTTTTCAGACAATTCATCCAGCAACAGATAACTGTTTTGATTACTGTAAGAAGCTGATCTAATAAGAAGGCCTCAAATGTTATGAATATTACAAAATCACTCAGGAAAATTTGATAAATAAATAGGAATCAGTTGAAAAACATTTAGCATTAAAATATGAAATTATGGAGTAAATATGTTCTTTATGTCCAAAGAGTTAAAACTTAGTCACTGCAAGAGAAGCAAACTGTCTCTGTCTTGTAGTCCAAAGTCTCCATTTCAGAAACCCTTCATTTATATTTATGTCTGGCTTAGTTATAGATTTGGAATCAAGGTCTGACTACATCATGAAGCTCACACATACTTTTCTCCTTGGGGGAAAGACCAGGACAAACTTCAGAATTTGTGTGTGTGTATGTGTTTCTTGACACAATTTATTTTTTTCTCATCCTGCATTATTATTTATATAAGGCAGAGAATGTATCCAAACTCATTTCCTATTTTCCCTAAAACAACAACACTGAGTTGAGTTGGGCTGAGAGAGAGAGAGTGATTGGCCCAAAGTCACCCACTAAGGTCTTTGCTGAGGAATACTAAGTAATGAGGATATGATAACGTAGAAGACAATACCAATTATACACGATGGCTTCGATTCAGACTTATAGTTACAACAGAACCATGTAATGACTGAGCCCTTGGATTGGTTCATTTTATTGATCTTAACACTGGAGTAAATCTAATTTGTACAGTTACAAAACCCTCAAAAAGTCTGATGTAAAAAAATTAACTTAAATGACATTTTACAAAAAGTTTTTTAAAAAAAACTGCATATTCAGAAAGAGTTCAAAAATTACAAATATTTTAATTTAAAAAATATTTTAATTTTTAAAAAATTACAAACTTCAGAATTAATGAATAAAACAAATGAAATGTCTAAAGCACTATGAACTCATACTGTCTGTATTCATATATGTTATTTATGTCTTCTTTCGGTTGTTTGTTCGTTCATTCATTACTCACATTTATAAAGCCATCTATTTTCCATCTCATAACTGTGCAAGTCTCCCTATTATAATAAGTGTTGAAAGGAAATCTGCAGCTGATTTTATTACCCGTGGAATGGCCTTTAATTGCCAAGTCATTTGGAACAATATAAGGATTTTGAGTCACAATGCCCATAAAACAGCCAATTCCTGTTCAGGACTATATATGAGTTTTTCCCCATTCTCAAATCCATAATTAATTCAATTGGGTAATATAGCAACAGTTCAGTTCAACAGTTCAGTCTGATCTGAAATATTGCATTCATAACTTTTTTTTTTCAATTGACAAATACAATGGGAGAAGAAAGTTTCATATTGATATAATGCTATTATGAAACAAACACTTTTAAATTTTAACTGTTGATCAGCTTGTCCTCTGAAGATGGAATATAATAGTGCCCTCTTTGTATTTCCCTGATGCTCTGTTATCAGGAAAAATAAGAGAAACAATATCAGTATTTCAAAATAAGAAGACAATATGTACCATTTGGGGATGCTGGCAGTGAGATTTTAAAGATACCATTATGTTTTCAAAATAAATTTGGGCCAATGAGGCCACCTTTGTTTAAATAAATCCTGGTTTTGCTACAATTATAATTCATTTGACCTGAAGTGCCATTGATCAGAGTTCTTGTTCTTTTGGTATTCAAAAGGTTTTTTTTTTTCTGTGACTACTTTCCAATGAAGAACAAAAGGCGATACTTCCAATAAAAACATAACATTAATGCAACATTTCTCACAGATAGTCCTCGACTTACGACTGATCACTTAACAACCATTCAAAGTTATGGCAGACTCCCTGTCAGATGCAATGAATCAAGAATGACACTATGATGTACTCAGATTCGTTTCATTATTGCTGCTCAACCATAGAAAGAATCTTGCCGGACTAAAGCACAAGTTCATAACTATCAGGTATATTCTGTAAACATTTAAGGATGGTCCACTCTGTGCTTCTGCCTGAATACCAAGGATTCCAGGTTGATTAGCCTCTTATTTATTTATTTATTTATTTATTTAAATTTAATTTCTTAGCTCCTCCTAAAAGTCCCCCTTCCTCCAGCAACTCTGCACCCGATTTCCCTATGCATTTTGAAAGTTACTTTTTATGACCCATTTTCAGAGTTACAACTGCAGTATCACATGGTCAAACATGGTTGCATTTTTGGGTGTTTGGCAACCAGCTTGCCTTTACAGCCATTTGCAGCAACTCACAGTCAAGATACCATAATTTGGGTTATTTATTGCAGTTTCCAGTATTTACTTCTGGTTTCTGACAAAAAAAAGTCCATTGTGGAAAATTAATTCACTTAATGAGCCTGGCATACATTTAGTGACCATGGAACCATAGTGACCATGGACCATGGAATAACCATGGCATCTACTTACTACCACAATGATTTATGACCGTAATTCTGGGCTTTGAGCAAAGAACTACCTATATTTACTGGGACAAATAGTGGCTTCATTTCTATTGCCAGACAATATTCCTAACACTTTTCTTTTAAAGAAATCCCTTGATATATGAAAAGTTCATATACCTTTATCAGTGATGTTCAGCATGTCTGTTATCCTGAGGTTTATATATGATGTAAGAAAAAAAATTAAATAAGAGGTTTTCAAACCACCCAACTCAACGTATTTGTACTTCTAGGAGCATTGAGAATACAGCTCAGCGCTATAAACCAATGTTATAAATGTATAGAATGCTGGACCGGTTAAACTGCTCTTATGGTTTTCTCCAAAGAATCTTAGGAATTGTTTGGTGAAGATGCAGAGATTTATCTGTTAATATACTAGCCCCCAACAGAGCTTCTAGACTCACCATAGGAAGGAATGGTAGTTAAATGTGAGTAATTAAATGTGTCCTCAGTTTATTATCAGCAAACAAAAAATACCAGAAAAGCTAGAAACTCAATATTTTATCAAGAAGATAGTATAGATGCTCCCCACTTTGAAGGTTGAAAATAAACTACTATAAAAACTCATCCTGCCTTCACACATTGAGCTTTTGAGACACATCTGCACCATGAGACACATCTTCCTTGTTGGCCTCTTGGCTTTTTGTGTTGAACTGCCTTTATGTTGCCACACCTTAAATCTCTTCTCAAAAGGTAAGTGTTAAAAACTACAGGTTATTATCTAATCTGGATGTGACAACATTTGGGTTAGTTAGAAATGAGATCTAAAGATTCTGACTCCACTTTAGGATTGGAACTGCCTCATCAAATGCAGTTGTGTCTCCACTAAATGTTTGCCTACAGCATATTGATTTGGGAAGATTCTAATGATTTCTGAAGCTTTACCAGCTATAGATGGGAATGATGGAAATAAGAACTTTGGAAATGTTTGCTGACTGGCTTTTCATTGTGCATAATAGGGGGATAAATTTACAGTGAACCCTCACTGTATTTCAGACATCATTATATTAGAGAGGGTCCAGAGATATTTTACTAGGAGGGTTCTCAAATCTTCTGCTCGAAATATAATTCCCTATACTACCAGGCTTGAAGTTTTAGGTTTGGATAGCCTCGAATTACACCATCTACATTCCGACCTATGCTTAGTTCATAAGATTATTTACCAAAATGTTCTACCTGTAAATGAATTCTTTAATTTCAACCATAACAATACAAGGGCCATCTTAATCTTAATTGTAGGAAATATGACTTTTGCAATAGAATAGTAAATGTCTAGAACACTCTACCTGATCCTGTTGTTAGTCTCTCTAATCCCCAAACCTTTTACCTTAAACTGTCTACCATGGACCTTTCATGTTTCTTGAGAGGTCCCTAAGGGGGTGTGCATAAGCGCACCTGTGTGCCTACCGTCCCTGTCCTACTGTTCCCAATTATATGTAATCATTCTATGTGTTTATAGCTATGTTATGCCAATTTATATCCTTTTTTTTGTGCCAAAAGTTTTTAATGTGTCCATGTCTGTGTCTACTTTGTTACTTGTTTTCTTATTTGTTGACAAATTAATAATAATTTGTTGACAAATTATTATTATTATTATTATTATTATTATTATTATTATTATTATTATTATTATTTAGATTGATCTCATCAAATTGTGCAAGGCATTTGAAGGCTCTCTTGGCTTGCTCTTTGCCACATGTCCTTTTTTCCACATTTTTTTTCCAAGCCAAAGAAAAGGAAAACAGAAAAAAGATCAATATTTTTCCTATGGAAATCAGAGTTTCTTTCACTTTTGAAAAGGGAATCTCTAACAATACCCTTTTGTTTCTGCCATGTTGCCATCAAAAAGAATTCTTAGGTTACGACTCTGTGCATACCAGTATATAGCTCCCCAAATGATGGGATTTCTCTGATATTAGAAACATTTTTAATGAATGGAATAAAACATCATCTGACTTAGAATCATAGAATGTAAGGTTGGAAAAGAACATCACCCAGCATCTATGAATCCAAATTGTTCCTATTTGCACCATGGGTATTAGCAGTTGTTTTTTTTCATTATTCTTCTGGGAGTTGAAGTCCACAAGTCTTAAAGCTACCAAGTTTGGGGACTCCTGTCTTAGCTTGTCTTCAAGATGATGTCCACTGATTCTCAGGAGGTTAGTGAAAAGGATAGTCATCACTGGGTTTAAAGAGTCTTGAGGACCCTTCTGATGTTATCCAGATATGTCCAGGAAGTTGACTGCTTCAGTCCTTCTCAAAAGGAGTAATGCCTCTTCAATACACAAATTGAGTCATCTTTTGAAAGGATGCTAGACCTGTTTTTTAAGCATAGGCTTAGTGCTAAAAGTTCTAAATCTTGAACTCTTGAATGAGAGTGGTCCGATGTTGCACAAAAAGCAAGTTTAAACTGGAAAATAGAGTTGGGTTAAACTAACCACATGTTGTTGACTCAGTTGGCTATCAGTGTATTGCAACTATCTATTGTTTCTGCCAACATGACATTTCACACAATAATTCTTTTTTTTTACTGTTTGGAGTTGATGACATTTTGTCTACTTCTACACCATTTGACCTATTTCCCAAGCTACTTCTGGTCATACCATTCACTTGCAACACCAGTGAAAATGAACGGTGCTCATTGCTATCAATCAATCACTCTCTCTTATTTAATCCAATGATCCTTCTTCATCCCTATGACCTGTCAGCCTGGCCATTTTGTATGCTGGTTTAGTATTCTTTCAAAGAGTGCTAGATCCAGGTTCATGAATTTCCTGAGAGTTAATACACACAGAAAAATTTTAAAGCACCTGCCCACATTTGGCCATCCCCATCCTCTTACACATAAAAGAGAGTGCCTAGTAGTTGTTTTTCCCTCTAGCAGATGATATTAGCTGGGAATGCTAATATGAAGCCAGGGGAATCCACCAATTGATTTCCTTCTCTTAAAACAATAAGGATAGTAACAGCCTTGTAACCCAGAGACAATAGGGACTTGCAATAATGGCCCTGCAATTTATGCAGGTTACTTTTCTCTAGTTCATGGACCAGAGCATAGTCCTTTAAACCAACATCTTGCTTTGGAAGCTAAAATTTAACCTCACCGTATTTTAAACTGCTCTATGTCTATTTGTAATAGGCTGAGCCTATTACGAATGTGCATGTGATCAATATTATATTTAAGATATCCTCTGAAAGCAACAGTAATCTCCGAGGAATCCCATTTGTAGCTTTCAGACCAATTCTAGAAGGAACTTGGAGGTAATTGTTGCCCTAAACCAGTGATGGCGAACCTTTTCGGCACCGAGTGCCCAAACCGGAACGCACGTGCATGCACCGGAGCCCCGGCAACTTGAAGACCAGCTGTCCAGTGCGCATGCACATGCTCGCCACCTGGTCTTTGGGTTGCCGGTGCATGCATGCATGCTGGCCAGCTGGTCTTTGCACAGGCCGGAGTGCCAGAAACCTGAAGACCAGGTGGCTGGCGTCGCATGCACACCAGCAGCTGGTCTTCGGGTTTCTGGGGCTCCAGCATGTGTGAAGATCAGCTGGAGACGGCGCGCATGCCCACAGAGAGAGCTCTGTGTGCCACCTCTGGCACGCATGCCATAGTTCACCATCATGGCCCTAAACAGTATTTTTTTTCCTGCCCCAGAGCCCTTATAATTATCATTGAAATTCTTTTCTTTATGTTCCTGAAGAGAAACCTGGGACTTGCCCAATAGTTCATGCTTCCTGTTTGCTGTCGCGTGAAAGGAACCAGTGCAGAAATGATGAAAAGTGTCCTGGGGAGAAAAAGTGTTGCCAAGGTGCCTGTGTGAAACAATGCTTGACCCCTGAGAAAGGTATGATGTTCAGTTCCTGGAGATAGTCTGGATCAGATCAGCTATATCTTGATCTTGTGTAATGCCTTTTCAAAGGTCATCTTTCTGATGATGTAAGAAAATACCCTTTTCCTCCTTAATCAACTTCCTTTCTTGTGTCCTGCTTTTTCATATGAACAATCAGACTACTGAATGCTCTTTTTGGGAGCTGTGCTTGGCTTCCATACTATAGAATTGTTTAAATAAATACATTTATCTCCATCGTCTAAGATCTACTAGTAAAGGTAAAGGTAAAGGTTCCCCTTGCACATATGTGCTAGTTGTTCCCGACTCTAGAGGGCAGTGCTCATCTCTGTTTCAAAGCCGAAGAACCAGAGCTGTCTGAAGACGTCTCTGTGGTCATGTGGCCAGCATGACTAAACACCAAAGGCGCATGGAACGCTGTTACTGTCCCACCAAAGGTGGTCCCTATTTTTCTACTTGCAATTTTTACGTGCTTTTGAACTGCTAGGTTGGCAGAAGCTGGGACAAGTAACAGGAGCTCATCCCGTTACGCGGCATTAGGGATTCGAACTGCTGAACTGCCGACCTTTCAATTGACAAACTCAGCGTCTTAGCCAACACGTCCCTACTAACGTCCCTACTAACCTGCAACAAAAGAAACAAAGAGTAGTATACAAGTTACAAAAGATCAATTATTTAACTTTTCTTTTTATTATAGTGAAGACAGAGAGAGAAAAACATACAGTATAAAGCTAACAAGAACCCAATAAATAATTGAGATTTTAATCAGTGGTAACTTTATTGGATACTTATAATTATAACAAGCACCCTATTTCATATATGATTCTTTACTTCCATTTTTATAGGAAACCCCGAGACTTGTCCAACAGTTACTGCAACCTGTACAGGTCCTGTTCAAGAACAGTGTGCAATTGACGAACAGTGTACAAATGGTAGGAAGTGTTGTCAAGGCCCATGTGGAAAGGCCTGTCTTGTGCCTAACAAAGGTATGGTAACCAACTTTACTATGCCCAGATGTGTTTAGTCAACAGAAAATGAGCAAATCAAAGGTTGGGTCTTCAGCCTCCTTGAGAATACAAGGTCCTCCCATCATACTTTTTTATATAATAAATATGAATTGGTTCTGGTATCTCATTTAAAATGGATCCAAACTACTCTCAGAGTAGATGTTATTTATTTATTTATTTAATTAATTAATTAATTAATTTAATTTTTCCAGTAAAATCGGCAACTAAAATCTTGCAAATGCAAGCTCCATTTCAACCCCTTAGAAATTCTATCCAGTCTCAATAGAATTGAATTGTGTGGGTTTTTTTTTTTCAATTTGGAATAGAAATCAAGAGCAAAATGAGTTATCTAGAATGTAAGACATCAATTTTGCCTGTTCAAATCCCCCCTCCGAACTCAAAACAATTAAGACAAAAGTCAAGTTTTAGTCTCACTCTGTTGAAATCATGACAATATTGGCAGAACATGAGTGGAGTGGCAGGTGCAGCCCTCAGGCTGAAACAGATTCCAAACCCTTGATATACATTTGGCAAAACTATGTGACAGCAGGCTGAATCTTGCTTCTTCCACATTTTTCCAGGTGAGGTTTAACCTTCGAATAGAACTGGGAAATTCCCAAATCTCTTGTCAGTTATCACTCTTCCTTGTCTGTCAAGTTCAGATCTGGCCCTTGACTGATACTCTATTTTCTCCGGTTCCTTGGCCCCAACCAGCAATGATTCCCAGAAAAATCCCACTTCTGGAAGCTGTCTGAATTTTTTCAGGCTCCTTTGAAAAGAAATGAATTTTGCAGCTAATTTTCACAGACTGTAATCATTAATAATACTTAATCTGGTGACTAGATTAATCACTGCAGGATCCAATCTGGGTTGGTCACTGGGACCAGAGATTTTATTTTTCGAGTTTTCAGATTCATGCTGGAGCCCATCTTCAGGGAATTTCTCTGCTAGAGAACCCAGATTGGATCCTGCAACATTATCCTGGGACACGTATATTCGCCTTCATTCATGAGATGAATTATTTTTCAGGCATGTGCATGCATTGTAAGTTAGAGCAACTAAATGTAAATCACAGCCAGGATAGGATTTTTGCTTTCTGCAGATCTTTTCTAATATCATTAAGACTGTCCCATCATATTTTTACAGTGAAACCTGGAGTTTGCCCAGGCGTCAGTCAACTTTGTTCAGATGTTAATTTTAAAAATGAGTGTGAGAATGATGAGGAGTGCCCACATCAAAAGAAATGCTGCATAGATGTCTGTGGAAAAGCTTGTATTTTCCCTGTTCAAGGTATTTTACTCAATAACTTGTCCAAGGCAGTATTTTTTAGACCACCCTCTTCCTCCTCCTCCTCCTCCTCCTCCTCCTCCTCCTCCTCCTCCTCCTCCTCCTCCTCCTCCTCTCAAGGTGATCAAACCGGTCAGTGCTAGAGGAGATCAACCCTGACTGCTCTTTAGAAGGCCAGATCCTGAAGATGAAACTCAAATACTTTGGCCACCTAATGAGAAGGAAGGACTCACTGGAGAAGAGCCTAATGCTGGGAAAGATTGAGGGCAAAAGAAGAAAGTGATGACAGAGAACGAGGTGGCTGGATGGAGTCATTGAAGCAGTCGGCTCTTCATAAATAGACTCCAGAGGATGGTAGAGGACAGGAAGGCCTGGAGGAACATTGTCCATGGGGTTGCAATGAGTCAGACACGACTTCGCAACTAACAACAACAAAGGAACCTTATA
This sequence comes from Pantherophis guttatus, assembly GCF_059756535.1. NCBI lineage: Eukaryota > Metazoa > Chordata > Lepidosauria > Squamata > Colubridae > Pantherophis > Pantherophis guttatus. The sequence continues at coordinate 26,645,204 of NC_142065.1, read as the reverse complement.
GTATGTTCATTCTAGGGTCAAGCTAAGTAGGAAAAAGTCAGCTTCAGTTGCATTACAAAAGAAGGATAAGGGTAAGAAGCAAAGCCATCTAAATCTGTTCACACTGTGGGTGTGAAAGCCTTCCTAGTACCTTTTTTTCTTCTTAGCATCCTGCAGCATTTGCAAAAGTTTCCAGAGGTCTCTTGGAAGAAGAGGTTGAGGAGAGATTGTAAGCCAGAGTGAAGTATAGCAATGGAGATGTTTCTCTTTACCTTTAGGAGCAAGGAAGGCACTTGGCATTACTAAGTGGCTTTGTGAAGGAGACCTGAAGCACTGTCTCAAAGGCTTGTGCAACCAAGGGGGAGAATTATTTCAAGATCATCGATGAAGTGTAGAAAGTGGGTGATATAGTGTGGTGGGACTGTCCAAAAAACCCTGCAAAAGAAGAGTTAATGCTAAGCATGTGGGGTACTTCAATTCAGTTGTAATCAAATACTGTCCACTTAGGCTTGATCAGTCATGTGAACACTTTCCCATATCACCTTAGCGGGGTCAGATTGCCTATCAATGACAGAGATACAGTAATATTACATACTTTTCTGATTTGTATAGAACTAATCATGCACAAGCCCAGCTGTATCATTTGATCCCTGATAATGTATCTTGTTTGTACTGATTGTGAATTGGGGTGAAATCCAGCAGGTTCTGACAGGTTCTGGAGAACCGGTAGCAGAAATTTTGAGTAGTTTGGAGAACCAGTAGTGGAAATTTTGAGTTGTTCGGAGAATCCGCAAATACCACCTGTAGTTTGTGAGCTATCCAACAAGGATGCAGAGATAAAGCGAGAGACGCTTTCTCCTTCTCAGAAAGCAGAGGTGGGTTTCAGCAGGTTCTGACCAGTTCTGGAGAACCGGTAGCAGAAATTTTGAGCAGTTTGGAGAACCAATAGTAAAAATTCTGACTGGCCCCGCCCCCATCTATTCTCTGCCTCCCAAGTCCCAGCTGATCAGGAGGAAATGGGGATTTTGCAGTAACCTTCCCTTGGATTGGGGAGGGAATGGAGATTTTACAGTATCCTTCCCCTGTCACACCCACCAAGCCACATCCACCAAGCCATGCCACGCCCACCAAGCCACACCGACAGAACCGGTAGTAAAAAATGTTGAAACCCACCACTGTCAGAAAGTGGTGGAAAAAGAACAGCCCAAAGCAGGAAAGAAGCCAAAGTATCCTTCTCTAAAAGAGGATTTTTAATACAGTTGTGAAAAACCAAACCACCAGGGAGAAGTGGGGTTTGACAGTAGACTTTAGAATTAGCTCTTTTATTGGTTAAAATGTCCAGCTTGCCTTGATTTTCGCCTCATAGCCACAATCTTGCAATGCAGGTTAAGATGAGAGAGAATAGCTAGGCCAAAGCCACTAGTAAGTTTCCGTGGCTGAGAATGGGCTTGAACCAGGGGTGAAATCCAGCAGGTTCTGACAGGTTCTGGAGAACCGGTAGCGGAAATTTTGAGTAGTTCAGAGAACCGGCAAATACCACCTCTGGCTGGCCCCAGAGTGGGGTGGGAATGGAGATTTTGCAGTATCCTTTCCCCAGGAGTGGGGAGGAAATGGAGATTTTGCAGTATCCGTCCCCTGCCATGCCCCCCAAGCCATGCCCACCAAGTCACACCATGCCCACCAAGCCACTCCCACAGAACCGGTAGTAAAAAAAATTGGATTTCACCACTGTTATGATAGGTTGGGAGATATGGTGGTTGACAAAATCTTTCCTGAAAAAAATACCACTTACTTTTGGTTTCCTTTTTTTTAAATTCTTATAGAAGTACCTAAAAGTTGCCCCATAGAAACTATAAAATGCCCCCGCATTTTTAAGAAAAACTGCCAGAATGATTATGATTGTGGAGGACTCAAGAAGTGCTGCAGCTCTAACTGCTTTTTACGATGTATGGATCCACAATAAGGTATGTGGAATGTGAGTTATTCAATGTCTGCAGGATGACTCCTAAGATACTGTATAGTTAAACTATATTTATCTAGTGGGTTATGAAATCACTCCAAAATTATGCATTGGAAACTGATTCCCAATCTACAAATTTCTTTTAATGTGAAATTTCAAATAAATATTTAGCTTTCACAATTAATGGATGTTAATTGTTCATTGTATCCTGCATTAACATCACTCTGATTTTATCTCTCATACAAGAAGATATTTTCTTATAAGCAGAAAATAGATTAAAAGAGGGAAATTGAAAACTGGATTTTTTTTTTCAGTTAAAAAAACCTGTTGCAATTTTCCCTTATTTGCTTATTTTTGTTTTTACTTCTAGGACTAGTTGGTCTCCTTCCAAACAAAAGGAGCAAAATAAACAAATCATCAATCATCTCTATCATTCTTAGGACCACTTTGAAGAAAAAATTTCACTAATAAAGATGGTAATTAACTTCTCTGTGGTACAATTTTGCCACTTTATTTGGTGTTTCTCTACTATCTTTGGCAACTTGTACCGAGTACTGATGTAATCAATGAGGATAGCATAAATCACTGTGGGCAGAATTACTTTAGGGTGGTGACTGGGAGAAATCTAATAAAGCAATATAAAATAACACCTTGGCCCAGTGGTGAAATCCATTTTTTTTTTACTACCGATTCTGTGGGCGTGGCTTGGTGGGAATGGTGTGGCTTGGTGGGCATGGCAGGGGAAGGATACTGCAAAATCTCCATTCCCACCCCACTCCAGGGGAAGGATACTGCAAAATCTCCATTTCCTCCCACTCCTGGGGGAAGGATATTGCAAAATCTCCATTCCCACCCCACTCTGGGGCCAGCCAGAGGTGGCATTTGCCGGTTCTCCGACTTACTAAAAATTTCCGCTACTGGTTCTCCAGAACCTGTTAGAACCTGCTGGATTTCATCCCTGCTTTGGACCACATTCATTTGCACAAAATATTAAGTTAAATGTCATCACCACAAAGCAAAAGGGGAAGGACCCATAACACAAACACTTCTTAAATCACATTTTAGTTCCATCTTCAATCCAATACTGTATACAAAAAAAGTAAACCATGCAAGTACTTTTAAGATCATGAGTCTCACAATTAAAAAAAAAAATAGAAAGATGTAGCCAATAAAATAACACAAGGGTACTCTTATGAACATATAATATGCATTCCAGCAATAATCCCTCACTGCGCAGAAAAAGCAACATGCATTTATTTTTCAGACCTCTGAACTCAGACCATAGTGCCTACATATAGTATTTCAATTGCAAAAATTAGATGGCCCAAGTACAATTCAGCCCATTTTGTGGTCTCCCTTCTGTGTCTTACAGCTGCTTCTTTGTTTCTCACAGACCTACAACAACCCTAATCAAATAAAATCTTATTTGGGGTCATGAAGAGAAAATAAATACGCTGAACATAAGTGTTTCTGAATTCTCAATCGTAGCATCAGTATAGTGGACAGAATAAAATGTATTCCTGCTCAAAAACCATTCCCTATCATTGCAGATGCATGCGATAACATAATAGCAGCTAAATTTAAGATGCCAGTACCCATGAGGGCAAAATTCATTTTCACTACTTGCTTTGAGATACTATTACTTTCAATATATTTTAAGATTCTCGTAAACATCACATAGAAAATGTTCAACGTTTAATGTTTTATCTCAAATAGCAGTTTACTAGCCAGAAATATTGTAACTCAAGTGCATTCAGTAACGATCATTGATAAACATCGTTGGCAAATTAAGGATTTAAAAAATTCAATATCAGGACAAGCTGTAATTCAATAAATTTGCAGAATAAGGTACACATCTAAATGATTGACACTATGTATAATTTTAGTACTGTACTGCCCTCTGGTGATAACTGAGAAACGTAAGTACTGTATGCAAATCTCTAAATTTTAGAACTTTTCTTTGTTTATTTATGTGACTCCCCTCCTGCGCGAGCTGCACTGGCTCCCGGTGGTCTTCCGGGTGCGCTTCAGGTTTTGGTTACCACCTTTAGAGCGCTCCATGGCATCGGACCGGGGTATTTACGAGACCGACCAGTACGCTCCCATAGAGAGGGGCTTCTCAGAGTGCCATCGGCCAAACAGTGTCGACTGGCGGCCCCCAGGGGGAGAGCCTTCTCTGTGGGGGCACCTACCATCTGGAACGAGCTCCCCCCAGAGATACGGAGGATTCCGGACCTGCGCAGGTTTCGTCGTGTTCTCAAAACTTTTTTATTTCAGCAGACTGGCCTGGCCTAACTCTCCTCTTTTAAATTTTTAATTCATGTGATTTTATAAATTGGGTGTTTTAATCTGTGTTTCGGCCAAAATATTTAATAATTTTAAGGGATTTTTTAATATTTGTATTATCTGTATTTTATCTTGGCTGTTCACCGCCCTGAGTCCTTCGGGAGTAGGGCGGTATAGAAATTTGATTAATAAATAAATAAATAAATAATATTCAGGTGGCTGGCCATCTGAAAAAGGCCACACATTAAGGCATTGATAACTATCTAACTGTTGCTATGGAAATCAAAAAAAGACATCACTGAAAGAAAATGGCTGCCTCTGTTCTTCTTTTTTTTCCTCAGTTTAATCATAATTGGCCAGGGTCATAGTCTTGATCCATGATCCATTATACATCCCTTGCTCTCTCTCTCTCTCTCTCTCTCTCTCTCTCTTTTTTTTTTTTTTTTCATCATTTAGCATTATACCCCTCAAAAACATAAAATATTATACTGTATAATATTTGCTGTAAGACCTTTTCTTCTTCTTAATACAGCAGCTTTTTGTTACAGGTAGTCCTCAACCGATAACAGTTCATTTAGTGACCATTCAAAGTTACAACAGCACTGAAAAAAAAGCAACTTATGACCGTTTTCCACACTTATGAGCGTTACTAACTTAACAACTGCAGTGATTCACTTAACAACTGTGGCAAGGAAGGTTGTAAAGTGGGGTAAAACGTATTTAACAACTCTCTCCCTTAGCAACAGAAATATTGGGCTCAATTGTGACTGTGAGTCTAGGGCTACCTGTGCAAATTTAAGTTTAAGTAACAAAGAATTATAGTGGGATGTAGTTACCTTCAGGCCCTTATTCACACTCCTCTTACCATCTTAGACCCCACGGAGCTGCGGTGGCGCAGTGTTTAGAGTGCAGTACTCTGCTGATCACCAACTGCCAGCAATTTGGCAGTTCAGGTCTCACAGGCTCAAGGTTAACTCAGCCTTCTATCCTTCCAAGGTTGGTAAAATGAGGAGCCAGATTGTTGGGGGCAATATGCTGACTCTGTAAACCGCTTAGAGAGGGCTGGAAAGCACTGTTAAGCGGTATATGTCTAAGTGCTATTGCTATTGCTATCTGGTTAGGTGCCAACTGAAAAGGGCATTTGGCAGGGTGGCAGTGGTCTTTAAGCTTTGATAAACTTCACCACCTGTTATGAGACAAGAGGATATATATTTGCTACCTTTTGGGAGACAGAGAGGAGTTGAAGAGAATCAAAGCAAAAAACAAAGCAAAAAACAAAAACAACATATTTTCTTATTTAAATACCTTGCAAGCAATGTTTTCTGGAAAGTCTCTGCTTGTAGTCCTCCCAGCAGTCTGGAATTGACTACTAGTAGGATCTTCTCAGTGTGGTGGCCTAAGAGGACAGTCATTCTTTTTACATGATCGCAGTGTTCCAACATTTGAGGGGCTCCTACAAAGGCGAGGGGCTCAAACTAATTTTCAAAGCACCAAAATGCAAGATGAGAAACAACGGATGGAAACTAACCAAGGAGAAAAGCAACCTAGAACTAAAGAGAATTTTTCTAACAATGAGTGCAATCAACCAATGGAACAGCTTGCCTTCAGAGGTTGTGTGCGCTCCATCACTGGAGGCTTTCAAAAAGACACTGGACAATCATTTATGAAATTGTATAGGGGTCTCCTGCTCGAGCAGGGGGTTGGGCCCCAATGTCCCTCCAACTCTATTATTCTATATGTTCTAAGAGTTGCATAATCAGGAGAAGGAGGAGAGCCAGATAGCCCTTTTGGTGCATGGTTTCAAGAAACATAAAACAATACATATTCACATGGGTATTTGTTTATTTATTAAATTTATATGCCACCCATCACCATCAAGCAACTCCTCATTTGCTGGGAAGACATTGTTCCAGGATGAATTTTAAATGATTTTTTAAATACAGTTTAGCACTCCACTTTTATTGCTCTTTGACAGTAAGCTGCTATATTGAATTGCTTTAATGAATATTGTTCTGTTTTTAATGCACCATTTGAGATTCCCTCAGGAGGAAAACTATACAGAAATAATAAAATATAAAATCCCTCATTCCAAGAAATACAGTAGTACTGGAAATTTTACAGCATTCCAGTGAGAGAAAATTGTACAAACTAAGAAACCAAGAAACCTATTAGAATGAAAAGAAGACTACAGGATTTTAAAAAATAGTCAATATGGATTTTTGTTGTTGTTGTTTCTCTGAGGCAGATGAAAAGATAACAAGGGATAGATAATTGTACTGATGGGATTGGCTAGCAGAACCAACTAGGGTGCCTGGAGAGTATGATGTCTTTTAAAAAGTAATTGCACATTTTTTAAAAAATCAGAACTTGGATTGCACCATAATGATTGCCTTCTTGATCTTTTTGACCAAACCCTGCAGACAGGGTGCAAAAAGAGATTGTACCGCCAAATCAGAGGTGAAATCCAGCAGGTTCTGACAGGTTCTGGAGAACCGGTAGTGGAAATTTTGAGTAGTTCGGAGAATCCGCAAATACCACCTCTGGCTGGTCCCTGAGTGGGGTGGGAATGGAGATTTTGCAGTATCTTTCCCCTGCCATGCCCACCAAGCCATGCCCACAAACCCACACCACACCCATCAAGCCACACCCACAGAACCAGTAGTAAAAAAATTTGGATTTCACCACTGAGCCAAATGTTTTCTCCATCTCTGTTACAATCTGCCACATGAGTTAAAACATTCAGTTTGACTCATGGCATGCCCCATCTAGAAAATAGTTGCAGGAGATATGACAACTTATGCAAATTACAAATTGTTTGGCTTCTTCATTTTGATACCTAGCTGAGTCACTATTTTCAGGATATGCAAAATATGTCAATAACCCAATTTTTTCTCCTCTTACATATTTTATACAGAAAATGTGCCCTGTTTTTCCTATTGCATTCTTTAAACACAGTCTTCTTGTATTTTATAAATGTCTTGACTCTCCAAATTATTTGGGTTCAATCAACTTTTCTATTAGTTTAAAATGTTTCCCCACTAACCCACCTCATAATAATAGCCATCTAGTTTTGACTCCAGCAGGACAGGAGTCAAAAGGCTTTCCTTTCCTAGGCACATCTGTTACAGAATTAAGGAGAGTTTGACATCAGCCATTCCTCCACTTAAATCATTTTAAACCCTTGGGTACTCAATTGGTTAAGAATTGTGCTAATGTGTAAATTTAGAATATACTGATGCTGCTTTTTACTGAGAAAGTCTTTACATATAACCAACAATCTAGATTCCTCCGGATTGTCCTATCATTGCTCTTTATGCTGAAGATAAGGAAATGATCAAACCAAATCATTACGATTCAGAAAGTTGTGCCATTGGCAAGTTTACTAGAAGCTTCATGCAAATGATATCTTCAAATTGCCAGGATCCAGTGGGAGCTTCTTGGGTATGTTAACAAATTCCTGGAACAATTCTTCTCATATAGAAGGCCCTCACTGGAATTAGACCTAGAGATAATTAGGGAAGAATAGAGGAATAAAACACAGCAATTCAAAATGAAAGCAGACGTCACATAAACAATTTCTACACCAAATTGCTAGCTCTGATTCACATCTTGCCATTGAAGCACATCTTCCTTGCTTGAGTGCCATAAGATTAAAATTGTGAACTCAAGCGTGAGAGTGACTCATTTTCCATTTGCAAGACTACAACAGCATTCTCCCGGAACTGCCAGAAATGAGCAAGCGGACAACTTTGAGAAATGTAGAATTATTATATACTTTGTGGATATCTCAGTAACATGCTTCCATTTTAGTTAATTTCAAATCCAAAGACACTTTTTAGAAATTTGTGTATATTACTTATTTGTTCCAGCAAAGCGAATCAGCGAATGTAGTCTGAGCTATGCATTTTAGTATTCTACCAATTTTACACTTCAGCTCATTTAAGGCAAGATTGTATGACATACACTAAGAAGGTGGCTTGTAAATATATGGTCAAAACCAGGGGTGAAATGCTCACGGTTCGGACCGGATCACCCGATCCGGTAGTGATGGCAGCGGGTGGTTCGACAAACTGGTAGCAAAAGTCTCTGCCCCACCCCCCGCCCAGCTGAGCCACACAATCATCAGAGGCTTTTTTTTTTTTTTTTTAAAGCATTTTTTCTACAACCTCTTCAGCGGAAAAAATACTCTTAAAAGTAAAAAAAAAAAGCCTCTGATGATTGTGCAGCTCAGCTGGGATCGTCAGAGGCTTTTTAAAGCATTTTTTCTACAACCTCTTCAGCTAGAGGTTGTAGAAAAAATGCTTTTAAAAGCCTCTGATGATCCCAGCTGAGTTGCCTGATCAGCAGAGGCTTTTTTTCTTTTAAAAGCCTCTGACAATCCCAGCTGAGTTGCCTAATCGTCAGAGGTTTTTAAAAGTATTTTTTTACAACCTCTTCAGCTGAAGAGGTTGTAGAAAAAATGGTTTTAAAAGTAAAAAAAAAAAAGTTGGCCACGCCCACTCAGTTACATTACCCCACCACCACCAAGCCTCAGATACACATACATGTGCTAAGCAAAGCCAGGCAAGCAATCATTCTTCAACTCTACACGGAGAACTACATTGCAGATGCACGAGGATAGAGAGTGATAAATGAGGAGAGAGAGTGATGCCCTCTAATGGCCGCCTTTATATAGACAGCTTCTTAAAGGGCAATAACCCTGCTGACTCATCCTCAGACTTAAAGGGCTGGTCAGCTTTAAATCATCATTACCCTGACAGGAGTCTATGGACATTCTCAATCATCCAGGTCATGGTTGTCCCAAAGTTGCTTTTTCAAAAGGCAACTGGTCTTTGTTTTTTCTTGAAGATACTTCACTTCTCATCCAAGAAGTGTCTTCAGATCTGATCTGAACTGAGGAAGCTTCTTGGATGAGAAGTGAAGTGTCTTCAAGCGAAAACAAAGTCCAGTTGCCTTTTGAAAAAGCACCTCTGGGATTAAAAGCAGGGGCCACTTTTAAAAAGTCAACTAATTTTAAAAAATGATACTCTAAATAGCAATAACATTTAGATTTATATACTGCTTCATAGTGATTTCTCTAAGGGGTTACAAAAATGAATGACTGTCGCACTGAGCTTAAAGGGAGCTAAGAAAAATTATCTTTCCAAGTGACAAGGACTAGTACTTAGAACGCCATCCTAATTTCAAAAGGCTGATTTTTTTTTCTCAGATGAGAACCCTTCAGAGTTCAACCATATCTTTCCCTGAAAGCTTCAAATTATGGGCTCTCAGACAAGAGCAGCAACTTGGTTTCAAGAAGGTGCAGGTATGCTTCAAAATTTCCCTCAACTTTTACACTTCAGCAAGGAACTTTTTTTTCATCATGTTACAGGGGGGGGGAAACATCAATAAACTATAAATTACAAAAAGGTCATATCTTTTGTCAAGCTGCTAGCCTTTTTTTCTGCCTAGGCTGCCTTTCCTAGAACAGAAGAAATATTAGACCGTGATGATGCTTCCAACACTAAAAACATCATGAACCCAACAGGCCAGTGTGACTTTTCAGTAACATAGTGATTACTGACTTTTAGGAGTCCAAAAATGCAGCCACAACCAGGGGTGAAATGCTGCCAGCTCTAGCCGGCTCGCGGGATCCGGTAGCGACGGCGGCGGGTAGTTCGGAGAACCAGTAGCACCAGTGGCGGGAGGCTCCACCCCACCAACCGGAATGTCGTCACGTCCTGGTTTTGATCATCTGTGCATGCACAGAAGGCTTTGCGCATGTGCAGATGATGGCACGCATGGCACGTGCACATCAGCAAACCGGTAGGAAAAGTAAGTACATTTCACCCCTGGCCACACCTAATAGTTCCCTTTCTGTGGCCCCAGAGTTCTCCCTAAAGATAAATTTAGCCTATCTTATTCTTCTTGAGAGTCTAAGGGCAAAATACTGGCCCTAAGCTTTGTAGAGACTTAAGACATCATTTCACCACCTAAGAATCCTGAAAAATTGAGAGAGCCCACTTGGCGCACAAAGCATGGAATGGCTTTTAGGGTGCTGGAGGTTGTACACCTCAGGATTAGAAGAATCCTAACCACGAGGATTTCTTTTTTTCTTTTTAAGTGGAGCATTTGTGAGAAGTTGGATGTGGGATAATCCAGTGCAGAACCTCAGACCAGTTCATTTCCATTCATTCTGGCTTGTGCCATGCAGAAATTTGGGGTCAGCATTCCCCACTGGAATTACCTTAATGTGGTTCCACACAGCGCAAGGCACAGTTTGAGAAGCAGCATTTTTTATTTTTTTTGCACTCAGAGTCATTATTACATTCATATTGTCCTTTAGTTGGACATTTTCTAATCTCTTTTGGGCAATGCTTTGGTTTTTCTGCAAAAAAAAAAAAAGAGCAGTAGGAAAAAAAGCTGTATCCATAGCATTCAATCCGAGCCTTAAAGATACTTTATTTCCACAGTAAGCGGACAGCATTAAAACTTAAATCTGATAAGGAAACTATGCTTACACTTTAGAGAAAGAAAGAAGGATATTTGAGAACACAAGCAACCTCAGTGGGAGCCCAGTGGGATATAACAAATGTCATCATGCAAATAATGTGATTTATGGTCTTGCATCAGACGTCACAAAACACTTATGTTAGACATTTATGTTAGATTTGGAGGTTTTAATAGGGATATCTGACGATGCATGTTGAGAACATACTGGATCCACAATTATGAATTCTATCTCAAAGGTCCTGCATCCTATGATCTCAGGAACCATTTTCTGCATCTGGAAAGCTAGAACAGAAGCCATAGTCTAGTGCAGAGGTCTTCAAACTTGGCAGCTTTAAGACTTGTGGACTTCAACTCTATTATGCACTACGCCAGAGGTCTTCAAACTTGGCAGCTTTAAGACTTGTGGACTTCAACTCCCAGAATTCTCCAGCCAGCTATGCTTCAATTCTGGGAGTTGAAGTCCACAAGTCTTAAAGTTGCCAAGTTTGAAGACCTCTGGTGTAGTGCATAATAGCCTAACACCGTAGTGACGAACCTATGGCACGTGTGCCCAAAGTGGCACATGGAGCCATATCATCTGGCATGCGTGGCATCGCTTGTTCCTCTTCTGGGTTTCTGGTGTGCATCCACATGCGATGAAGAGCTGGTTTTCCATTTTCTGGCGTGACTATGCACGCCGGCCAGCTGTATGTGCATGCACGGCAGTAACCGGAAGACTTGCTGGCTGGTGCGCATGTGTGCGCCAGAAACCAGAAGTATCTTATCCGGTGCGCGCATGCCCCCTGGGCAGTTCCTCTTCCTGGTCATGGCCCTGACGAGCGCATGCGAGTGAAGTGCTCCCTTATCGGCACTTGGTATCGCACATGTGTGCACGCTCCCATCACTGGCCTAACATATGGCATCAAGTCCTTTGTGTCAGGGACAGTAAGGAAACAAAAGCTGCTTGGATTTCTGGAAATATCTTAATAGTTGGTACAGTTTTGTAACAGAATCGTGCCTACTAAAATAATTCTTCCCCGCTACCTATACCTAGTATCATTAAAGCGGTCCTATTCTACATCTCATTTTTATCCTCCCCTCTCTCTTGGACTCCAGAATTTCTGCTCTAAGAGAAGGTGCTGTCTCAAGATAAGAACAGGGCAAAACATCAGGCTGCAAAATATTAGGCTACTATGTTGCAGGAATTGGTCTCTGAAATCATAGGATGCCGGACCTTTGAAATGGAATCCATAATTCTTGTTTGCGGATCCAGCATGTTCCTAGCATGCATCATCCGATATCTCTATTAAAAACATCCAAATCGAAGCAGAGTCAGGAGGGCTATGTAGCATTCATGTGAGAAAATAGTTTAAATAGCACTGTTATTGCTTTAATATTGTAAACCACACAGAGTCACTTTGTGGTGAGATGGGCGGCAAGCAAATTTAATAAATAAATATACACTTAAGAGTTCAATTCAAGAGTGAGAAAATAAAATGAAATGCTTATATACCTCATTCATGAAGTGATGTTCTTCCTATGTCCACAAAAGGCAAAAATAATCAGCAAACCTGTTACTAGGTTTGCTTCCTAATTAGTTTTTTCCACTTTGATACCTACTGTATATGTAGAATTGCAAAGGGGGTGTTTCTAGTGGCTGAAGAGGGAGGGAGGGAGGGAGGGAGGGAGAGAGAGAGAGTGAGAGAGAGAGAGAGAGAGGGAGAGAGAGAGAGAGAGAGAGATTTAAGCCCCATGAAGTACCTTTTTCTGGTGTGCGACACACTGTCCCACAACTACCCTCACAGCATCTTTTTATTCCTGGACATTCATCATCCTTCTCACATACATCAAAGGCTGCTCGGCAAACTACATATTGCACTGGACAGGTTCCAAGTTTCACTGTGTAAGAAAAAACTCCAAATATTAGAGAAACAAGCATATGAAATATAAATTAGGTTCTTCGATGCTTCTTACGAAAGAAATTCCTACAGATTTTTTTTGGGGGGGAGGGAGGAGGACATATACTTCCTTTGAAATATCTTCCTTCTCACTTGTGCAAATGTTCTAGATTTTGGGAACTCAGCAACCTGATTCCCCTGAAGCAATACTGTATTTCATTGAGATGAAACCAGAGGTGGGTTTCAGCAGGTTCTGACCAGTTCTGGAGAACCGGCAGTGGAAATTTTGAGTAGTTTGGAGAACCAGTGGTAAAAATTCTGACTGGCCCCACCCCCATCTATTCTCTGCGTCCCGAGTCCCAGCTGATCGGGAGGAAATGGGGATTTTGCAGTAACCTTCCCCGGAGTGGGGTGGGAATGGAGATTTTACAGTATTTACTATCAGACATGAGGTGCAGGATCCATTCCCTTTTATTGAAGAGCTTCAGCAAAAGAGCCAGCAAAATGCCAGGACCCAGAACAAAAGATTCAACAAGCTTTTATACAGTTTTTCAAGGCGGGATAAAGAAACATTGTCTAATAGGCTTTTTGAAAATTATCTAAAGTGTTTCCTATTGGCTCCACGCTTATTTCTAAATCTTAACTAATAAATACTTCAAAAGTTATCTAACAAGTATTCTATAGGATCTACTTCACCCCTATTCCTAAAAGTTAACTAATAGGTACTGTTGAAGACATTTGGTAGCAAGTCTCCTATTGGCTCTATCTTAGCCGTATTTTAAATCTTAACAATATGTCTTGTATAATATGCCTGACAGTCAGCTCTTGTTTCCTATATTCCTATACCTGTCCACCTTCCCTCTATCTTTGTTATGCAGGCTTTGAACATACACATCTCCTCTCTTTCTTCTGAATTCATGCCATAACCTTGCATTTTTACAGCAAATGCACCATCGCTCTCTCCTTTGCTAAACATCACAGCTCACATCCCAGGCTTTTTTTGCCTGCTCTCCTTTTGGAATATGTGTATTCACATGTTTTATTATGGACATCCAAAATATTTCACCCAGCTCTATACCATATCTGCAAAAGCAGTGTTCTTTCTTCTAACTGCAATGAAATGTAAGCAAGCACATTCTTTAAAGCAATGGTTAATTTGGGGTGGGGGTATTTATTTTCAATTAAACAGATTTATTTTACAATAAATATAAAGGTAAAGGTTTCCCCCTGTCCAGTAGTATCCAACTTTAGGGGATGGTGCTCATCTCCGTTTCTTAGCCGAGACAGCCAGCATTGTCTGAAGACATTTCCATGATCAAGTGAGACTAGCAGTGGCCAGTGAAATGCTGAAGTGCATGGAATGCTGTTCCCACCAAAGTGGTATTTATTTATCTACTCGCATGCTAGGTGGGCATGAGCTGGGACAGGTAATGGGAGCTCAACCCATCATGCAGCGCTCAGGTCTCAAACCCAGGCTGTCAGCTTTCCAGCTGAGAAGCTCAATCTCTTTAACTGAGCCATCATGCCCCCTACAATAAATATATTGTAACATTATATATTATCTGGGATTACATGTTAATTATTAAACAAGTGATATTTATTTCTTGCTCATCCCTAACCCTGATTAAATTATTAGTTTTATTCATAGGAGCATCACACAAATTCATTAATCATTTTAGGGTGCCATACAAGGCTACAGTCATAATTTACAGAGTGCAATGATTGAGCTTCCCAGTAGCTTGAATTCAAACCAAAATACTCATATTATGGCACGGCACCTTGAAATCTATCTGCTAGCAATTGCTATGACTTATTTCAATAATCAAAGTATAAATCCATCAAACATGCCATCCTGGATGATGGCAGAGATGCTTCTAATTCTCCTGGTCTGCTCCAAAATGACTAATACTTATTGTAATTTGGCTGCACACGTTTCACTGAATGACATGTTTAACAAAAGATTAGTGGGAAGCATTACAGCACAATTCTAATTCTGCAAGCTAGTTGCTGGTTCTTGGAGAGATCCATTAATGTCCTTTGATTTTTTGTTGTAAGACTAGGATATATATTATATATATTATGTTATATATATATATATATTATAAGAGGATTAATGAAAATGATAGGGTTGCAGGATAAAGCTTTCATAGCATTTTCCCCCCTCCTAATTATGGAAATTGAATTCTCTAAGTGAGACTCTTCTGTAAATAGAGAGCCTTATGGCAATACTGCTTACATTTCTTTTCCCTTAAAAAATTGCTTGCTTGATGTGGACAAAGATGCAACTTTTAGAGCAAACATACACACACAAATCTGAACTTGAGTTCTAGAAATTAAAGCATGATGGAGGAAAGAAGGTATAACATCCTAAAAGGGCTATAGTTCAGTGATACAGAATCTGCTTTGTACACAGAAGTTCCCAATGTCAGAATTCCCATCATACACTTGAGCTTCACATTCGCTAACTGCCAGTTTGCCATGAACTATGGAGGGAGGGAACCAGATGGGAGGGTGGAATTTAGTACTCACAGTCAAGGTCAAGGTCAAAGCACTGGAATGCAATGGCTCACCAACCATCCCGCCATTGAAGAGACAGTTCCCAAAACAATTTATTCAAATGTAATTGGACAAGAAGGGACTAGCAGGGAGCAGGAACTGGATGGGGAAAGTTAACTGAGAAATCTTGGGGCACCAATTTCAGTTCAGGCTTTGTTATACTGTAAACCACTTGGCTTTTAGTAAAGTATGTCTTTCATTACAAATGGAGTTGAGAGGTTTTTTTGCCTAGAGGATCAAGTTGGGACTGATCTGACACCCAATTTCAATGCCAGAATTTTTAGAAAAAAGATGGAAAAGGTCCTATCCATAATTATCCTATTTTTCAGAGTATAAGACGCACCGGAGTATAAGACGCACCTACCTTTTTTGGTGAGGAAAAGAAAAAAAAAAATCTCCCTCTGTCTCTGAGCAATTTTTCCTCATTGCAGCAAACAGCAAACAGCCTGCTTTACTTTCATTTTCGTTTTCAGCATAGCTTGATTAGCACAAGGGGGGAAAAAATCTGCTCCAACAATTTACCTCTTTGCAGCAAGCAGCAGAGCCCTGCACAAAACAGCTGAGAGCAAATCAGCTGAGAGTCAGGAGGCCGATCCAATCAACTTTTGCTAATTAGGCTGTGCTGAAGCTGAAAGGAGCTGCTTTTTCTTGCTGTTTGCTGCAAGGAGGTAACTGCTGCGAGGCAGAGGCCAAAGGGTGGGGGCCAGTGGGTGGGCGGGGCTACATTTGGTGTATAAGACACACCTAAATTTTCACCCCCTTTTAGGGGGAAAAAGGTGTGTCTTATACTCCAAAAAATATGGTATATAGTACAGTACTATGCTTGTCAGTACAGTATTAATAATCGTAGGCTCACTGGACCAATGACTTGAAAGAATGTAAGACAGTTTGCAATGGTCTAGGCCCCTTAGTGAAGGTACTGGTAAGTTTTAGACATCAGAAGCAATTAACAATTAAGGAAGTACAAGGTCACAGAAATAGCATAAACAATGGGGAGGTGGTTGGATTAATCTTAGGAGTGGCTGAAAGATAAGCAGGGATTGAAAAATGTATTATTTCTTTTTCCAGGATGGCTTTCTACGTAAACTAGCAATCATTATCTCCCAGTGAAGCAAAATCTGAACCTAGTACCGTTCTCTGGTAACAAGCAGGCTTGCCCGCAAGAGCCAGGACAGCATTTCCTTGCACCCGGACACTGGTCATCTTGCTTGCATTGATTTCCAATAGGTCCTTCATGACAGATGGCATCAGTGTATGGACAGATACCAGGTTTCACTTTGGAAAAAAAATATAAGAAAGTTTTAAGGATATTTGTAAATACAACGGAACAATTAGAAACGTTGTGATGAGAATCTACCAGAGGGCATGAACAGGGCGGAAAAACTGTAAACATAAAACTTTAACGTGTCTAAACTTTTCTGAATTTTCTAAGGAAAAGTTTCATTCAAAAATAAATATAACACACGTATGTCCCTTGGTCTAGGACAGTGATGGCTAACCTTTTGGGGGGAGGTTCGCGCGCATGCCCACACCCATAATTCTATGCGCCCCGCCCTGTGCGCCCAACCCCCCTCTACCCCCCCCCACTTCTGGCACACAATGGCCCGATAGGCCCATTTTTCTTTGTCACCTGGTTCCAGATCCTCTCTATGCATCTGGGGAGGGTGAAAACAGCCTTTCCCCCCCCAGGCCCTCTGGAGGCAGGAAACAGCCTGTTTCCATACTTGTGGTGGGCCCAAAATCAAGTGGCCGGTGCACGCATGGGCACCAGAGCTGAGCTGGTGTGCCCACTGATATGGCTACATGTGCCACCTGTGCCATGGGTGCCATAGGTTCGCCATCACAGGTCTAAGATAATCCTCCATAGATGGACCTTCTGTTAATGCTTCCCAATCTGGTTATCTATTAGAAATCTATTAGAAAGGCATAGACCTTAAAAATAAAAACAGGAACATGTAACAGAATAGATGTACTCTGGAGAGTTGAACCTTGTTTATAACCCAAATAATCGACAACAATTGGGAAACTGTAGTCTGTGTGCCAATTTTTTTAAAAAATGGGAAAGGGGATAATTATCCACCTAGCCTTTTCTATCAGCCAGAGATGGAATAGTTGAAGGAAGCTTACATTCCCCCCTCCCTGGTAGATAGAACTTCACTTCTTACTGACAGTTGCTTTGGCCTGGACAGCTAGAGGTCATCCATCACTTGTGGCAATTCTCCCTAACCCTCGCCCAAATAAGCAACAGCTTCAGGAAGACAATATGAGGCCATCCAAATCACACATAATAAGCACCACCTACACACTCAGCATGGCTTTCTGATTTTGATTCCCCTTTTTTCTCTTTTTCTTCCACTCCCCTTTGAGTGCCATCTTTGTGTTTTGAGCCTGAAGACAGAGGGGTTTCCCCGGCAACTGATGCGACTCTTTTGACAGGCAAAAGGTTCTCTCAAAAGCAAGATAAAAATGCAACAAAATAAATAAATCTATATAAACCACAGCAGGAGATCATCACTACTTTATTCTCAGTTGTTACAAACAAAGAGCATAAATTGGTTCTTGAATCCTCATTTCTAGACAAAAACAGAATAAAAGTAACTGGCAGAGGCTTTCTGATCTGGATGAAATCCCCAAATATTGTCCTTCCACTTACCTTTGGTTGGATGTGGGACACCTGCAGTGAAGCAGGTTAGTTCTACACAGAAGATTAAAAAGCCAGTGAGAAAGAAAATGTCAGTTGATCTCATGGTGCTGTTAGAATGATGTCTTCTCTGACCTATCCTGCCATCCAAGGTGGTTTATGATCTTTTACACATAACTTTTGAAGAAAAGAGCACTAGCTCTAGTTTTACTTTCTGTAAAACTGCCAGGATTCCTAGTTTTCCAGTGGACTGGACACATGAGCCCTGTTCAAAGCTACTGTTAATTACTGATGTAACAGTCATTCCATCTCCCTGGGGAAACCTAGAAACTCTGTTGAGGGCAATGAGGTTCTAACAGAGAATTCTCAGAATCCTCTGAGATTCTGAAATGTTTTGGAGGAAGCCATGATGACAGTTGACCTGATTGGTTGGTTGGTTGGTTGGTTGGTTGGTTGATTGATTGATTGATTGATTGATTGATTGATTGATTGATTATAGCCACCCATCTCACAGCTTTGACTCTGGGTAACATATAGATACCGGTATAATGTTTTGGCTGCCTTCAGAAGAGTTCTCATCCAAAGAGGATGAAGCTGTTGACTCCCGTGATCCAGTAAAGCTGAATTAGAGCCGGCAAGCTTAAGCCTTAAATCCGTTCGGTATATAGAAATCAATTTATCATTCTTGTGTGACATAATGTAGAGAATAAAAATGCATCTGGGATGTCTTTCCCTGGAATGAATACCAGCTTCCAGGAAAGGCATCCCAAAGGTAAAGGTAAAATTTAAAAAAGTTTAAACTTGATGTTGGTTGCATTTGCACAGAGGCCTGGAGCTTGCTACATGTAATCATGCAATCATACTTGGCAGCAGAGTGGTATTGAAACATTCTTATCTTGCTTCCTAGACCATCTATTGATCTCTCTGTCTTTAGACATTATTACAGCTTCTGCAATATTTTTTTTGTTCCAACTGTATCATCAGATCATTTTCATCACTTATATCATGTGCACAGAATATTAGAAAATTCCCTGCCTTTAAAAACCTGAAAAACAGAAAATATTAGAAGAAACACAAACTTAACTAAGCAGTAATTTTTAAAGAACATATTGCAAGCTATCAGAATTAATTCCAATCACTCAGAGATATATTGATCCCTCATCTTGTCACTCTTATTTGAGTCTTCGTCCAACTATTTACTACAAGTACTGGCTACTTCTAGGTCACAGTACTGTATGCAATATTTATTTCAATCCATATGTGGAAAATCTATAACATGACCATTTAAGGGCAGATTTATTTATTTATTTATTTATTTATTTATTTATTTATTTATTTATTTATTTATTTAAATTTGTATACCGCCCTTCTCCTAGTGGACTCAGGGCAGTGAACAGCCAGAACTAAAACACATGCCAATACAAAATTTAAAATTATTTTAAAAAATTACATAACTGGCCCAATTTAAAACAATTCAATTAAAACCCAATGACAATTTAAAACTAAAAACTAAAAAAGACTAAAAAAGGGGGAGGGGGTTCACGCCAGCCCTGCTTGACGGAAAAGAAAAGTTTTCAGGGCACGGCGAAAGACCCGGAGATCCGATATCCTTCGTATCTCCGGGGGCAAATCGTTCCAGAGGGCAGGAGCTGCCACAGAGAAGGCCCTCCCCCTGGGGGTCGCCAGCCGACATTGCCTGGCTGACGGCACCCTGAGGAGTCCCTCTCTGTGGGCGCATACTGGTCGGTGGGAGGCTATCGGCAGCAGAAGGCGGTCCTGCAAATACCCAGGTCCTTTGCCAAGAGGATTTATCTACAAGATAAAAGCCAATCAGGAAGAAAATGTGGCATCCTTGGTGTCCTCTGAGCATTGTCATTTGCTTACAGAAATTTCATTGCTAATTAGGTAACATTACTAGGATTGTTGTTACCTAGTGAGTAATGGAATGTCTCAGTGGTGGGTTGCTACCGGTTCGCACCGGATCAGGCGAACTGGTAGCAGCGGTGGTGGGAGGCTCCACCCACCTGCCCAGATGCTTCTGCATATACGCAGAAGTGCTGCGCATGCAAATGCGCCCATGAGCAAATCAGTAGCGACAGGATTTGGAATCTGCCCCTGGAATGTCTGGAAGCAAACAGCCAATTCAGAGACCACCAAGGACTTCATATTTCAACTCTGAGCTACATACAGTATATTCTCTTCTACAGGAAGAAAATACTGTCTGATGTCATAATGCTGTTAGCAACATACTCTCAGTGAGTTTGTTTTATCAAGAAAAGCAAGCACAGTATGTTTCTTGCAATAGGCTGGCCCAGTAAATACATTCTTGGAAAAGAAGCAAAATTCCAAGTTTTCACTAGGCTGGGTAGGTAGATCTTATCCAACAACACATTTAATAATGGATTTAATGCTTATTCCTTCTATCTTGAGAATCCTTGACCCTGTGTGGGACTCCAGGATCCTCAGCAACCCCATAAGAATAAGTCTATGACTCTTTATGAAGAGAGCCAGTTTGATGCAGTGATTAAGGCACCAGATGGGAAACCAAGAAACTGGGAGTTTTAGTCCCATCTTAGGTGACCTTGGACCAGTCACTTTGGGAAGGAGAAGGGAGGCAAGGGCAAACCACTTCTGACATCATGCCAGGAAAACTTAGCACTTAGACTTATATACAGCTTCACAGTGCTTTATAGCCCTCTCTAAGCTGTTTACAGAGTCAGCATATTGTCCCCAACAATCTGGTCCTCATTTTACCCACCTCAGAAGGATGGAAGGCTGAGTCAACCTTGAGCCTGGTGAGATTTGATCTGCCAAACTGCTGGCAGCCAGTGATCAGCAGAAGTAGCCTGCAGTACTGCACTCTAACCACTGTGCCACTGCAGATCTTGAAGGAACTAGTCCAGGCAATCAGCAGGAGTCAACACTGACTGGAAAGTATGTGCGTGCGGAGGGAGGGGGAGGGAGGGAGCGGGGGAGAGAGAGAGAGAGAGAGAGAGTCTATGCATTCTGTGCTTTTATAATGCTAGACTAAATTTGTTAACCTAAGCTTTCCCAAGTCTACCATATAATCTACATTAAAATAACCAAGTGTATTCATTTCAATTTCATTCTTCCACATAAGATAGCATTCCTAAAATATTCCTTCTAGCATTTCTTAATTTCAGTTTCATATGAAATCATTTCATCTCTTTTATTCTTAAAACCATCTTTTCTACAAAGGTCTCTATCTAAATCAGTTTTAAATTTGAATCAGAATTTGTCCTATATTTTGTCCATGCCCAAATATCCAGCTCCTGCCTTTTTCTTTCCTGCCATCTTGACTTTTTTTAATCTATCCCTGTGGATGCCTTATATCTGACTTATTTTGTGATGGTCTGCAACCATGCTATTTGGGTGGTAATTCCCCCAACACGCTGCAGGACTCTGGATTTTGATCCCTAGATCTAGCTGCACCATTAATACTGCATTGTGCTTTCCTAGTTTTATACTGTAGTATAAATACCTAGTAATACTGAATGTTCTTTCTGCGCCAACTCAGAAAGCTCAAACTGCCCAAGGAGCTGCTGATACAGTTCCACAGAGGAATTATTGAGTCTGTCATCTGCACCTCTATAACTGTCTGGTTTGGCTCTGCAACCCAACAAGACAGACAGAGACTTCAGAGGATAATTAGAACTGCAGAAAAAACAGTTGCTACCGACCTGCCTTCCATTGAGGACCTGTATACTGCACGAGTCAAAAAGAGGGCTGTGAAAATATTTACAGACCCCTCACATCCTGGACATAAACTGTTTCAACTCCTAGCCTCAAAACGACACTATAGAGCATTGCACACCAGAACAACTAGACACAAGAACAGTTTTTTTCCGAATGCCATCACTCTGATAAACAAATAATTCCCTCAACACTGTCAAAGTATTTACTAAGTCTGCACTACTATTAATCTTCTCATCGTTCCCATCACCCATCTTCTTCCACTTGTTACTGTATGACTGTAACTTTGTTGCCTGTATCATTTGTACCCTACGACTATCATTAAGTGTTGTACCTTATGATTCTTGATGAATGTATCTTTTCTTTTATGTACTCTGAGAGTGTATGCACCAAGACAAATTCCTTGTGTGTCCAATCACACTTGGCCAATAAAAAATTCTATTCTATTCTATTCTATTCTATTCTATTCTATTGTTATTTGTAGCTGCATACTGCAAGGCTCAGTCAAGATTACCATTAAAGAGGTATCTCTAGCAAAAGGCCACACAACCATTACCTCTATTTCTATTAAGCCCTTTTCTTCCAGGGCTGAAGGCTCAATTTAAGAGGGCTATATAAGTGAACATGAATTTTGATTTGGCATAAAATTAAGCCATTACATACACAACTTTTCATTAGGGCTGTATTGCCACATCACCACAAGAGGGCAATATGTTGCTCTTCTTTGCAAAACCATCCCTTTTATAGAAACTCATTAAAGATTTCTGGATATCTGATACTGAATTTCTAACCTTATTGGTTTGCTAATGCTTTAATATAATACTATATGTAGTGCATGAAATAAAATCAAAACCATTAAGACTTAATTTATTTCTTTGGATCCTTTTACACATACTGCATTTGCATTGCATGACTTCCTGATCTCATGTTGCCTTCTAGAACATTTGTTATCATTTCCCCAAGATCAAATCATAGAGGGCTGATAAATTCTACAGTAGAGCATCTACATACTGGACATATGGGGATTTACCACGTTAGCTGCATTTAAACTGAATTACTGTAAACTGAAGTTGAAACATAATTCCTCTCTTGGCCCTGTTCATTTTGTCCTGGCTTCTATGTGCTTCCAGAACTTTAAGTCTTTTTTTTTTATTAAAAAAGTTTTTTATTTTATAAACAAACAAACTTACAATTCTGAATCAATCATACAGTGTATCATCTGAGTACATCTTTTGTATCTTCTTGTTATTCCTCCGGTATTTATCATATCTTAATTTTATCATTTCATTTATTGTAACATTCCCCCCACATTTCTTACTTTTCTATTAATACATTTATCTATCTTTTTATTTTAGTAAAAAAAAAATTTTTTCAATAGAGCAAAAACAGGGTATAAGATTTAACAAACATAAGCTAAAATAAACTAACTTACTACAAGATTCAAAACTCCCTCACACTCTTTAACTCCCCTTTTAAAAATTATTCACCAACCTTCCTTTTATAAATTCTCTTATCACATTTCACATTTATTGCTAAGATCCTTTCCATACCTTCTTATCAATAAGACATTCTTCAAAATATAAGTTTCAAAAGGTTTTTTTAAAAAAACTATCCATTAAATTTTAAGTTAACCATTTTAATACTTCAATAAGTTTTAGAAAGCTATCCAATTTTAATTAAGCCTTTTTACTTCAATGAAACAGTAAACTTTTCAGATTTATTACTAAGATCCTCCTCAAAAGAAATTAATCTTCTCTTATCACATTTCACAGAAAGTCTTATTCTCACAAAGTTGTGCTCATTCTTATGTTAAAGGCCATGATCACACAATACACAACACTCTTAATCACAACAATGAAAGGCCAAGGATGTCACGTTAAACTTGCAACCTAACATTTCCAAATCACATTCAGCATCTTACAAACAGAAACACAGCCAAGTGCAGCGATGGCAAACCTTTTCGGGACCGAGTGCCCAAACCGGAATGTGGGTGCATGTGTGTGCATGTGTGCGTGCCAGAGCACCGGAAACCCAAAGACCAGCTGGCCGGTGCGTGCATGCCTGTTTTGGGCCATTTTCCGGGCCATTTTCTGGGTGTTTTTCGGACCATTTTCCGGGCTGTTTTGGGGGGCATTTTCCAAGCCTTTTTCAGGCCATTTTCGGGCCATTTTCGGGCCATTTTCAGGCCATTTTCATTTTCAGGCCATTTTCAGGCCATTTTCATTTTCAGGCCATTTTTGGGCCATTTTCAGACCATTTTCAGACCATTTTCAGGCCATTTTCGGCCCATTTTCAGGCCATTTTCCAGCACTCTGGCACCTGTGAATACCAGCTGGCTGGAAGACAATGCACGCCAGAAACCAGAAGAGCAGCCGGCGACAGCGCACATGCCCACAGAGAGGGCTTTGCGTCAGTGGCAAAACCCATTTTTTTTTATTACCAGTTCTGTGGGCGTGGCTTGGTGGGCGTGGCAGGGGAAGGATACTGCAAAATCTCCATTCCCTCCCCATTCCAGGGGAAGATACTGCCAAATCCCCATTCTCTCCCCACTCCTGGGGGAAGGATATTGCAAAATCTTCATTCCCACCCGACTCTGGGGCCAGCCAGAGGAGGTATTTGCCAGTTCTCCGAACTGGTCAAAATTTCCGCTACCGGTTCTCCAGAACCTGTCAGAATCTGCTGGATTTCACCCCTGCTCTGCATGTCACCTCTGGCACACGTGCCTAGTGTTTAGGGCTTAACACAGGCCTAGTGTTTAGGGCTTTACAAAAGACTAACAGTGTTTAGGTCATTCTAGTCTCTGAAAGGAAGATGTTCCATAGAGCAGGGGCCACTGCTGAAAAAGCCTGTCTTCTAGACTCTGCCAGCCTCTTTGGCTGACAGGATCTGCAGCATGCCTATTCTGCTAGATCTGGTTGGATGGGTAGAGAATTTTGGGAAAAGGCAATCCAATCAAATACCGCAGTTCCAAGCCACATAAGCCTTTAAGGTAATCACCAGGGCCTTGAACTGCACCCAAAAACACACCGGTAACCAATGCAGCTCACACAGAAGTGGTGTTACATGTCCCGTGTATCTGGCACCATTTATTATCCACTCAGCTGCATTCCGCACTAGTTGAAGTTTCCAAATGGTCTTCAGGGACAGCCCCATGTAAATCATGTTACAGTAGTCTAACCTAAAGGTTACAATAGCAATAGCAACACCAAGAGCATTTAGAGTTATATACTCCTCCATAGTGCTTTATAGGACTCTTTGAGCGGTTTACTATGTCAGCATATGGCCCCCAACAATGCGGGTCCTTCTTTCACCAACCTCGGAAGAATGGAAGGCTGGGTTGAGCCAATCAGGATCAAACTCTTGGCAATGGACTGAGTTAGCCTGAAATATTGCATTCTAACCACTGTGCCACCATGGCTCATGGGTATGAATTACTGTGAGCAGAGCCTCCTGGCAAGGGTGCAACTGGTGTACCACGCTTGATCTTTGTGTAAACTAGGGGGTAGCTTGCCTGAGACATTGACTCGGGCTTTGGTGGCTCAGTGGCTAAGTCGCTGAGCTTGTCGATCAGAAAGGTCAGCAGTTTGGCGGTTCGAATCCCTAGTATAGGTCTCCTGCGTGAGTTCTAGATGACCTCCAAGGTCCCTTCCAACTCTGCTACTATTACATTTACTCACACTACCACAATACCATTTCAGACAAATGGTTGTCCAATGTCTTCTTAAAAACTTACAGTGTTGGAGCATTCACAACTTCTGGAGGCAAGTTGTTCCATTGATTAAAGCCTTGATAGCAGCTCTTCCTCCTGTCTTTCAAGATCATTCCTTCTGTCCTCTACATCAATGAATCATTCATTTCCCTGTCAAGGTCATCCTTTCTATATAGAGATAGGGCATGCTCTGAGTCTTGTCAATTAAAGAGTGTCATCTGTTGGGTTCCAGGAAGAATACCTTCTCCAGTGCAGAGATTAAAGTGGTCACCTTCTGTGAAGCTCTTAAAACTTGCCTATACTCCTATACTCCCAGGCACAAAAGTCAGGAGGTAGTTGAATTTGTAAGATGTGTGAACTTGGTATGATGGGCTTGCCTTTGGTTGCCATTCTTTGCTTTTCTGGAAGGTTTTGTGGGCATTTATTATTTGTGTTATTACTATTACATTTATATTTTGTTGTATTAGCTGCCCAGAGCTGCTTTGTAAGATGACCTGCAATATAAATCCGATGGATAGATAGATGATAGGTAGATTAGAATCCTTCCATTTGCAAGACCTACATGAGAAGGAATATATTTTACACTATTTTGTAATAATGATTCAGAATTCAGACTCTGCAGTTAAGAGAGTATAATATGACATCCCTGTACAATCTTGGACTAACTCCAAAATGATGATTTAAAGCAAAGGTAGGAATCTGCTATCTCCCAGTGTTATTCAACTCCCATATGGCTATTCGTGATTAGGGGTCAAATCCCTGACACCTCACTAAGAGGTGTCAACAAAGGTGGGAGGGCACACGCAGCCTTCCCCTTCCACAATATTTTTAGTAATTGCCAATTGTCAAATAAACATACTCTTTATTAGTGAAGATATGTTGCATGTAATCAAACTAATTAGCTATTTAATCTTGATTATATCAAATGTAATCAATGCCATCTCAGAGCTATACCTAAGCTCATATTTCTGAGCTAACAGAAGGCTTCCAAGGACTCAGTCGGTCCTATATTCCTGGACCCCCATCTCACTGAAACAATATATGGTAACAGCCCTGTACCTGTTTATATTTAATTCCCTCCAATTGAAAATTATTCAATTAAAACAATGCAAAAAAAGATAGTCCTAGAAAAAGCAGGCAGGGTGGATAAGGTGAATTCAGCAATTAAGGGGTCAGATGATTCACTTCTTTATCAAGAGTAGTTATTATCACCTATTAAGCTAGAATCTCTATATTACACTTGATTTGATAATGATGCAATTATCATGGCCTTTAACAAGATTAAATAGCTAATTAGTTTATGTGCAATGCAACTTCACTAATAAAGAGTATATTTATTTGACAATTGGCAATTGCTAAAAATGCTTTGGAAAGGGAAGGCTGCGTGTGCCAGCAAGCAGTTCTGCAAAAGATGCGAGGCAATATATCCAAATCCAACTTACTTGTTCAAAATTATAACATCTTCATTTCCCTTATATCAAATCAACACTCAGTGCATCTACTGTAGTTTGACATTGTCTATACTGGGGATAAGCATCCTTTAGGTCATGGGTGTCCAACCCGATCGCATCACAGGCCAGATTGTGATATATCATGTCATTTTTTGCCTTTGTGGAGCCAAGGTGGGCATGGCCTGTGTGTGACGTATCCGGCCCGCAGGCCATCAGTTTGACGGGCCTGCTTTAGGTGGTCAGAAGCTGCTTGCTTGGTTATTTATTTATTTATTTACTGAAGCAATTTATATAAGCACCCATCTCACAGCAATGGCACATAGAGGGTTAAAAGTGAAAAACAGTAACATAATTTATAAATAAACATTCTTTTTACATATAATATAATGCAACTGTCTAATCATTATTCCATTTCCAGTCAGTGCAACTTCCAAAAGCTCTTCAAGAGTATGAAGAGTGTGTTATCGTAACCCAACCAGGAGGTGACTAAGGCATGAGTTACAATGTGTAGGGTTTTCTAGTCTAAAAAAAGGTACAATGGTGCACAACCTGCACAAAGGCAGATTCTTCAAGGATCCACAGATTGTGCACCAACTTTGTCTGAGGAAACACAATCCCATTCAGAGATAAAGATGAAAAGTCTCTGGATTTGAGGGCTGAACCCGGACAAAGCTGTGTAATTGGATACAATCAGTAAGTTGATGATACCTCATCCCATATTGCTTCATACAGATGTTTAAAAAGAGCAGGTAAGGTGGAGTCCTAAGGAACCACACAAGGCAGGGACTAAACTAACCAGAACAACCCAAGTGCTGTGTCTACCACTCCCAATCCCCTGAACCAGTCCAAAAGATTACTATGACTGATAGCACTGAAAACCTCAGAGAGATCAAGGAGGACCAGGATGGATACAGTACTCCCATCCCAAGCCCAAGGAGCAAGGACCATTAACAAGTGTAATCAATGGCATCTCTTAGTTATAACCTGATCTGAATCTGACTGAAAAGGGTCCAAACAATCTGCTTCTTCCAGGTCTCTCTGGAGTTGAAACTAACCATTTCTCAACAACCTTCCCTGGAAAATTAAACTTGGAGACTGGACAAAAAATTCTCTAGTTCCTCTGAGTCCAGCAATGGCCTTTTGAAGACCAGGCAGATAACTCTCTCCTTAAAGATGTCCAACCATATATCACATCTTGGAGGTCTTAACCAACCAGGAGGGACATGATCTATGACACTGGTAGCCAAGCTCACAGCTCCAAAAACCCTATCCACTTCATAGGGTCCTCTTCTTCTTCTTCTTCTTCTTCTTCTTCTTCTTCTTCTTCTTCTTCTTCTTCTTCTTCTTCTTCTTCTTCTTCTTCTTCTTCTTCTTCTTCTTCTTCTTCTTCTTCTTCCTTCTCCTCCTCCTCCTCCTCCTCCTTCTTCCATATCCGTTATTGGACATTGGCGATCATGTTGGCGATCCTATTTTTATCAATAATCGTACAAAAAAGCGCTGTTGAGTTTTGTTCAAACCAGTCCCTTAGATTTTGAAGCCATGATGTTCTTTTTTTGCCTGAACCTCGTTTGCCTTCAATATTTCTTTGGAAGATTAAGCGAAGTATGCTGTATTTTTATGGGTGTTGCATCACATGTCCAAAATATTCTAACTTTAGCTTTTTTATGGTTTTGATGATTTCCCTTGGCTTTCCCAGGTGGCTTATCACCTCCTCATTTCATAGGGACTACTAGATTCAAAATCTTCCCAGATAACTGGGAGGACCCGGATTGTGGGGGCAATAAGCTGACTTTGTATGAAAAAGAACACCGCTTGGGGGTGGGGGCGAAAGCCCTACTAAGCAGGTATATACAAAAGTATGAAGGCTATTGCTTAATGCATTGTAAGCCGCCCTGAGTCTCCGGAGAAGGGCAGCATATAAATCAAACCAATAAATAAATAAATAAATACATAAATAAATAAGACTTGTACCTCAGGCATTTTCATAGAACCTGAACAGGTAAAGTCTAGTTCTGAACAAATTCAAGCAACTCTGTCTGACATATACCTAGAACAATCCTCACAATGACCTTGAAAATGCATCCCTGATTTCTCTTTACTTAGATATAGTAAATATCTGTTGTTGATAGTGTTGGAACCTTGACAGTTGGCTATAGTACAAAGTGTCTGTATAAACTGTTTTTCCTTTTTCTTGTTCTTATCTCATTTCCTAATTGCTTTGACTTACCATTTCTTACTCTTTTTAAGGATTTTGCATAACATTACTTTCCCCGAAGAGAAATAGTATGATAGGTATGTCTCTGTGTATGAATAAGCCTCTGAGCTATATCCTTAAATTTATGTTTTTGAAAAGAACCTCTACAGAATTTAATGACCATGATGAACAAGCATTCATGCCTCATTAAATCTGTGTTTCAATGTAGCCCCAGTAACATTCTAGGTTATTTATGTATTTTATTTGCTGCCATTTGTATGCCTCTCAATCCCCCAAAGGATGGGAGCTCTGAGATGGAATGAAATTGTTCAAGATTGCAATGTTAACACCATTTGCAAAGGCTGCCATCTCGTAATGTGTTTTCTAGTTCTCCTTTGTCTCTGTTCTTTTAATAATCTTCTTGCTGTCTGGGAGTTAACAGAAGAGCAATAGTGGGCAGTTTATTGTGCAGCTATTTAGGCTTTCACGCACTGAGTTTCCAAAGTCTTTAAAAGGCTGAACATAGTAGGAGACGTGTTATCCAATCGGCACAAAAATACATGAAGGCATTTTCAGCACAGATAGTATTTTTCTCCTAGAATATTGACATTCTGAGAAATGTCATGTGTCGTGATTTAGTATTCCTGTTTTTGTTGCTTTTAAATCAGAAGATTTGATCGGTGGGTTTTGGTTTATGACATATCTATTTGAGTTTATTTGAAATGGAAGGCAGACTAACAAGTTGTTTAAGTAAATGCAATGATAAATAAAAAAATATTGTTTTAAAGTGCTGGGTTGAAAATTTCTTCTGAGGTTCTTTTCAATCGCTTGCATGCAATTTTGATGGAAAAGCAATTGCTTTCAATCGTTTTCCAGAGGAGATTTTTTTTGGTGAAATTCTTTTGACTAGGATGCAAACTTTATTCTCCTAGTTATAAGATAGTTACGCAGTAGGCTTTGATTTGTACTGTCCATTCATTTCTCCAGCAACCTGAAACTTTCCACACCTCCTTTCCACGCCCAGAGGAGAATTCTTCCATTGGGCTTTTCCAAATTGGCAAATGGAAAAATGTTGAGTCAGAAAATAACAGCACCAGCACTAGGATTCCCTGCTGCTCCAAGAATAAAGGACTTCTCCAAAGAAGTCCAAAAACTAAAATTCTAAAACAATGTGAAAATAAAATAAAAAGAACAAACAAAAGAAGCCTAGTTTTAAAGAGAGGAAAACAGCTGTGAAATTAGAAGATGGTTTTCAGCAGAGTGCAAAAGCAAGAGCTAATCTGGGTCCTCCCCACTAGGAAATCGTGCATTTCAATTTTGCTTCTTAAAGATTGCAAGCAAATTCTGCTCAGAGTAACACCAGATCCAATTCATTGTTCACTACATTGGGGGAGGGATCTCTTGGGGAAAGGAAGATAAAAAAAAAATCAAGATGTCAGATACAACTGTGCAATAATAACCACCTCTTGTCCACCTCTTTTCTACAGGGAGTGCACACAAATTGTTTGTAGAGGTTGCAGGTGCTATCTTGATTTTTTTTTTTTTTTGCCTCTTTCTTCCCATTGAAACCCCTGAGTAGAGCCCTTCACATCTTTTCAATATGCTTCTATGTTACAACATTGTCCAAGCCATATGTTTGATTTCACAAAAAAAGTCAGGCAAATTTATGCCTCCTCTGAAAACCATGATGCGGTCTTTTAACCACTCACACTCCCCCAAAGCATTAAAAACACTAGATCTGCATATAACCTGGAATAATGTTCCTGTAGATTATATTAAAGAGATACATAAGCATTTATTGTGAGACTAGTATCTTAAATATTTTCCTCTGTGTGCAACAATTCTGCAAGGAGAATTAAATGCCCTAAATGCAAGACTTATACAGGTTCTTTTGTCTCTCAGCTGAAATATCACAGGATGTTTCTCTGTTTAATAAGATTTCGATTTATTTAGAAATAAAAATGTGGACCTGACTGCAAATTGCCACTGTTTCAAAAGATGATAAATCCTTCATATGAATAAACTTTATTCCCTTCATTGTTATCACCAGTCGTTAGCCACTGGCAGCATGCCCCTCCATCAATTTGAAAGACAAAGTATAGGTGTTTTTTTTAAAGAGTAAATAAACATAATATGTGGCACACATACACATGGAGAATTATGGAAGCAGTGTTAGGTCTTCAGCCAGCTCCTTTTTGTAATGATGAAACTCAAGGCTGGCCATTGAAAATCTAGTATTTATTAAATTACTGGTAAACTACCTTGCTGGATTGTTAGCCTAGAAGGGAATATTTTAATACATGCAATTCTGAAACAGTCCCACATGTCTTTTCCAGTCTGACAGACTGAGTCAAAAGCTGGAAGCCTCTAGCAACAGGGTTGGGACTTAACAATTATGACAGACTCAGTCCATCAATCTGAACAGACGAGTACCACCCATGCCTGGCTGCTGTCTCCACCCACAATGGAGAAGGGAATATTCTAATACATGCAATTCTGAGTTTTATACAGGTAGTCCTCAATTTACGACCACAACTGAGCCCAAAATATCTGTTGTTAAATGAGACATTTGTTAAGTGAGTTTTGCCTCATTTTACGAACTTTCTTGCCACAGTTGTTAAGTGAATCACTGATAAGTTAGTAACATGGTTGTTAAGTGAATCTGGCTTCTCCATTGATTTTACTTGTCAAAAGGTTATAAAAGGTGATCCTATGATTGCAGGATACTGCAACCATCATAAGTATATCATAAGTATGGCAAGCACCTGAATTTTGATCACATGATCATGGGGTCATAAGTGTGAAAAATGATCACAAGTCACTTTTTCAGTGCCATCGTAACTTTGAATGGTCACTAAATGGACTGTTGTAAATCGAGGACAACCTGGAAATTGGCTTTTTTTCATTTTGGGATTGAGATTCCTTTGGTTTGATATTATGATTTCCAAATTCTGCCCCATTGTCGTGCCTGCCTTCTCCTATTGCTACTCCTGCTGACCTGGCCACGGCCTTCAATCTATATAGGTTCAACTTATGTACCATCTAGGTATTATTGTAGGACAAAAGTCCTGGATTCTGTTTAGTACAGTGAGCAAAAGTGCCCAAAATGTAAACAGGAGGTGGCCTTTATATCAACTGACCTTGCCGGCAGCTACTTTGAAAAATGAACGGTGGAATCTCATCATTTTTCACACCTATTCCAATCACAAAACAGACATTCAGGAAAGCTGAACTGCTGAACAGAAGGCACAATACACAAACTGGGAAGAGGGGAGACTCCAAACCCCAGTGCTCAGAAGGAGATATGCTCCTTCTGAACACTGTAACATTCTAATGTGCCCTTTTCTGTTTCATGCTTCATAAACATCTTGCCAAATGCTGTCCTCCAAACAGCATGTACCTCCTAAACATGCAGCATATTCTGTCAAGGGCTTGCTCCAGACAGAACCACAGGGAAGTCTGCCATCCCGCTTGTCATCAAGCTCAGCTCTGTCTCCTTTTTTCTGTGCACGACTCACTTTCTCATTACTATGCATTCCTGGAGCATCATGAAGGTAACTGACTGTGCAATTGGAACTGGAGAGAGAGAGACACACTCATCAAGAATGGAAATTCAACAGGGATCCCAAGCTGTTCTCAAAACATATTGCCAAAGGTAGCTCCCACTATCCAACCTTTGCATTTTTATTGTCTTAATGAGAATCATCACACTTTTTAGAATAATGGCTTCATTTCTTGAACTGTCTTTGTCATTACTTGTGCAAAAAAAAAAAAAAAACAACCTATCCTGCCCTTTCCCCCTGTTAATTCTCATTCAGTTTAGAAAAAAGAATTTGCTTCCCCATTTGGGTGAAATTTTCTCAACTTCTATTCTTACACTTATTTGAATCATCAGCTATCTATTATGAAATGGCCGAAAGCTATATGAAATGCTTCACTGCACCTCATCTCTCTCCGACACTTCTCTTGCCTCAGTTAAATTCCAAAGGAAGACATTATGAGGTCAGAAATTCCCTTTGGGCTTCTTCTAACTGACTGAAAAGTGAACAGCAAGAGCAGTGGCAGGAGGGGAGTGGGCTTAATAGCAATGAAAATATGTAGAACAGGAAAAGGACCCTCTGCCACTTCCAACAATACAATCTGTTCAATGGGAGAAATCAGAAATCAATTCTCAAGCAACTTGAGAGTATGAAAAAGAGAGTATGGCTCTTTTTCAGGGAGAGAAAAGTTTGAGAAATTGCAATATTGAGAAACTGCAAAGCATTTTTTTAACAGATTAACAGAGTTGGAAGGGACCTTATAGGTCAGCGGTGGCAAACCTTTTACCCACCGAGTGCCAAACAGATACATGCTTCACTTATGTGTGGTTCCTTCCCCGGGTGCTGCGTGGTCAACCACACTATCTGCACATGCGCACAGCTTTTGCATGCCCTCCTGTGCGCTGTGGGCTCAACCGTACCATTGGCACACATGTGTGGCTTTTGCGTGGCTCCCCCTATACACTGCATGTGCAATTATATACCACCTGTGCCTGCACACGCTTTTTGTGACGAACTCCATCTGCGCATGCACAGACTGTGCGCAGGTACTCACACACACTTGCACAAATGCACACACATGCACAGGAGAGCTCCGAAGACCAGCTGCGTCTTCGGAATTGTGAACATGCACACCAGAGACTCGAACACCAGCTGGGGTGTGCGTGAATACGCAGCTGCAGGTGAGTTGGGCAACAGCTCACATGCCTGGAAAGATGGCTCTACGTGCCACCTTGGGCACGTGTGCCATAGGTTCGCCATCATGGCTCTATATTGTTTCAGACAACTGGTTGTCCAATCTCTTCTTAAAAACCTCCAGTGTTGGAGCACCCACAACTTCTATAAGCAAGCCGTTCCACTGATTAATTGTTCTGTCAGAAAATTTCTCCTTAGTTTTAGGTTGGTTCTGTCCTTCATTAGTTTCCATCCATTGTTTCTTGTTCTGCTTTCTGGTACTTTGGTAAATAGGTTGACCTCCTCTTCTTTATGCCAAGCGCCGAGATATTGGAACACTGCTATCATGCCACCTCTAGTCCTTCTTTTCATTAAACTAGAAATACCCAATTCCTGCAATCGTTCTTCATATACTTTAGTCTCCTAATCATCTTTGTTATTATTCTCTGCACTGTTTCTAGAGTTTAGATAGATTTAGTAGCAGATATTAAATAACACATTAATGGTCTTTAAAAATCAAGAGGATACAGAATCTGATAATCCCAAGGGAGATGTCTGTAGATATTATATTAGGCATCCTGGATTCCTGAAATTTGAAAGTAATGGGAATGATTTGCAAATTGATTGCATATATTATGCAAATTGACAGAGATTTGGGTGGTCCAGAAATTGGAATGATAAACTAAGAATTATTTTCTTTGTTTAAAAGGCTGCTAATCTGCCACTGCATTGTGATTGACCAAAGGTCTGTAATGGGTCTTAATTTCATCACAACAATTATATTAAATAGCATCTGAGGATAAGACTTTAAAATAATTGTCTCTGACAAACCACTGGCTTGGAACAGTAGCTTGATGTGGGCTCGTTAAGAAAGAGACAGTATTTTTCAAGAGCTGCTCCAGTGAGGTTTGCTCATAGCACTTTAATTAGCTGTCATGTGTCTTATGTTTGTGTGTTTAAACACAACAATACCAATAATTATGGTAGAGCCTTTCATTTTTTATGTAGTTAGGCTGAATGTTAATCTAAGTTACTGCCAATAAAAAGAGCATCTGTTCTGTAAATTGGCTAAACAAATCAGATTAGTTTATGCTAGTAATTGGAGAGATGTGATAAGTCATTCAGGAGACATCTAAGAATGGAAGCAGTGATCCAAGCAACCGCAGGTCTAAGGAATACTAAAAGATGTTAAAATGTTAAAGCCAATACAGGAAAATGGTAGTATCAACCTGGAATTGATGATGCCCCCCCACCAAAGCATACATGGAAATGACTGTGTGAGGTTTGCCAATTAGTCCAGACAAGAAGCACACCCAGAAGTATTAGTTTTAAGTTTATTGCAAGGTTACATGAGTACAATGCTTGCCAAATTTTGGTAAATTACCCAAAATTGTGGTGGTAATGGCATTCCCCAATCACAATAGGGACATTTAAATTGATGGAAATGTTTTAACTATACTGAGTAGGTAGTTTATTTTAAAACCCTTATTATCTTTTTGCACCCTCTGGAGAATATGAAGAGTGTCTAAATTTACTCTAGGGATGCTTAGGTGGTTGCAAAAAAGATGTGGAAGAACCATGTACAACCTTCTGATTGTGGATTTAAAATTCCTACATTAGAAGAAAGACATATGGAGAAGTATATTATTTAGGACTGATAGTTGAACTTACTGCTTACTCTGAAAATATAAAAAAGGAAAAAAGAAAAATGCAACCCTTGTGAACCTCAATTTTATTTTTCAGCAGTGAAAAAAAAAAAGATACATTCCTTAATGGATGCTGTTCTATGCTTTACCATAGAAATTAGCATTGTTTATTTGAAGACCCTACTTTTTTCTCATCACAGCTATCTCTAAAAATTCAAAATTACTAGTTTCTCCTTTCTCTTTTCTTTTATCTTGGACAGTTCTTAAATGTTTCCTTCAGTTTGTCAGTAGATGTTATTGCCTATTAGTCAGTTCTCAGGAATCGGGATGACTTTTCTGTTTTGCCAACTCTTTCTCGTGGTGGCTGCTTAGCTCCAACAACTGCTTCCTGTTGGGGCTCTAAAGAGCCTGGGCAGGGAGGCAAGGAGTGGCTGGGAGGGAAGGGTGCGTAGAGGCTGGTGAGGCGCCCTTTGATGTGAGTGACATCAAGTTGGCCACGCCCACCCAGTCACATGATCACCTAGCCACGCCCACCAGTCACATGATCACCTAGCCACGCCCACCCAGCAGGTCATTAGGCAGATCATATTAGTGGTCCGCGGGATTTAAAATTTTGAATTTAGTGGTCCCTGAGGTCCAAAAGGTTGGTGACCCTGGACTAGATGACCTATAACTGTGATGGCGAACCTATGGCATGCGTGCCACAGGTGGCACACAAAGCCCGCTCTGTGGGCACGCGAGCCGTTGCCCCAGATCAGCTCATCTGTGCATGTATGTGCGCCTTCCGCTGACCAGCTGGTTTTTGGGTCTCGGGAGCACATGCGGAGGGGCGCATGCGGGAGACGTGCGCACATGCATGGAGGGGTGAGGTGCACGTGCAGGGGTCATGTGCTCATGCATGGGGAGGAGCATGTATGGGGGGGTCATGCATGGGGGCGTGTGGGGGTTGCGAGCGCATTGCATTTTGGCTGCGTGCGCGAACTTTCGACACTTAGTGTCACAAAGGTTAGCCAACACTGCCTATACCATAAATATTTATTAAACTTAAAACTAAACTAAATTTTAAAAAAATACTGCATGTGAATGTGAGCTTACCCCAGAGCCCTTTTGAAATGAGGGACTTAGGGCATGCCAATATCAAGAAGTTCAGTGTGGAGTGGGGTGGAGTACCAATTATTGTACTGTATACAGTCTTTCCTTTTCCTTAGGGAATTCTGGGTCTGAAGTTTCTTTTGAAAGCAACCAGGCATCTCTGCTGAGTCACTATATGCTTTACATTATTGATTTTTCTATGCCAAGCATAACTTTTAATCTTTGCAAGTCTACTACTGACATATTTCTCATGCTTATATCCTACAGCTATTTATTTTGACATAGTTTCTGAAGTTTTTTATATTTTAATCATTGCTGCTTTATATTACCCGTATTTTTCGGTGTATAAAATGCACCGGAGTATGACGCACCTACCTTTTTTGGTGAAGAAAAGAAGAAAAAAAAATCTCCCTCTGCCTCTGAGCAATTTTGCCTCCTTGCAGCAAACAGCAAACAGCCTGCTTTACTTTCATTTTCATTTTCAGCATAGCTTGATTAGCACAAGGAAAAAAAAATATGCTCCAGCAATTTACCTCTTTGCAGCAAGCAGCAGAGCCCTGGGCAAAGCAGCTGAGAGCAAATCAGCTGAGAGTCGGGAGGCCGATCCAATCAACTTGTGCTAATTAGGCTGTGCTGAAGCTGAAAGGAGCTATTTTTTTCTTGCTGTTTGCTTGCAAGGAGGTAACTGCTGCGAGGCAGAGGCCAAAGGGTGGGGGTAAGTTGGTGGGCGGAGCTACATTCAGTTTATAAGATGCACCTAAATTTTCACCCCCTTTTAGGAGGAAAATGGTGTGTCTTATACTCCAAAAAATATGGTAGATTAAATGTGAATGTTCTCAATATTTTATTATATTTAGCTGAATTATATTGCGTTGCCTTTTGCATTTATCAATAAATTGTGCTGAATGCTGTGCTGTGGCTCTTGGG
Source organism: Pantherophis guttatus (assembly GCF_059756535.1). Lineage (NCBI taxonomy): Eukaryota > Metazoa > Chordata > Lepidosauria > Squamata > Colubridae > Pantherophis > Pantherophis guttatus. The sequence continues at coordinate 26,607,968 of NC_142065.1, read as the reverse complement.
CAATTTACTAATTTTAAAAAATGAAATAAAATTCATTTGGGGAATCTGCATATAATTAAGTATACCAGTCTATAGTGCAAATCTTCCTATTTAATTGTTTTTTTTTAATTTACTGTCAAGTTGATCTTGATTTCTGGTGTCTTATTCCTGGTTTAGCTCTTACCATACCCTTGTCTCAGGGGTGAAATCCAGCAGAGAACCGGTAGCGGAAATTTTGAGTAGTTCGGAGAACCGGTAGTGGAAATTTTGAGTAGTTCGGAGTAGTAACCGGCAAATACCACCTCTGGCTGGCCCCAGAGCGGGAAGGGAATGGAGTTTATGCAGTATCCTTCCTCTAGGAGTGGGGAGGGAATGGAGATTTTACAGTATCCTTCCCCTGCCATGCCCACCAAGCCACGCCCACCAAGCCACACATGCCACGCCCACAGAACCGATAGTAAAAATATTTGGATTTCACCACTGCTTTGTCTCCACTGTAACAATGTACAACTCATCCAAGAAAATTCCTGTAATCTCCTTGATTCAATCCGATCACATTCTGCATTTACCCACTTAACCCCATTTAGAATGAGAAGAAAGTGAATATGCACACATAACACTCCAAGCCCTTACTAACATCCCCATATGTCCAATTATTTAGAAAATTCATCAAATGCTCATCTAGTAAGGCACTTTGCACAGGGCTTCATAAAGCATATTTCCTGGCGGTATTGTAAATATACTTAGCTAAATACATTTAGAAGAGGCAGTTTGGTGTAGTGGTTAAGGCATCAGGCTACAAACCAGGAGACCATGGGTTCCAATCTTGCCATATACATGAAGCAAGCTAGGTGATCTTGGGCCAGTCACTCTCTTTCAACCCTAGAAGAAGACGGTGACAAACCATTTCTGAAAAACCTTGCCAAGAAAACTGCAGGAACTAGTCCAGGTAATCTCCAGGACTCAAAAACTGTTTTGAAGACATGCATGCATACAGACATACATACAAAGACACACAAAAAATGCATTTATACCCCTTCTTCCAGTTTGTCATGAAACCATAAATAACTTGTTTTCAAGCAACCTGTACTGATTATCTTTCTTTAACATGTGAGCTTTAAAGTAATGTATGTTATTAGACCAACTTGTTAGCAGAAATACCACATACAAAGGTTCTTCAAGATCGCAAAGCTGTTCACAGTTCCAAGACTTTAACCTGAACCATCCCACATAGTTTACTCTATCAAAATGTAGTTTTCTTTATCCATATGTACTTCTTTTGACCAAGTGCTGCTGGAATTGCCCAGGGTTGTTGGTCATCCAGAATTTTTTTTTTTTCAATTTTTATTTATAAGTACAAACTAAACAGAACAATGAAACATACAAAACATAAAAACATATAAACACCCATTTCAATACATGTCCAGTTTGTCGCAACTGTAATATACATTTCTCTTTGTATTTTGACTCTTCCTTATTTGGTCATTCCCTTTTGTCTATCTACTATTGATCTTTATTGACCTATGTCTGTTCTTTGTTTCCATCATACTATATTTGGTCATTTTGTTTACTTCCTATTGCTTCATCTCTTTCCTATCTTTCAACCAACTATACCACTTTTCCCATACTAAGTAAAAGTCATGTTCTTCCCTATTTTGTAATTCCTTTGTGAGTCTATCTTATTCCGCACATTCCATAATTTTATTGATTACTTTATCTGGTGTTGGTAGATCACTACTCTTCCAGTGTTGCGCGTATAGTATTCGTGCTGCTGTTATCATATGTATAATTAAATATGTTGTTTCTTTTTCGTAGTGTCCATTCACTATGCCTAGTAGGAAGCTTTCTGGTCTTAGTTCTATCTTTTGGTGTGTTATTTCCTCTATTTGTATTTTGATCCTTTGCCAATATTGTTTCACCATTGGGCAGATCCACCACATATGGTAATAGGTGCCTTTGTGGTGGTTGCATTTCCAACATGTTGATGGCGTGCCGGGGAACATTCTTGCCAATCTGGCTGGTGGCAAGTGCCACCTATAAAACATTTTATAGAGATTTTCTTTATAGGATACAGACATTGTCAGGTTATCATATTTTCTTTCACTACCTCTTCTTCTAATTTATATCCTCGTAAGTAATTGTAAATTTTTTTGATCAGTTTGTCCTGTGTCCCTTGCAAAATTTTATCTAATTCGGTTTGACCTTTTTGGAATTCAAATTGAGCCGAATCTTTATTGTATCTTGATTTTATTTGTGTATACGGCCACCAGTCAACGTCTGTACCCCTCTTTTTTAGTTCTTGCCTCGTTCTTACTTCCCCCCGGTTGTTTAACAGATCTTTATAAGTTTTCGTTTTGTTATAATCCATGGCATTTGGATAGATCTAGGCTTCCATCGTTGACAACCACTCCGGGATTTTGTAAATAATGTGCCTTTTTAATACTCTGCCATGTTTGGTATAATGCGTGTCTGATTGTATGTCTCTGAAAATATCCATGCCTTTTGTCTGTGCCCTCCCATAAGAAGGCATGCCATCCTCGCTGAAGGTCGAATCCTTCCAAATTCAATAGTCTATGGTTTTTGAGTTCCATCCACTCCTTGATCCAAATTAATGCTGATGCTTTGTAATATATTTCCCAATCGGGCAATACCAATCCTCCTCTCTCTCTTGAGTCCTGTAGGTGTTTTAGTTTAATTCTTGCCTTCTTCCCTTGCCATATGTAGTCTGCAATTAGTTTATTAAAGTCCTTGAAGAAGTTCTTCCCCAGTTTTATTGGAATCACTTGGAACAAGAATAGTATTCGAGGCAACATATTCATTTTAATGGAGGCGATCCTTCCTAAAAGAAATAGCTGTAACTTTTTCCAAATTTCTAAGTCTTTCTTAATTTGTTTTGTTAATTTATCATAATTATCTTCTCTAATTGATGAACTTTTATTGGTCAGCCATATCCCTAGGTATTTTACTCTTTTTGTCGTTTGTATACCTAATTTCTCTTCTAATTGTTTTTCTTGTTGATTGGTAAGGTTCTTAGTCAATATTTTTGTTTTCTGTTAATTAATTTTGAGCCCAGCTACTCTCCCGTATTTCTCTATCTTGTCTAGTAACTTGGTGCCGGTTGTTATTGGTTGTTCTGTAATGAATACAATATCATCAGCAAAAGCTTGGAGTTTGTACTCTTCGGGTTTGATCTTTAGGCCTTTTATTTCATTATCTCTTCTGATTTCTTTTAGGAGGGTTTCCAGGGCTAGTATAAATAATAGGGGGGACAGGGGACATCCCTGCCTCACCCCTTTTAATATTGGGAATTGTTCTGTTAAGTCACTGTTAATTGTTATTTTCACTGTCTGGCAGGAGTATATTCTTTTTATCATATTTATGAATTTATCCCCAAATTTCATGGCTTCCAATTGTAGAGTGAGAAATTTCCAATTAAGATTGTCAAATGCCTTCTGGGCATCTAGAAAAATTAAGGCCGCTTGTTTATCTATGTTCAATTCATAATATTCTAATACGTCGATTATTAGTCTCATGTTATTTTTTAACTGTCTCTTTGGGATAAAGCCATTTTGGTCCGGGTGTATATAATCTTTAATTGTTTTTTTGATTCTTTCTGTGATGATTGATGTAAATAATTTGTAATCCACATTCAGCAAAGATATCGGTCTATAATTTTGAATCTGTGTGTGATCTGCTTCTTCTTTAGGTATTAGCGTAATGATAGCCTCTGTCCAAGAGTTTGGAATTTTGGCTTCCATAATTATATCATTAAATACTTCAAGCAGGATTTCATCTATTGAATGCTGGCAGTTCTTATAGAACTCTGCTGGTATTCCGTCTGGTCCCGGAGTTTTATTTATTTTCTGTTTATTCCTCGCCGCAATAAGTTCTATCATTGAAATTGGCCTATCCAATAGGTCTCTATGTGTCTCTGTTAATTCTTTAATCTCAACTTCTCTTAGGTATTGTCTAATGTCTTTTTCCGAGGGTTCTTCCTGTTCATATAATTTTTGGAAAAATGCTCTTGCTATATTCTTTTTGTCCATATTCCTGTATTGTATCTCTCCAGTGTTGTCTTGTAATTGATGTATGGTCCGTTTTTCCTTTTCTTTCTTCAATTTATATGCCAACCATCGGCCTGTCTTGTTAGCATGTTCGAAATCGTTTTGTTTCACTAATTTAATTTTCCTAGCTATTTCTATTTGTGTGATCAGATTTATTTCATGTTTTATCAAACCTATTTTTTCCTTGACTTTTTTGTTTTGTGGTTCATTTTGTAGTTTGTATTCATGTTCCTTAAGTTCTTTGAACAATTTATCTCTTTTCTGCTGTTTATCTTTATTTTTCTTCGCCGAATATGCTATTGTCAGACCTCTTATGTAAGCTTTCGCCGTATCCCACAGATTTTGGAGAGAGGTTTGCTCTTTACAATTAATCTCAAAGAAAATTTTCATTTCTTTTTCTATCATTTGTATATAATCTTTCTCTTTTAAGATTTCAACATTCATCATCCATCTCTTTTTCTTTCGATATCCTTTCCAAATTATTTTTAGTGGGCTATGATCCAACCATATGTTTGTCGATATTTCTATTTCTTCCAAATCTTTTCTAAGATCTGTTGTCATCCAGGACCAAGACCATGTCTATCCTGGACCAAGATAAATGTGGATTAGAATAAAATGTATACTGGTTTTTTTCCTTATTTATTTCTCTCCATGCATCTTGTAGGCATAGCTCTTGCGCCATTTCCATAAAAGTGTCTGGCAGAGTTTTTTTCCTAGTTTTATTTTTCTTGGTGCTCTTGTAATCTTTTTCAGTATCTAAAATTGCATTAAAGTCACCTACAAGGCAAATGTTTTCATAATCCAAATCTTTTACTTTATTGTATACATTTTTATGTTTAAGATGAGTGGACATAGAAACATTTTAGGTAAAATAAGCAAAAATCTAAAATCAGCAGGCAGAACTGGCCCAGAACCGAATGTGTTTTCAAATAAAAGAATACCAGCAAACTACAGTAATTGATTGTACTTAATTGCACAACACAACAATTTTGTTACTCCAGTTGGATTTCAGCTCAAGTTCCAAGTGTTAATATAGGGGTCTTTCAAGGAGAAAACACATCTTGGGAATCAAGATTCAATTCCAGTTACCAACAAATTCAGCAGAGCCCAACTGAAAAAGAAAGAAGGAGAGAAAACCAGAAAAGTCCTTAATTATTTAAAGGCTCAAATATGTCTGATATTATTGGTTTGCAAAGATGAATTAAAGATGTAAGTGCATCTGGTATTTGTATTCAGCAGTATAAATTAGTTAAATCTGGAATTCTTCAGAGAAATTTAAAATCGCCCTAAATTTATAAGCAGACAGGCAAATAAATTGCAATCAGAGCCAGAAGTATCCAACCCTGGACAATGCATACTCCATCATTTAAATGACTTTTCAAACCAATAGCAGGATCTTAAACCCATTAATAAAAAAACAGGGAGCTTGTGTCATCCTAACAAATAAACTCAAAGATATATTGCTACTTGCTTTTTACACTCTGCATGCCATCAGCAAACTTTCTGGACTGTTGCTGTAGGACATAAATTGAGGAGTCATTAAGCATCCATTTTGTAAGCCTTTCTCATCCAGAAATGATTGGTTGCCATATAAGACTATAGAACAATGTATCTCAACCTGAGCAACTTTAAGCAACGTGTGGACTGCAACTCCCAGAATTCCCCAGACAGTCATACTATATGCTATAAAACATTAAGGTAGTCTATGCTATAACTGTTCCAAAGTTATCCGATTTAAGAATAAATTATTATCCTTAATAATATTTTATTATGTTTATGAGGGGAAATAATCATTTCAGAGATAATTAAGGATGCAGCATTCTTATTATTGAGTTTGCATTCTGTTCCAAGGCTATTTTATTTTAAGTGTCTAAAATTCTAATTTGCAAACTTTATATTAAAATATAAATATATTTTTGCATATAGCCCCTACTAAAAAAAATTTTTTTTTACTTACTAGATGAGCACTAATGAGAAGAGTGACCTCTAAATCCAGCGAGGATTCTCTGTTAATAACAAGGTTTATCGAGTTTTATGCAAGCCATTCTCAGACCTGTTTATGGCCCTCTATAGAATATATATTGTAGCTGCCTACACATTTCCCTGAAAAACTTACTTCCGACTGTTGCAAAAGCTCAGCTAATAAAACTGAAGACACACATCCATTTCTGTCCAGAGGACAAATTCCTCAGCCATGTTTTGGCAGCTCCTCTAGGAGGGGACAGCTGTTTGCTGGTATCAATGACCTCCATGGCTGTCTTTTTTGGCAGTTGTACCAAATGGTACCATTCTTCTGCTTTGGCTGGAATGTCAACTGTCAGACTTGCTGCAGAGAAGAGATCTTGCTTTAGTTACCTGTAGTGGATATGCAGGCTGGATTTCAGTGGGATTACCTTTAAATCATTTGAAATCTGCTTACTAAATGTACTGTATATCCCTCGTTCCAAATAACCTTAATAACGATTACATTTTAATAGTTGCATTAGTATATATTTCCAATACTTTTCAAAATGTTCCTATTTTGGACATAAACTGTTTCAACTCCTACCCTCAAAATGATGCTATAGAGCACTGCACACCAGAACAACTAGACACAAGAACAGTTTTTTCCCAAACGCCATCACTCTGCTAAACAAATAATTCCCTCAACACTGTCAAACTATTTTCTAAGTCTGCACTACTATTAATCTTCTCATCATTTCTATCACCCGTCTCCTCCCATTTATGACTGTATGACTGTAACCTTGTTGCTGGTATCCTTAAGATTTATATTGACTGTTTCCTAATGTGATTTGATTGCTTATTTGTAGCCTATGACTATCATTAGTTGTACTTTATGATTCTTGACGAACATATCTTTTCTTTTATGTACACTGAGAGCGTATGCACCAAGACAAATTCCTTGTGTGTCCAATCACACTTGGCTAATAAAGAATTCTATTCTATTCTATCTATTGCTCTTTAACAGGTCTAACTGCATTGGGAAACAAATTTCACTACACTTACATCAAATTGTCTGTGTTTTGAGATCATCACTGGAAACTGCCAGTAACTTTAACTATTAATTCTACTTGTTAGGAGACATTGGGCCTTCTAAGCTATGGTCTAATTGGGAAATACTGTTCCAGTTGATGTTTTTCAGACATCTTCGAACTCATATACAGCTGTCCCTAAAGACTAATCCATTTTCCATGGCGTTTAATCAAGTTAGGATACTATTGAGAACATTGTAGATGTGTATCTAGTTACATCTAGTAATTTCAATATTATTTTGTTATGATTTTTATGATTTTTAAATTGTTACACATGTTTGAGAAGTTAATTTTAAAAACTATATAAATATAAAAGTGTTACCAAAAGGGAAAAAAGGAATTGTCAAAAGAGAAACTCTGAAATGTTTGAAATAGATCACAAGATGAATGTTTTATTTTAAATTCATCTCATTAATATTAGCACCTGAAAGATTTTGTTAATTTTTTAAAAAAATGATTTCTTTTATGTTTTATTTACACTTGACTTTAAACATTCAAATTTATTTTCAAGTATGCCTTTTAACACCAAAAACTAATTAAGATTTACAAAGCAATTCAAAGTAAAAACAAAACAAAACCCTGTGCAACATGGAAAGGTTTCTAGAATGGAAAATATATTTCTGTATATGGACAGATAAGTTTTAAAGTTGTCTTTAAAAAAATATTGAACATATTTCCATATTCCATACATGGCAGTTGCTGTACTATTTGCATTTGTCTTTGCTTTTAACATATCATGGGGTCTTGGACAAGGTTGGAAGAGATTGGTCTTACAGGACTTTTTCATAATATGATGCAATTTCTTACCAGTTTTATATATAGGTGCGTACAGCCTTCCTTTGTTCATTTCAAAACTGGTGGATAAATTCCTGTCATTAATTCAGGGGTCCCCGGCATCAGTCCATGGCATCCCAGAAACCGGTCCATGCAAACAAGTGAAGCCCCATCCATGGGATGCAGACAACACGTGAAACCATGCCCCCTTCTATCCGTGGAAAAATCTCTCTCCATGGAACCAATCCAGGGGTGAAATGCTTCTGGTTTGGACCGGATTGCCCAATCCGATAGCGATGGTGGTGGGTGGTTCGGAGAACCGGTAGCAAAAATCCCTAACCCCCCCCCCCCCATGCCCAGCTGAGCAGCGCAATCATCAGAGGCTTTTTATTATTATTTTTAAAAGCATTTTTTCTACAACCTCTTTGGCTGAAAAAATGCTTTTAAAAGTAAAAAAAAGGCCTCTGACGATCCCAGCTGCATTGCCTAATCGTCAGAGGCTTTTAAAAGCATTTTTTAAACAACCTCTTCGGCTGAAGAGGTTGTAGATAAAATGGTTTTAAAAGTAAAAAAAAAAAAGTTGGCCACGCCCACCATCACATTAGCCCCCACCAAGCCACGCCCACAGAACCGGTAGTAACAAATTTTACATTTCACCACTGAACCAATCCTGGTGCCCTAAAGATTGGAGGCCACTGCACTAGATGCACTTTCTTCCTTCATCCAAGATTCATTACATGGTGGACTCCACACAATCGGGGATGCTACTTCTACTTCTATATTATCTCTTCATTACATATCTTCATGATGTCATGATAGCACTCATCTGAGAAGCACCAACAGTTTGTCTAGCAATAATATCACCAGGCAAATGATATTACTGAAGATTTTAAAAAAGTACTTTAAATGAAAGCAACAGGGAGAGAATAGTCTCAACTAAGGCATGGCAAATTACTAAAAATGAAAATTATTTATGTATTTAATGTATTTGTTTAGCTAGCTAGAATCTTTTGGGACTGATCTCTATGAAAATGAGCCCCAGGGAAGCATATTTTTATTTCAAAAAAAGAAAAGCAGCAATAAAGAAGGAAAAAACCCCAGATTGATTGTTTAATATAAAACTGACTATGATTCCAAACAATAAAAAGTCTAATAAGCAGGAAAGTAATGAATGTACATTTGGGTTGCATGCAAAACTGCCATGCTAAGTACGTTCTATTATAATATTCTGTCTTTCTTTTTCTGCACCCCACTTCCCAAATTCTTTCTCTGCACCCCACTAGTTAATTTAACATTGTTGTTGTCGTCATTGTTGTTTTTCTAGAAAAAATTGAAAGTGACAGTTTATATAAATTTGCTATGCTAAAATGCAACTTTCAGTTTCAGCAAAGAATACCCCTGAAAGAGATCTAAGTAGAATGTCAGTCAATGCTGCAATTTTCCTCTCCAATTCAGAATAGCTGAACTGCAGAACTACAGTTGAACAGGTATTCATTTTGAAGTGCAAATAATAATTCCCTACAGAGACTCAGTTTTAGGGGAGGTGGTCAGGAGACTAAATATCAGGAAGATAATGTGGCACTGACTTTCCCCAAGCATTATCTACTTCACTGGTGACCAAGTCTTATATCTTGCCTAGTTTTCTTTCAGCTGGGTACAGATGCCTTGAGTCTTGAGTCTTTGGAGAAAGGCGGCATACAAGTTGAACAAATAAATAGACTGATCTCATGTTGCACCATTTTCCTTCCTCTGTACTAATCCATATTTGTTGTCTTAAACCTATCAGTAACCTACATCTCTTTTCTCTTCGGCAGTCTGAAACTACCTAATCCCACTTTTGCTTGCTAGGAACATTTTTCTCCTTCTCTGACTCCAGTAGCCACAAGTCTCTTCCTGCTAGCTCCTTAGCCTATTTTCAATTACTGTATTTTTTGGAGTATAAGACGCACTTCCCCCCCTCCCTAAAAGAGGATGAAAGTTTGAGTGCGTCTTATACACCGAATGTAGCTTCCCCCACCTACCAAAGAAAGGTAGGTGCATCTTATAGTCCGGAGCATCTTATACTGTGAAAAATACATAGGCTTGCCAGGTGTCCACTATTTGAGCGGACAGTCTGCTTTTTTCACATTATGTTCACTATTTTTTTTCACAAAATAGTGGACATTTTTTTAATTCAAAAGCTTTATGATGAAATGGTACGTAATCTAAAGCTGTACAGTCTAAGAGAATAAGGATAGGAGAATCGCATTTTGTCTTTTTTTTCATAAGTTAGAATGAGACAAAGATCGAATATCCATTGAACTCGATTCTCCGAAAAAAATAATGAGATTAAAATAAAAGTATATTATAAAATTATATACAGTTCACATTTTTAAAACGTATTGTAGCTTGTGTTGACTGACCTAAAATGGCGTCGAGTGATGAGAGTGAAAGCAGCGAGATTTCGAATTCTTTAAAACGAAAGAGAGGAGTGTGCAAATACACCAAAGTTCATGTTCATCTGCAGGGCGATTCTTCCCTTGATAAGTGGACGTACTTTTTCAAGAAAGAGCCAGCTCCGAGTTTACTGAAACTGTTCCAGTATTGTGCATCAATTCCAGTATCAAATGCAAATGTTGAACGAATTTCAGCGTCATGGGAAATTTGTGGACTGACGAACGTAACCGACTGCTTGTACCATCAGTTCGAAGTGAACTTTGTATATTTTTTAATATTTCTCAACGTTGTACTGAAATTAAAGAATTATTCCTTAAACACAAAGAATTGATCAAAGCTGCGCAGTCAAATAAAAAATACACACGAGAGCAAAGTAAAATGTAATTTAATATTTTACATATTATTAAAATATATTTGATGTTTTGAATTTTAAGTAAAGTTTTGAAGTGATTATTTTAATACGTGTTAAAATGTTTGTAAGAAAATATATAATTCAATTGTAAATTTTTTTTTATTTTTTTACTACTTAACACCCCCCCCCGCCCGTCCGCTATTTTTTGGAAGCAGACCTGGCAACCCTAAAAATACAATATCTATTTCTTCTCGTGAGAGATTCTGTATCCTTGAAATAACCTTATCTGTTTCCTACCAGCTTTTTCCCATCCTCAGAATTCAATATTTTCAACTTGTTGATTTGTATAATTGCCCCTAGAAATACTATAATTGCTCCTAGACAAGATGGCTAGGGGCAATTATATCTAATAAACAAACAAATATTATTCCCACAATTTCCAATCAACATAACCAAAAAGGGATTTTTTTAGAATTGATCAGAAAGAATGATTAAGTTTTAGATGAAGATCATAACTACTGTAACCCTCTCCTAACTTCTTGCCAACCAATTCCCCACAGCCAGAAACCAGTTGTTCCCCCAAGATCAAAGTCGAAACGTGCCTCAGCTCCTCTCCTGGTATAAGTTATCTGTCAACTCACGAAGCTTTCCTGACCTGCTCCCAAGTTGCCATAGGCAGGGGGATGGGAAATCACGCCTCGCAGCTGCACTGAGGAATTCACACCCCAGACAAAACAAAACACATCCTAGCCACCTGAAGTCAAGGCCATCTCCACAGAGACCTGCAACGGCCGGAGGGAGTGATTTCTACAACCTGCAAAATTGCTTCATTGGGGAATGTGCCTGGTGACAAACCTTGCAGGGAGGGGGAAACAGGGTGAGAGGCAAGGCACAAACTGGGTGAAGTCAGAGCTGGCTTCACTTAGTTCATGCCAACATGGCGCTCCTAATAAACAACTGGATTTTCCTTGCTAAGTGGCTTGAGGCTCTTGCTATTATTGGTCGGAACCCTGATATTATCACTTGCTGACTGGCTTTGATTGTCTATTAATTAACATTAATTATTCCAGTGATCCAGCTATGCCAAAAGTATAGGCAGTCTTTGAGTAACCAAGCAGCAGTGTCATGCCAATATGTCTTTCCTCTTGGGTCTCCTTTTCTAGTGTACACAGCCTACTTTGCATATCCACAAATGCTCAGACTCTAATTGATTCTGTATTCAAAACATATTGTCAGGCAGAAAGTTAATTGAAGGCAAACTGCAAGTCAAAGCTGAGGCTTATTGAAAAATGTTAAAATCACTGAGGCGTTTTACGCTTTCCAAATATCAAAATCAAGAGTCATTTAATTAGCAGTTATGTCTTATGGGCTGATCTTTAAAGCTTTGTGTTCTTGGGCTTCTGAAAGATTTAACCCCGTATTCATTTTCTCTCTAGCAATTCCCAATGGGGATAACAGAGAAGAGAGAAACAGTCTTTTGAAAACACTGTAATTTTTAAGGGCAGATATTCGGCAATCTCCTGCCAAGCCAGGAATATGGGCAAAGTCATTCAAAAACAAGGAAGTATTATGTGGTGTGAGGAAAACTCCATATCAAAAATGTAGCATGATAGATTAAGTGATTCCAAATTCATCTCTGTTTATATGGAGCATTAGTGGCTTTCTAGGAGACCTTAAGTGATGATAGGGAAACCATAAAGCATATACAGTAAATGTAGAGGCCTTGATTATTTATTGCTTCTACGTATATACTGATGTTCTTCCAAGGATGTGGGTGATCTATGTGCTTCTCCTTTCTTTTCATTGTTACACTTCCAATATCCCTGTGAAATAGCTTGAGAGTTGATGACTGATCCAAAGGCATACAGTGACTTTTCTAAGCAGGAAGAACCTTGATATCTCCCTGCTCTCATAATAGAACTTCAGAGTTCCCTATTCTAGTCTTAAAATAAATAAACTGAATGTTGAAGCTTCCTGAGGAAGGCCTCTGCACATCACGGTTAACAACCAGGATTTAGTTGTGCCTGTTAATGTTTTGCATAAGGCAGGCAAAGAAAACATGGTAAAACTTTATCCTTCAATCAAAGGCACATTGATTCTGATGCTAGAGTCCATTGAGCAATAGTGCATATTACTAAATCTTTCTTGTTCGGATTCAGGTGACATGGAATCCCTTTGCATCAGACTGGTCCTTTATCCGGTGCAAATATTTTTTTTAAAAGAATCCAATAATCATGATAAGCTAAATCAGCTCAGGATGTAAGAATGGAAGCTCTAGATAGATAGATAGATAGATAGATAGATAGATAGATAGATAGATAGATAGATAGATAGATAGATAGATAGATAGATAGATAGACACAGACAGACAGACAGACAGACAGACAGACAGACAGACAGGAAGCTATAGATAGATAGATAGATAGATGATAGATAGATAGATAGATAGATAGATAGATAGATAGATAGATAGATAGATAGATAGATAGATAGAAAGTTCGAGAGAGAGAGACAGACAGACAGACAGACAGACAGACAGACAGACAGACAGACAGACAGACAGACATTTGAAGAGGTTACTTATTAATACAGAAGGAAATCTCTGCCAATACAAGCAATGGTTGCAAGAAGGTACACCTTTTCAAAATTAATATGTAGAAAGTTACCGCTTTATCGCCTTCTTCTGTTCAGTGCTTTAAATCAGCCTGAAATATTAATCATGTTACAGTTGCCAACAATGATGTAACTAAGAAACTTTAGGTCCTGGACTTAATGATCTTAATGGAGCCCCAGTGTAGATGCCAAAGTGTTTCTTATTTACAATAGCTTTCATTTATTTATTTATTTAGCACATGGCATACAATGTCAGGGAAATAGACACAACGCAGTCCTGACAGCCTAAATTGCTAGTTCATTCTGTTCAGCGCCTGCTTGCCTACCCTTGGTGTGCTGCAGGGAGGAGGCGAATTACCTTACACCAGCTTACTAGTGTTACTCAGGTTGCTGGCTCTTCCGGTTAGAGCAGGATTAGACAATATAGTATTTGTATACATCAATGTAATTTCAGGTACCTGTTGCCCACCAGTCTTTCTCTTCCACACAACTTAAAATAATTATGTTAATAAAAATAATGAATACAGTTAACATGCTGTAAAACACCAGTTTTTTAACTATATGTTCACAATAATACCTCTGGGTCTCATTAAGTTTCTATTAGGATTGTAATGGGATATAGTTTGCCTTTTGGTGAGTGTTTTGTTACTGGCCATATTACAACAGTAGCCATTTTGTGTTGCTATTCATCAAGCGTTCCCCAAACTCCATAATCTCCTTGCTCCAAAAATTCTGGACTACTACCAGAGAATTCTCATTATTTTTTAAAAAAATAGCTCTCATAAAATATCAGGATGGGAAAGACGTAGATGCCTTAATTGACCTGTTCTTGTGGGGCTGAAATATCTGAAAGAAGATATTGAAAATTATTAGGGGTTACTCAGTAGGAAATGAAAAAGGAGAGAAAAATCAATGTTTTTTATGAAATAAATAATTAAGAATAAGAGAAAGGAAATTGCTTTATAGATGAATATTGGAAAATGAAACATAGTATAAATCATATAAAATAATAGATATGATGGAGAGGACAGGAAAGGATAAATGCCCATTGTATTTATAGGAATAACTAACAAAAATAGCTGATGCAAAACATTGGTTGCACTGAAGTGGTAACTAATATGAAAATTCCTTCCAAATATTTATTTATTTATTTATTTATTTATTTATTTATTTATTTATTTATTTATTTTATTTATTTTATTTATTTATTTATTTATTTATTTATTTATTTATTTATTTATTGGTTCAATTTATATGCCGCGTTTCTCCCGAGACTCAGGGCGGCTTACAATGCGTTAAGCAATAGCCTTCATACATTTGTATATACCTGCTTAGTAGGGCTTTCGGCCCCACCTAAGCAGTATTCTTTTTTATACAAAGTCAGTTTATTGTCCCCATAATCCAGGTCCTCATTTTACCTACCTCGGAAGGATGGAAGGCTGAGTCAACCTTGAGCCTGGTGAGATTCAAACTTGCAGTAATTGCAGGCAGCTGGTGTTACCTAACAGCACTTTAATCTGCTGCACCACCAAGACTTAATTATTAAGAACTATTATGACAAAAGTTTGCAGGATTTCTATAACAGTTGAAGTTGTTTTATTTTTAAAGGAAGGAACTTTATAAATGATTCTGTAATATAATGATATAGATTTCATCTGACAGCTAATTTTTCTAGCAGTCCTGTTTTCATTTTTAATATTGTACACATTGTGTACACATTTTTAGCATTGTACACATTTGTGGGGTCCATGAAGGGCTTGGGTTGGCATACCAGGTGACTGAAACTATAACATGTTCCTATTTCCAAAGCAGAATAACAGAACAAGAGTTGGAAAGCATCTTGGAGTCTTCCAGTCCAACCTCCTGCTCAAGCAGGAAACCTTACCATTTCAGACAAATCATTGTCCAACCTCTTCTTAAAAACCTTCAATGTTGAAGCACCTACAGTTTCTGGAGGAAAGCCGTTCCACTGATTAATTGTTCTGTCATGAAATTTCTCCTTAGTTTTAGTTGGTTCTCTCTTTGATTAGTTTCCTTCCATTGCTTCTTGTCCTGCCTTCAGGTGCTTTAGAGAATAGGTTGACTCCCTCTTCTTTACGGCAACCGCTTAGATATTGGAACACTGCTATCAGGTCACCCCTAGTCCTTCTTTTCATCAGACTAGACATACTCGATTCCTGTAACCGTTCTTCATGTTTTAGCCTCCAATCCCTTTGTTGCTCTTCTCTACACTCTTTTCTAGAGTCTGGACATCTTATTTATATCGTGGCGACCAAAACTGGATGCAATATTCTAAATGTGGTCTTACCAAGGCATTATAAAGTGGTATTATTAACACATGATCTTGATTTTATTCTTCAGTTAATGCGCCCTAGGAAGCCCTTAGTTACTCTAGTCCAGGAGCTACTACTAATTCCTTCTCACTGACCATAGAAGGGGAGTGAGAAAAAAGAATCAGATGAGGAGATAACAAAAATGATATTGCTTCATGGTTGTAATGAGTTGCTAGTAAATCCAAGTGATATCCACAGAATCAGACAGTGTTGTTGGTTGATGGTGTTTTTTTTTTTTTGTCAAAATGTCCAAGAGATTTCCAGAATCTCAAGTTCTGCCCTTTTTGTACAATATCATAATACACATATGAAAGGAATAAATGTGCCATAACAGTACAATGCTACTTTCATCATTTCCCCTTTCCTGATGCTTCTGATTCTAAAAATCTTCTCTTTCTCTTCTATTCGCACAATTGATTCACACAGCATGCTTCCATAGGCCAGGTAAAGATCTGCAATTTGCACAATGTCATTTGATTACTTCAGACTGTTTTTTGTGGGCTGATGAATTGAGCAAGCCTAGCGCCCTCATTTAATCTAATGTGTTGTGTATATCCAGAAAAAGGGTTAATATGATACCTTCAGAGTTATATGAATGCAGCTGTTATAATACAATCTTGTGGTGTGGCATGTGGATTTACTTAGAAATTAATCTCACAGAATGGATTGATCCCATCATGAATCATATCACAGTGGCTTACTCAAGAAACTTGTTTAAACAAATCATGGGTAACCACAATGTGTAAATCAGCTGTTCAGTTCCAAGTGGCATTATCTCAGGTAAGTATACATTCAACTGCATGTATTGGTTATATTTCTAGAAATATGTCTATGTATTATTTATGTATATGTTCAAAAGAAAAATCACTCTGAATTAAAGATGATGCCTCTCAAAAAGCAAGGATGGATGGAAACAATAGATGCATGCGTCACTTTTATGCAAATATGTATGCAATAATAAGACATTGATAATTATGGTATTTGTAAAATAAAATGATTAAATCTGGAGAGTTAAAAGGCACAATGAATAATTTAATGGATACATCCGAAGGAGAGATATGACATAACTTCCAATACAGTGCCTATGGCATTTATTTCCATAACATAGAACTGCTATCATTTTTCTTGGTGCTTATTGTATTTACCTTATTGTATTGCAGTCTGGTATATTTTTTTATGGTACTAGTTTCATCTGAACACCATGAAAAGCTGACTGTTGCACTTAATTTTTAATTAAACGATTTATAGACCATATTTCAAGATAAAAAAGCCCTCCCAAGAAAACATCAAAAGTTAAAATGAGAATACCAATAATTTAAATACAATTAAAGTAATGCCCACATGATATAAAAATTAGTCTCCACTAGGATTCAGGCAGTCCTTCAACTAAATTAATTATTATTCCTTCAGATTCAAGACTTTAAAGTTCATGATCAGCATGTAAGGCTATGCAGCAATCTGAATTTGAAGAAAAATCAATTCTTTACAGAAGCAATGTCTTTTTCCAAGGTTGTATGGTGGGAATTAAGGAGGTGCTGACTGATGCAACATGTGTGCCCAACATGATTTGCCACATCTAATGGAACAGGTAGAGGTATTGGGGGAGAGGCAGTCCCTCAGAGTTCAATTCTATGTCACGAAGGGGCTTTAAAAGTTAAAACCAGCACCTTGAATTGAACCTGGAATGCAATTTGCAGAGCAGAGGTGGGGCATGTGGCATTCTGGAACCACACATACTGTAGCTGTCAGTACAGTTGTATTCTACATCTTAAGCTTCTGAATACTCTTCAAAGACAACTCCTTGTAGACCACATTACAGTAATCCAATGTGTAGGTGAGTAGGGTATGAATGATGTGAGTAGAACCACCTGATCCAGAAACATGTGCAACTGGTACACAACATGAAGGATCCAGGGGCCCTTCTAACCACAACTGCGACTGCTCCTTGAGCAGGAGTCATAATTCAGGAGAACCCCCCGATTGTGCACTGGGTATGTCTGGGGCAGTGCAACCCCATCGCGCATCAAAGATGGTGTAGTCCTCAGAACTAGAAGATCCCAAAAGCCAAAGCAACTCAGACTTGCCAGGGTTCATCTGAAGCCTGTTGTTCCCCATCCAGGCTCTCACTGCCTGCAGGCATCATGGCATCACTTAATTTTCCTGGGGCAAAGATATATAATTGGGCATTATCAGCACACTGATGATACCTCAAACCCTGGCAATGGATGAAATCACCCAACAGGTTCATGTAGTTATTAAACAGGAGAGGAGATAGCACCAAAACTGCAGCACCCCACACAGTAGGGGCCAAGTGCAGCACTTCTCTTCCTCAATCAACACCAACTAGAATTGTTCCTGGAGAAAGGGTGAGAATCAGTAGAACATCATTCCACCTATCCTCAATCCTCAGAGCCAATCCAGAGGGATACCATGGCTGATGCAGAGAGGTCAAGTAGGGCATTGATGACCCTCATTCTGCCCTTGCTTGAGGTCGTAGGAAAAATGCCAGCAATGCTGCTTCCATCCCATAGCCAGGCCTGAATTCCAACTGAAAGGGATCCAAATAATCTGCTTTTTCCAACATTCTCCATCCTCCCTTTTGGGCAGGGGTGAAATCCAGCAGGTTCTGACAGCTTCTGGAGAACCAGTAGCAGAAATTTTGAGCAGTTCAGAGAACCGGCAAATACCACTTCTGGCTGGCCCCAGAGTGGGGTGGGAATGGGGATTTTGCAGTATCCTTCCCCTGGAATGGGGTGGGAATGGAGATTTTGCAGTATCCTTCACCTAGAGTGGGGAGGGAATGGGGATTTTGCAGTATCCTTCCCCTGGAGTGGGGTGGGAATGAAGATTTTTCAATATCATTCCCCCTGGAGTGGGGAGGGAATGGGGATTTTGCAGTATCCTTCCCCTGCCACGCCCACCAAGGCACGCCCACCAAGGCACCCCATGCCCACCAAGCCACGCCCACAGAACTGGTAGTAAAAAAATTGGATTGCACCACTGCTTTTGGAGGGACATGATTGAGAAGATGGTTGCTTCCAGCTTGCATATGAATATGGAACGATCTTTCAAGGTAACATCAAGAGGAAGGAAATAAACAAGCACCTGACCTGCTGGTGTTACAAAGGAATGCTGGTGCTAGCAGCTAGGATTCCAGTTTGGACCTTATATCTGGCAGCCAAATGACAAGTATGGAAGACATGAGCGGATATAGCTGACCCATATTCAGAACTGTGCAATGGTGTTTAGCACATGTGTAATTACAATAGTGATCTCCGCAGCGACCAATGTTGCCAAAGGCTGAGTGGGAAATCTTGGCATCAAGTAACCAAGAACTACTGATCTGACCCTCTGGCTGGAAGTACTCAGAAGTAGCTGGGGGGGAGGGGGGATGCAATTGCTACTGGCCAACACATAATAAAAACAGATGGCCCCATGGCAGCAGATGCCAAAGATAGAATGGGGTAGGCAAAATTGGACCCCTCACAAAGTGTGACCTATGTAATTTCAAAGAGCTATGAGGATTGCTGCTGTGTAATTCTAGTCCCTAGGACATGAACTGTTCTAACTAGCAGTTGTAGTCTTCGCACATAAAATAATAAAACAGTATAAGCAATAGAAAATACAGCCAAAACCCCTTTTCGGCAGAAGCAGCAAAAATCTGTAATATACCTAACAATGACTGAACTAGGAATAAGCAGCTAAGTCAGCTCTTTCCCTGTTTAATATTATCTTCTGGGTAGAATAATGTTTATAAGCATTTATTTAGTACTCTTTTAAACCTACAAAATGGCAGTGGAGGGTAGTGCCCTGCAACTGGAGAGGATGGAGGTGCCCCAGCAGTCATTGTGGCCAGTAAGAGCTGAGCAGATCCCAATCCCTGGCCATCTTATTAATCACGTATTCAAGGAAGCCTCCAAGATGGGTATCAACAGCCAAAATTGTGTAGGGAAAATGGGAGTACAGAGTTTAAAGTCTTTCAGGAGTGAGGTGTGTTTGTGTGTGAGCGGGGGAGTGTGGGGAGTGGGGAGTGGGGAGTAGGGAGAGGAGAGGAGAGGAGAGGAGGGAAGGGAAGGGAAGGGAAGGGAAGGGAAGAGGAGAGGAGAGGAGAGGAGAGGAGAGGAGAGGAGAGGAGAGGAGAGGAGAGAAGAGAAGAGAAGAGAAGAGAAGAGAAGAGAAGAGAAGAGAAGAGAAGAGAAGAGAAGAGAAGAGAAGAGAAGAGAATTCTTGGTATGGCTAGGGGGATCTGATGTTGAACCTTTTATGGGCTCAAAAAGCTACAGGATCCATATATATCAATTTTTCTTTCCACAATACTGAATCTTTCAAGCTTTAGGATGAGAACATATTTCGTTCTAGCCCTTATGAGAGAACACTGTAAATTACAAAGGAGAATATATTCTCAAAAACAGCGGGCACTGTCCAACTGTAACACTCCTACATGCTTCCAAATCACTACAGTGATGTTACACCGAGGAACCACTCAGTTGATTATTTCTGCAAATAGTTTTTACCTACAAAGAAAGCGGAAATGGAAGTTTTCTGTATTCCATGTAAATAAAAAAGAATGATCAGAAATACTTATTTCAGCAACACCAACAAGCTTACAACTATATCAAGAGATATAGTTAAAAAGATATTTAAATCATCTCTCATGAAACTAATCTCTGTCCTGTCTCTATTGAGCCATACAAGTGCCATATTTGTTTGTTCACTACAAATGGGTTTTCGATGGTTTTCTTTTAAATGCCTTAATCTGAGATTGTTTCTCTAAATACTATTGAGTTTAGGACTCTTTTCTCAGAAGAATGCTTTCCCAGAAAAATATGCAGATAATGACGTCAATCCTTGGTGAGCTTTTTTAGAAAAATTCATTTAAAAACATCCTTTTCCTGGAGCAAAGTAACCCTGAAATCTGTATCCATTATTTGTTCCACATAACATATGCTTTTACATCTTGGCTTCCTTGTTGCTAATCCCATCTATTCCTAATTACCATAAACAAGAAATAATTTTTGTTTCATCTCACACTCGAAGCCAACTGGGATCTCCCCTCTCTTCTGAAAGCTCCCCCTCTCCTTGATCTTACTCCAAGAGAGCTATATCCAAGAAAACTAAAACATTTATTATTTTGCTTGACTGCCCAAGTATTCCAAATCCATCTCAACTGATTACTGATCAGATCAGGGAACGAGTATTATAACAGTGAGTGTGATATTAAACTGTTTGAGCTGTGTTATCCAGCCCATAATATGCCAGTCCTTGAGGGCACGTCCCATGTCTCATGTTGACCACACTGTAAAATAACAGAGCCATAAATCAAGGACTGTGAGAACAAGGGCTCCCTGTGCCTCTGGCTAGCTTTTGTGCAAAGGGATACACTAGTCTACATGTTGTGACTGGAAGCAGTGTTAAAACTATTTTAAAATCTAAAATTTTAGACACACAATATACTCTTTTAGATAGTATGCAGGCATCTTTTTAAATTGGCATATGACTATTTTAATGGTCAATCTGCATAGAGGTTTGGCAAGGACAGCAGGCTGGGTACTGTCATTGTTTCATCTTCTCTTGGGCCCTGCATCCTAACACATATGCTTCCTGTGAAATTTTAAAAATGCCCATGTGTCAGGTTCTACAAAAGCAGGATATTATGCTAGCGAAAGTGCCCCTGTTAACATGGCAATAACTCTTTAGCCAGAAAGCCGCCTTTATGCTTGGACTCCCATATCCAATGATCCCCAATGGGCAAGGCCTTGGAGAAGCGGGTTCAAGCCAGTGGTGAAATCCAATTTTTTTTACTACCAGTTCTGTGGGCGTGGCTTGGTGGGTGTGGTGTGGCTTGGTGGGTATGGCAGGGGAAGGATACTGCAAAATCTCCATTCCCACCCTACTTCAGGGGAAGGATACTGCAAAATCTCCATTCCCTCCTCATTCCTGAGGGAAGGATATTGCAAAATCTCCATTCCCACCCCACTCTGGGGCCAGCCAGAGGTGGTATTTGTCGGTTCTCCAAACTACTCAAAATTTCTGCTACCTGTTCTCCAGAACTGGTCAGAACCTGCTGAAACCCACCTCTGCTTTCTGAGAAGGAGAAAGTGTCTCTCGCTTTAGCTCTGCATCCCTGTTGGATAGCTCCCAAACTACAGGTATAGATATGAGCCCAAAATTTATGTTGCTAAGCGAGACATTTGTTAAGTGAGTTTTGCCCCATTTTACGACTTTGCTTGCCCCATGCATTAAGTGAATCACTGCAGTTGCTAAATTAATAACACAGTTGTTAAGCGACTCTGGCTTCCCCACTGACTTTGCTTGTCAGAAGGTCACCAAAAGATGAACACACAACCCCAGGACACTGCAACCCCCATAAATATGAACCGGTTGCCAAGCGTCTGAATTTTGATCCCGTGACCACCACGAGAATCCGGCAGTGGTTGTAAAGTGTGAAAAAAATGGTCATCGGTCACTTTTTTTTTTCTGTGCCCTTGTAACTTTGAACAGTCACTAAGTGAACCGTTGTAAATCGAGGACGACCTGTATCCCCCTCCCGACTGACCTTTCTCTGCCTTGCAACTAACTATTCAGCAGCGCCCAGAGAAACTGCTTTTCTCTTCGCTCGTTGATTTCTTGGGCCAGACCCAAATCCAGCCGAGGTTTCCTCGGAGGTTTTTCCGTCTCCTCTTCTGCGTCTTTGTCTCAGCTCGGAGGCCAAGCGACGCGCGTAATTAATTGCCTCGAGGCCGAGTGGCCTTTATGCGCGGGAGGAACTGGAGACCCCCGGAGGCAGGGACGACGCGCTTGGTCCGTCCTCCCCCCCCCCCGGGTTCCAGAGAGAAAGTCACCATCCGGCAACCTCCCCCCGCTTTGGAAAGGAAGAAAAGCCACCGCCGCCTCTTCTCCCTCCCTCTTTCTGGCGAGCAACAAAGCCAACATTTGTCGACGGTGCCTGGACGGGGTTGCGAGAGGGAGCCTCTCTCCGGCGGCGTGGCCCTTCACGGTTTGAGAGCGGCGGCGGCGGCGGCACCACCAGCACTCGGTGCGGGATCCCCACCTCCCCACCCCCGGGATGGCTGGAGGTGATTCGGGAGCCGCGCAAAGACTGAGCTGCAGGCGCCTTCGGCATCAAAAAGAGGGCGCTGGGCTGCTGCGGCGTTAAGTCCGCTTCCAGTCTGGATCCGGGAGAAGAAGAGCGAAAAGACCGGGAGCCTCCCAGCCAAAAAGGCGCACATGGCTCAGGCGGAGCGCGGGTCTGGCGGGGTGAGTTCGTCGCTGTTGCTGCCTCCCGGCATGTGCGCGCTACGCTGCGTCCGGAGTCCTTGGCCGGGGCGCAGCGGCTGAAGGCACCTGCCGTGCCTTAGAGGTAAGTGGCATTCGCTGTGAAAGAAACGGGCGCCCGCGAAACTCAGTTGTAGCCAGACGCTCGGCTGAAGTTCCTTCTCCAGAAATCCGGGCCATTTTTTTTTTTTTTTTGCCCTTTAATTCACTAGTGTCCAAGCAGTCTCTCCTGTTGTCACCTTCCGCTAACCGGCAGGATTCTTGCTAAAGAAGAGTGCCCTTGAGCGTGTGCAGAGTGTTTGTCGGTAGTCCTGATAGGGACTGGCAAGGAGAGGCCCCTTATGTAATGGCAGGAGAGCAGGGAATTGGAGCAGCATTAGCAGGAAAAGCTGTGCCCTGACTGAGTTGCAGTGTTTTACTCCAGGATTTATTCTGAATAATAAAGAAGATTAGGATATTATTCCCATAAGAATCCAAATGTTAATAAAACAAGGTAAAACACTCCAGGAAATAAGCAATTCCTATGTGTCCCAGTATACATGCAGGGTTATTAATTTAAATATTCCAAATCATATTGAGCAGCTTTTCCAGGACCGGCCGTTTTGTCTATGTTTGGGCTTGATTTTAGAAAGTAAGTATTTTGTATTCAAACATATGACCTCCAAAACACCTGCAGGTTGTTGCTGTGGCCAGCAGGAGTTTGGGTGAGAGCTCCGGGAAACTTTTCCAGCATAGCTAAGGAGGATGTGGGTAGGAAGTGTAGGCCTAGCTATCAAGTCAGGCATCACGGAGATTGAGACTGAGAGAATGTGAACGTGGGGGTGAACTCCAGTCAGCGCAGACCTATTCAGCAGAAGATTTATTGTGCAAAAGAAAAGACAGGCTGTCATGTTATAGATCCAGAAACTGGCAAATGATGTTCTGGAATCCTTTGGCTCTCCACTTCTGTAAACATAGCAGCCAGTTCTGGGTTTTAACTGGTCACAAAGATGCAGTAACTGATTGCCAGATGGGAAAAACAGGATTCTAAATGTTTTTATTTGCACAACACTTTTTTTCCTTGCTGTTAAATTAACCTGTTTTCTCTGTTCAAATAATGTGGATTAGATACAGATACATACATATGCAAACACAAATTCAGAGTTTCAAAGAATATGTTTCACATATTGTGCAAATTCTAAGTTCTGGACCAGAATAAATGGATCCAGGTTCCTATCTCCCTCAGCCATACTGCTGGAAATCCTTGTGCAGGATTTTTCAGCGTAATATAACCAGCAAGGCTGTTGTGAAAGATAAGCTATTTCTTGAGCTTTTAGGGAAAAGTAGGATATAAATATAAAATGACAGTTGCTAAGTTTCAGGCAGTCTTATTCAAATGTCACTGAAAGCATCTGTAGGACTCAATTTTCCACAGGGGTAGATTATTTGGAAAGAAGGCATTCTTCGTCAATGACCCCTACATGTCAAAATCAGAATTGATGCAGAGAAAATCTGATGCTAATTAGCTATGAGGCATAGCACATAAAATGCCTTTTTCAAGACAGAGTTTGGAGAAGCAATGCAACAAATGGAATTTTAATGTAGCCATAGAAGGTAGAAGTTCAGGTCTTAACTCAACCATGACCTTCACTGTACAGCGTTCCCCACTCTGGTGTCCTCCAGGAGGACAGGGAAATGCAGCTCCACAAATTACCCTCCAGAGAATTGATGGTCATGCTGCCTAGGAATCTTGGAAGTCACAGGTGCCAAACTGAGCCCTGCAATTAAGGCAAGTGAAGACAATCTGTTGATCCAGCTATTATATTAATCTAAATGAAAAAGAGACAGCATGATTTTTGGCTGGAGCAAAGTCCCCAAGGACATCACCTTTGTTGTTTCCAGGCTCTTTGCTTCCTCAATGTTTTTAGATCACATTAAAGAGAGAGTCAGTTGGTGTAGTGGTTAAGGCATCAACTAAAAACCAGGAGGCTAGGAGACCATGAGTTCTATTCCCACCAGCTGGGTAATCTTGGGCCAGTCATAATTTTTTATCCCTGGGAAGGAAGCAATGCCAAATCACTTCTAAAATTTTGCCAGAAAAATTACAGGAACTTGTTCAGACAGTTTCCAGGAGGCAACACTGATTTGAAGCACCACGTGTATATACATATATAAATACATAGATTTTTAAAAAACCATAGGCCCTAGCATCTTCCTCATTGACTGGAAATATTTGTCTCTATCACTTCCCTTTTGCAAGAAAGCTAGACTCCTACGAATAAGGTGTCCACTTAAGTTTTAAAGGCTAGTTCGCTGAATTTTACCTTCACATAAAGCCTCTACTACTTTGTCACAAGTTCAAGATTTTGCTCCAAAAATCTACAGAAGTGTAAGCACCTTATAGTTTTAAAAAAATTCAGCAGGATTAGCAAGGCAAAACTCTACATTCATCATACTCTAATATTGTATGCCATAAAGTTATTTACTTCCTCCACTCCATTCTTCTTACTTTTTACATAAATCTAATCAAGGACTGAAAGCAGTAAATAATATACAGAACATTAATACTTAATGGATGTCTATTTTTATGCTATTTTTAGTTTATTCATTTACTTAGCTATATGGCTACAAATATTTTGCTGTCTTTTTTTTTTCCTTTTTGTACTGGCAACTGACCATGATAACATTCCGTTCTATTCCATTCTGTTGTCTGTCAAATAAATCCCATAAACATTCTTTGAATAAAAAACCCAGTGAATTGCTGCAGCCCAGGGTTATTTTTGGAAGTGCCCAAGAGGGAAACCCCAAAGATAAGATGTTAATCCAAAGAATCCAAAGAAGCTCGAAGAAGTGGTAGGTAGCCATTTTACCACCTCATCTTCTGATGAAAGGATTTTCAGTGACTGACTATATATTTATGATTACCATAGTAGCCATTTTGTGAGAGTGCTTACAGCTGACTCTCAAAATTCCATGTGAACCTTTATCTTCTTTTGACCTAGATCAATCTTTGCCAGTTTGGTTCTTTCTGGATCTGTGAGGCTGCAGAGTCCTTTACCCACAGCCATCACACAAACACGTGTGATGGAATTTGCCATTCAAAAAGGGGAAGCCCAGGGCTAGAGAAAACCAACCTCACGCATCTATCCTCATGTGGGTACTCTTCTACATCCACCCACACTATTTTTCTAAACGGTCTATGTAGCAGAAAGTCTTTTTGTACATTCAACAGAGACCACTCCAGAGAAAAATGTAAACAGATTTCATATAGATTCAGGTATGAGTTCCCATGCTCCGTTTTTGTGCTTAAACAGAAGCAGGAGAACATCTTGTACAGTTTGACTTTTTGGAAGAATGAAGGTTGCTATGCTAATGGTGGTAGAGCATCCATGGAGATTATAAGGTACCATCTAGAGAATATTAATACCATATAGATGTCAGAATGGTGAGAAGTGTTGCAAGTTGAGAGTATAGTTTATGTGAGAGGGAAGAAGTTGAATGGATGGTGAATGCTTTTTAATCTATACCTTTTATACAAATATTTTATCTGTGCTGTGAACGTTAGGATGACGAAAGATGGAAGCAAAGGGAGGGTTTTTTTGTATCTCCTTATTCTCATTTATTTATCCATTGATTTTATTGCAATTTATTTTGTTTGATTGTTAGAGACGCTTAGAATCAGACAGCATACAAGCTTCATAAATGATAATGATGATGATGGATGATGGTGATGATGATGATGATGATGATGATGATGATGATGATGATGATACAGCCCAGATGTGGTATGCACAACCTTTTCTAACTTAGTTGCTTTATTTTCTGTTCTAAAGCAGAAACTAGAACGCATCCTATTCACATTCTTTTTTCAGTCGTGGAGTAAAAGAAACTGAAGGGGATCCAAATCCTTCCAACCCCAAACATTTTTATCAAATGATGGATTCTGTGGTTACTTGTTTGAAAATCCTAAACGATTTGTCAGCAGTTGCGCCAACGCTTTGTAGCTGAGCAGTAGCCATATTAGCCTTTAAGACTACTTATTTGCAATAGCTGGTATATTTAATACAATCTAAATCTTTTGTGGGCAATAATTTATTTTATTGGACATGAAGATTATTACCTCAAAAGAGAAGTATTTCCGTCTATTTATGGTGGTGGAGAAAAGTTCTAGAGGTTTTAAACCTCTGGTGTAGTTGTAAAAGATGCAAAAAAATATCTGGAGCACCAGATGGTGTCTGATTGCAGCCTAATCTGTCCTTGAGAATGAAATCGAAATGCAAGGAAGAAATTTTCCATCTGTTTTGTCCTCCTGGTCTTCTTTAACCAGATGTAAAAAGAGGTAGCCCTTGGATCACTTGTACTTTACTAGTACCATCTTGTAGCTGCAGAGTAGGCATTAGCAAAAACATTTGCATTTTCGAGGATTAGAGGACCTGGGGCAAAAAAATTACTCTTTTAAGCCTGGATGGCATCTGTAATTAGGTCCTAAAGTCCCTGACCCTCTCTTGAAAATAGTGTAACCCTCAGTGTGCAGTACAAAGCCTGCTGTGACCTTGATATCATAGTGACAGAATAGACGGACAGAATAACAAAGCTGGAAGGGACCTTGTAAGTCATCTAGTCCAACCCCCCACCCAGGAAGGAGACCCTACACCATTTCTGACAGATGGCAGCCCAGTCTCTTCTTCAAAGCTTCCAGTGATGAAGCTCCCACAACTTCTGAAGGCAAGCTGTTCAATTGGTTGATTGTTCTCGCTGTCAGAAAATTTCTCCCTATGTATTTCTAGGCTGAATCTCTCTTTGATCAGTTTCCATCCATTATTCCTTGTCTGGCCTTCAGGTTTTGGAAAATAGGTTGTCCCCCTCCTCTCTGAGATAGCCCCTCAAATATTGGAACACTGCTATCATATCTCCCCTGGTCCTTCTCTTCGCTAGACTAGCCATGCCCAGAACATTATCTTCATCCTCATGGTTTCACAAACAAAACAGCCAGTTCTTGTTTGACCTGTAATCATCTCCTCAATAGTTCACTGTAATGTATTCCATGTGGAACTGTTCTTGACGACTGTTCTGAGGCCTCAATTTGCCCAGAATGCGGCTATCATTGCTTTGAGCAGAACCACTTGGTTAAATCAAATTATTGTGATTGGTAACCAGAGTCAGGGATGTAATTCCGGGCTCAATTTATAGAGCTGGATTTGACCTTTAAAAATCTAAGCAGCCTGTGGATCAGAATTTCAATCATCTCCCATACTGTGAGCCCTTTGAAAACTTTTCTGGATGAAAAACGTTTCTTTGCACTCTCCAGTTGTTAAAAGTATAACAAAGAAAGGGACACAAAAGACATTTTAAAAAGTGAGGTACAGGTCTAGGAAATGGAAATCCTCTGTAAATGCCCCCCCACAGACTTTTTAGATAGCTAGCTTACAGATGTCAGTAAGATCTGTCTCATCATTCAGTGGTAATATGCCATTGCTTTATTTTGCTTTTACTTACTTTTAAAATATTATCTCCTACTACTAATCTAGAATGCCTTTTTAAAAATGATAAGGAAATCATTAACCTACGCTCTGTGCTGTCTTGCTTTCTTGTTGGTCATTTGAACTTTGAAACAAAACGTGTAAAAGAGTCAACTTTTGGAGTTGTTGAAATATTTTATTTGTTTTATGTACACACACAGTATGCATTAAGAATTTCAGAATAAACCTTAAACACAGAAATGGTAGATCAGAAAATTGATAATTATTGGGCTCCAGGTGGTTTTTCCTATCCTCTATTCTGTCTCTCTTTTTCTCAGAAGAAAGAAAGATTAGTCAGTTCGTTGAGCCTTTTCCTGAAATGATTGGGTTTTTTTCCAAGTTGAAGCATCTCTTTCAATTAGCCTTCATTTCCAAACTCAAAGCTTACAGGACAGGTAGACCTCAATTTACGAGTGGTCACTTAGCGATTCTTCAAAGTTACAACATACTCCTCTCCCCAAAGCTACTTAAGTTCCAATGTCACCCCTCCCCCATAGTCATGTGACCGCATTTTGGGTGCTTGACAACGGGTCATATTTGCAGCTGTTTACAGTGCCCCTCAGTCATGTGATTGTGATTTATGATGGTTTTGCCAGAAACTGGTGTTTATTTCTGATATCTGGCAAAGGCCGGCCCATTGCAAACAATGGGCTTGCTTAACAGCCATAGCATTCACTTAATGACCATTGTCATTACTGTATTCACTTAACCACCACTGCCACAAAAAAAGGTTGCAAAATTGAGTTGGTCATGTGATGACCCACTTAATGACCATCAAGACTTACGACTGTAATTGCTAGGCTCACATACACACACACACACAAAACTTTCATTGTAAATGAAATGGAAATAAATTAATTTAGGCCAATTTTCCAACTGTTCTACATTTACTTGTTATTTGGAGTATTGCGAAGAAGTGTAAGGTGGAGCAAATAGCTTAGGATCCAGTCAGTTCCATGCCTTTTGGGGGAACTTTACAAGATTAGATACCCACTCTTGCAAATAATAAAGAGTTGTAGAAGCCATCATGAAATAGAATTAAAAACTGGATTTTCTTCTACAAGTTTGCAGAGTGATATGCTCCCTGTCTTTGGCCCAAGGATGTTTTTCTGAGAAATGATAAGATAGTTCCATGAGCAAATACAATCACATGTCATTTTCATTCCATCCTTTCTCAGCCCTCATCATCTTTTTCCTTTCTGCATCTGAAACAACTCTGCCAATTCAGGCCCTGGAGATCCGGCTTTTGGTTAAACTTGGACTGCAGAGATTCTGAATTGATGGACGGCAGTGTATAAATACTTTCTGATCCTAAAAAAGTAAACAGAAATGGTCATTTTTAAATATTACAGCTCAGATAACTAATTTAATGTGCTGGAATGTCAGGAAGACTCAGGGATAGAGGAGGTAAAAATATGTAATTTTGGATTTAATCGTGTGTTAGTCCTATAGACAAATTGCAGCACTTATAAACTTGACATTACAATTTTTTTCTCAAAGTGGCTGGATTAATGTTTGCTTAAATAAGAATCACTTTTGCATATACTGCAGTTGAATTGTTCTCCTCTTCCGGAAATATCCGTATTAAAAAACAACTATTTTTAAGTCTTTGGAACTGAATCTCATTTAATGGGATCTTTTTCTTCCCATTGTATGTATTTCAGTTTTATTTTATTTTTTTCTTTCTTATTAATACCACAACCATGACGACTCTTGTAAAGCAACGGGAAAAAATCAATAACAAATATAATGGTCTTTCAGAGAAATTGCTGCAATAACTTTTGTTAGGGTGTGTGCTGGAAGGGAGGGAAAAGCATTAATAAAGATTTGATGACAAATCCTGCATGCACCAGGTCTGAATATTGTATTAATTTCAGAATATTCCTAAAATGTTGTAGAGATCCTTGATTTCTAATATGAAAACATGGGGATTCTACTGTCCACAGTACTGCAGTTTATTTTGCAAATGGTCAATACCTGAAACATACAATAAGGGTTAGAGTCAGGACTGGACCCAGGGAATTAATTAAAAAAAATGAAGGTACACATAATCTACACATTTTAGTTGCTTTCCTACATATATGTATTTAATTGTAACAAACAGCAATACTGAATTATGTCAATTTGGAATTTTTACTATTCCATCCTGATTTCTGTAATGAAAGAAGGGAAAAGACTGATAAAATAAAAAAAATATATGTTCCTAAGTCTTAAAAAAAATATGAAAAGATCAGTTTTATTCCCATAGAGAATATTGAAAGCTATCTAGATGTGGTTTCCAGAGGGAGTCTCAAAGGCATTTTTTTTTTCATCAAAAGGCAACTGGCCTGCTTTTTCCCTGAGGAAGAAGAACAAAACATTTCGTTTCTCATCCAAGAAGCTTCATCAGTTGTGATAGCAGGGGGGAGGGGCGGGAGGAATGGAAAAATACTGACCAGGGGTGAAATGCTACCGGTTTGGACCAGTTTGCCCACACCAGTATTAATAAATGCTACCAGTTCAAGTGAACCGGTAGTAAAAAAAATGTTACCGGTTCGGGCGAACCAGTATTTCCGACTATCAGCTGTGCCATTCAATTTATATTCTCTAGAAAGCAGGAAATCCTGATTTCTAGCAAACCTAAATCACGCGGCACAGCTGTTCCCCCCCCTCACTGTTTTACTTAACTTTGCAGACTCAGAAAAGACTTCTTAGTCCTCCTTTCTCAACGCTGCATAGTAGCACCTGCGGTAAGCCTGCACACAAAGCATGTGTTTGGCGTGCACCGCGCATGCGTGCACAAAGCGAACAGGTAGCAAAGCGAACCGGTAGCAGATTTCAGAGCATTTCACCCCTGGTTCTGACAGTTGAGACTGGATGGTGGGGAGATGGAAGGATTTCTTTGCAGTCATCTAGTTGTTAGCACTCTCCTTGAGAGCTCTTGAGGCCACTTGAGGGTTTACCTTTGCCTTCAGGGTCATCTGAATCAGAGTGCAACTGGTTGTGAAATCTTCTTGGAACCACTGCAAGGGCTGCGTTGCAGACTAGAGAAAGGTGGTGTCATATTCCTCCCCCTCTGTTGAGAGAAGGCTGCTCATAAATGGCCTCGGTACCCTTCTTTCAAACCAATGATCCTCTCTCCAGAGGAAGGAATGGACTGAAGGCAGCATCACTCCAACACTTATGGGAGATCTCAAGTCCTCTCCCTGTCTGGGGAGGAATAACCAAAGAGCCCATTTTACCTGCTCTTCATGCCACAGCAATCATCAGCTCTGTTGACTGCTGATAGAATGAAGAGTTGATTGATTTGCTGTGGAATGAAGAGCAGAATTGGATCCACACATTTCACAGTGGGTGAGTTAGTAAGGGAATGTTTTAACAAGTTTAAGAACTTTTTTTTTAAAAAAAGTTTGTAATAGCAAAAGAGTGAGGTTCGTTCATGTTTTGAAGAATCTTGCAAGAAAGGACAAAAAGAAAAAGAAAAATCAAGCTATTACATTAAGTGGCTGGATTAATGTTTGCTTAAATAAGAATCACTTTTGCATATACTGCAGTTGAATTGTTCTCCTCTTCCGGAAATATCCGTATTAAAAAACAACTAGGGAAGGGAATGTTTTAACAAGTTTAAGAACTTTTTTTTTTTAAAAAAGTTTGTAATAGCAAAAGAGTGAGTTTCGTTCATGTTTTGAAGAATCTTGCAAGAAAGGACAAAAAGAAAAAGAAAAATCAAGCTATTACATTATTTGAATGGACTAAAGATTATGATGGTTAAACATAAAATAAAGGAATATATAGTTGATTTATCTGATTAAGGTTAAAATAGGTAAGTTATTATTTCTGGCAATAGTTAATAAACTTGCTGACAACGGAATTGAAATGACAATGCTTTATGGATTTGTTTACAGGTAAGATGGGATATGGGAAGAAGAAATTGTTGTATTTTAATTGGAAGTGATAAGTTACTAAAATTGTTTATACTTATGATGAAAGTGGGAAGTCACTTCTTTATATATATATTCTTTTTCTTTACTAAATTCCTAATTTGCTTTCTATTTCTTTTTTTCTTCTTTCCATCTTCTGCTCTTTATTCTTCTGTCTTTCATAGTCTTAACTTTTACTGTTGTAATTATAATCTTTAATAAAATTACTATATAGCACGCTAACAAGATACTTCTGTCAATAAAACATTTAGACCTAGATTTGGCTTGGTTCACACATTGTACTAAGCATGACTTGTTTGGCTTTCATTTTACATGTTGCACAAATCTCAAATAGTTATTTATAAATCAGGGTTTATGTCGTTATATATACATATAAGCTAGCCTACCATGATTTATTTAATTATTTTTTTAAAACCATGGCATGGGGTAATGTGACTGAAGATGAGTTTCACAAGTGCAGTAGTCCATTGGATTCAACTGAATTCTTGCTGGTTTCAGTAGATCTGCTCTCATTATGCTTGCTTAGATCCAAACCTTTAAACTTACACATGGAAAAATTAATGACCTACTGAAGTTATCTGTTTGTAAAATAATCAAGGAAGATTACCTTCTTCAATAAGATTTCATCTGCAAAAGGCAGCGGAATGTTGTTTTGTCTAGACTAGACTAAATTCAGAATAATTTTGAAATTCACAAAAAGCAGTCAGGGAAGCCCAAATACATATAATCTTTTTCAGTGCTGTTGGGATGTTGTCATGTTACTTGAAGTGACATGCACTGATTACGGTGAGAAAGTCTGTGTTAAATTTCAATAGGAAAATAACCTGGATCCCTATGCTTTCTTCTGAACGAATTCTCTCCGATGTTTAATAATTAACAATTCATTTTATCTCAGTTGACACACTTCACAGAGAATTGGAGCAAGCCCCTAGTATCTGTAGCTGTGTTTCAAAAGCACTAAACTGCATTATGCCACTGTATTATGCCATGTACGGATACACACAAAGATGTTCAATGGTAAGTGAGTATTGTTTATGTTTGCAAAACAAAATCAGGGTTGGAGAATAGTTGAATGAACACTTTTCATTCAAATTTGTCTGGATGGAACTCAGAACAATAGTAATCTTGTTCAAAATGATATCAGGATTCCAGCTCATGTTGAGCCATATTGTTACTTCGAGATTATTCTATATCCACGTTTAAAACAACCGGTGGCTTAGCAGGACCTGTACACCAGCTTCTTTTGTAAATCCTTACTTGTTTATATGAACAAATAATTGGTCTAAAAATGTTCAGGATCATTCAAGATGAATTTCATAAGCATCTTCTAAAGAGATGTCTGGGATCTGCTTGGAGCGCATTTTCCTAGCTGGGCAGTTTTGAGTAGCTCATGAGTGCTACAAAAATATTTCAGTTGACTTTTCCAGGTTAAGTGGCTGTAACATATAATGCAATGCAAAACAAAAGAGTTGCTTTGTGAAACGTGAAATCTGAGACAAGATCTCAGGATAGGATGTTGTCGAGTTATTTGTCAGTCAGCCCAGTAATATATTTAGTCTGGTCAGTTGTAGTTATGTAAAATCTGCAGCTGGGATCTTTCCTCATTACTAGCCACTTGATCCTTGTAGACAGGAGAGACCAGGGATAGAACTTTAGATCTTCCACAATACTTTTATGCGTGACTGCCATTGATGTTAACAATGTACTGAAGAGACACTACTTTTATGTTATTTATTTATTACATTTATATGCCACCCATCTCACTACCAAGACCAATTCTGGCTGGCTTATGAAGTGGAATAGACAAGCATTCTATAGAATTTGGAACAAATTTATTTATTTATTTATTTATTTATTTATTTGTTTGTTTGTTTGTTTGTTTGTTTGTTTATTTATTTATTTATTTATTTATTTATTTATTTATTTATTTATTTATTTATTTATTTATTTATTTATTTATTTATTTATTTATTTATTTATTTATTTATTTATTTATTGGTTCGATTTATATGCCGCCCTTCTCTGGAGACTCAGGGCGGCTTACAATGCATTAAGCAATAGCCTTCATACTTTTGTATATACCTAATTAGTAGGGCTTTCGCCCCCGCCCCCCCCCCAAGCAGTGTTCTTTTTTATACAAAGTCAGCTTATTGCCCCCACAATCCGGGTCCTCATTTTACCTACCTCGGAAGGATGGAAGGCTGAGTCAACCTTGAGCCTGGTGAGATTTGAACTCGCAGTAATTGCAGGCAGTTGGCAGGTAAGTGCTACTTAACAGCACTTTCGTCCGCTGCGCCACCAAGGCTATTCTAAATAATTCTGGAACATGCTGAAGATAAAATTGGAAGCATTTCCAACTCTAGAATTGGTGATTTCTTTTAAATAGTTGGAACCCTAGTCATACATTTCAGTTTCTAATGTGTTTAGATTTTGCTTTTTTATTCTTCCATGGATTAGCATCCTGCAAATAAAAGAGCTATTTATTTAGCAAAATATTGAGGAGTCCTGAGGTATCCGAAGGATTGGCTTTTCCTATATGAACCGGTCAGAAAATCAAGGTATGGATCTGAGATTTTTAGTCAATTGTAGATATCATACCTAAACAAGGTAACCAACACAGGTAGCTAGTTTAGAGAACTATGTGCAGCTACAGACTTTTTTTTTTTTTTTTTTGGCATATCTCTTTGTGTTTCCAATTGGAAGAGAGAAAGCCTGTTAAACCAAAGTTTCTGATTGTATATCATTTTTTTTCCTACATTCAAGCAGATACACATACAGTCCCTGTGTAGAATTTCCCACTCGATGAGGGGAAGTTGGAGATTATAGACAAATATGAATAAGGTAAATTGATTCTTAGGGGTATTGTGGTACGCATTTGGGCAAATACAGGTGCCAGGTTTCTGTGGTTTTGCTCTTAGACTTTTCCAGACATTCTCATTATTATTATTTTTTAGCATTTGGTTAAGATTGATTTATTTACTTTGTCGAGTTTTAAATTTTATTTAGGAATAGCTTTTATTGGTTCAGCTTGATTTTGTCTTTATGCTATCTATCCCAATAAACTAATGCCCTTATTTGCAGCATTTACAACCTTAGTATATTTTATTCTTTAATTCTATTCTCTGGTTATTCATTTATTTTTGTCTGCTTTGAAAACACCATACCCTCGAAAAATCAGGCCAAAAAAATCTATCTGGCACCTAATCATAAACTGGATTTTAAGTGAAATCTTCAGCATGGTGCCCTCTGAAAAATATAATTTCTTTTCCTGTTCATCTCCCAACTGACATGGTTAACAAAGTTTAGCAAATCTGGGGATCATTAAGTTAGATAAGGATGCTCTCTGTGAAAGCATCTAGATATTTATTTATCCTCTTTTCTTATATTACCTGGATCTGATTAATCAGATTGCCTTTAAGATATTGCTTATAGATAAAGGTAAAGGTTCCCCTTGCACATATGTGCTAGTTGTTATATATTGCTTATAGGTGTCATTAAAAATGTGCAAGACAAGTAAAATCACAGAAGATCTTTTCTACTACCTACAACTTGGCTGAGAACCATTGGAAAGGATAATTGAGTGTAGGAAATGGTATGGTAATACAAGTTTAGTTTTATTCAAAGGTGAATCATCCTTGGCCTGTTGTAGAAGTTCTGCCACCTACTCTGCTGAAAAAATTGATATTTAGGATCTTCTGATTTAGATACAGAGCTAGAGTTTGTGGGATGTACAATTCCATTTTGATCTGTTCGTTTGCATTATTTTCATGGAGGAGGGGTGTCAAACTCACGGCGTCATGGCAGCATCACGTGATGTATTGGGATTTTTTTCCTCTTTGCTAAACAGGGCGTGGACGTAGCCGGCCCACGGGATGGGAGTGTGACAGCCCTGACATAGAGTTTCACCCATTGATGAAGGTAGCATGCTTGATATGAACTAAAACCTACATTCATCCAGATCTGCAATCATCAATAATTTAGTTTAAAGCTATACATGCAGTCAGTTTCCTTGACTTTCCATCTTGGGCAAAATTGTTGGGTGTTAGCTAGATGAATCAGCTGTATGTTTATTTTTGTGGAACTGTGTCTTGGACCGTGCTATCTGACATGTGTGAGCAGGTTCTAAAGACACCTGAAGCTTCTTTCTATGATCCTCACAGGGTTTTTTGGTTTTAATTTTCTCAGACAGCATCTTATCCTTGCAATATTGAACAATTAGTTGAAGTTTTAAAGGAATAAGTTGTAGATAAGTTGCCAGTTGTAGAAATAAAAACCACACCTATTAGTAGGCTGTTGATCCAATAGCATCCTTTTGGCATGTAGAAAGTCCCAGGTTTCATCCATGATGTTTCCAAGTGGATTAGGCAGAATTCCTGGAATTCTGGAGAGAGCCACTGCTGCTACATGGCAAAAATTATGGCCTAGATTACTTAGAATCTGACTGTATAAGGTAGCTTTTTCTGGTCCTCAATATGAAAACCTTCAAGTGAGGTTTATCAGCATTTTGCACCTGAGTCACATTCTGGCAAAAACAGATGGATATTTATAATTCTTCTCTATCCATCACTTTTTGCTGTAATTTCATTGAGAAAACAGAGACATATATATTTTATTCCCTGTGATTACAGACAGATCCCCTCAGAGTGAAAGAAGTTGCAGCAAGGTAGTGGAATTAAGAAGTGCCTTCTGTTTTTCCATTAAAATCATCCTCCCTTCTGTTTTTATGTAGAAAAAAAACTGTTGGAAGTTCCATGAAAAACACAGATTTCAAATGTCAGCTTTGTTCTGGATTAAAAAAAAATCTTTAATTGAAAAGTGTATTGGGGTTCTTTCTAAACCATATGATCAAAGCATGTGCACACTCCTAGCTGTAGAACTTATTACCTTTGTTTGTTATAACAAATCTTAGATAGTCTAAACAGCT
This sequence comes from Pantherophis guttatus, assembly GCF_059756535.1. NCBI lineage: Eukaryota > Metazoa > Chordata > Lepidosauria > Squamata > Colubridae > Pantherophis > Pantherophis guttatus. The sequence continues at coordinate 26,570,768 of NC_142065.1, read as the reverse complement.
AGGGGATTCTCAGGCACAAAACTATCTTTAGATGTTTTGGATAATTGATTTTTTTTGCCAGTTAGCTTAAGCAAAGAATTTTCTCTTTTCTTTCTGTTTCAGCGTTGTCTGCAGGCCAAATTAGCCCCATCTCTACTGATCATGGTCAACAGGAGATTAAACTATTGGGATTCTGATTTTGAGGATGAGATCATCAATATCAATGTTGGGGGCTTGAGAAGGAGACTCAGTTCTAGTGCCCTCTCCAAATTTCCTGACACTCGGCTTGGACGCTTGCTTTCCTGTGATTCTGAAGAGTCCATCCTACAGCTGTGTGATGATTATGATGTGAGTGCCAGGGAATTCTACTTTGATCGGAATCCTGGCTTCTTCCTATACGTGCTCCATTTTTACCAGACTGGCAAACTACATGTTATGGAGGAACTATGTGTCTTCTCCTTTTGCCAAGAGATAGAATACTGGGGCATTAATGAATTCTTTCTGGATTCCTGCTGCAGCTATCGCTATCATGAAAGGAAACTGGAGAGACATCATCACAACTGGGATGAGGAAAGTGAAGTTAGCAGTGTGGATACATCCCCAGATGAGATCTTAGATTTCAATCATGACCTGCTTCGCTACAGTACGCTCCGCTGTGGCAATCTGCGCAAGCGCCTTTGGCTCACCATGGAAAATCCAGGATACTCCATCCCAAGCAAACTCTTCAGCTTTCTGTCTATCAGTGTTGTGCTGGTTTCCATAGCTACCATGTGTATTCACAGCATGCCCGAGTACCAGCAGCTTGACGAGGAGGGCAAGTTGAAGGATGACTCTGTGTTGCAAAACTTGGAGTATTTCTGCATCTCCTGGTTCACATTTGAAGTTACTGCCCGCTTGCTTTTGGCTCCAAACTTGAGGAAATTTTTCAAGCATCCCCTCAATCTGATTGACATTATCTCAGTGTTGCCTTTCTATTTCACCCTCTGGGTAGATGTGACCACGAAGACAGATTCAGAACTGGGAAATTTGGGTAAGGTGGTGCAAGTGTTTCGTCTTATGAGAATATTCCGAGTGCTGAAGCTGGCAAGGCATTCAACAGGCCTGAGGTCTTTAGGAGCTACCTTGAAGGTAAATGAGCTTTAGCTCATTTATTTTTATTTCATATTTCTAAGGAAAAAAATAATCAAAAGAGTAGTCAAAAGCACCTTTGTCCTGTTTCAATCTTACATTTGTATCTGTCTTCAACCTGGTGAAATTACTCATGCTTTTGAACTTTTTAAAGCTCAATTACAATGATGGATTATTGTGTGATTATGTCTCATCAAATCATGTTGACTCTTAGTGACCACATATTCTCCATGATTGATCTGGCCCTCACCTGGTCTTTGAGGTCTTCCAATGCTCCAGCCATGGCCACTCTGAGTCTACCCACCTTGTTGCTGATCATCCTCTTCTTTTTCTTTTCACTTTTCCCAGAATTAACTTGACTTTTGCTAATTTTCCAAAGTATAATAATTTGAGCCTGGTCCTTTGTGCGTTCAGTGAGAACTCTGGATTGATTGTTTTGATGATTCATTTGTTTGTTTTCTTAGCTGTCCACAATATTCCCGGGAGCCTTTTTCAACATCAAAGTTCAATAGCATCAATACTCCTTCTATCCAGCTTCTTCAAAATCCAATTCTTTCCCTTCCATAGAGTGCCACAGGGAATATCATTGCCTGCCTTATTCTGATCTTTGTAGATATAGACTTATCACATCACCTGAGTATCTTTTTCAAGGGCTTCATAGTTGCTCTGCTACTATGTAGTATACTAATACTACATAGTATTAGTAGTATACTAATATACTACTAATAGTATATTTTCTGATGGCTAATTCCTTTACTGTTGATAGTTGATCCTAAAAGTTGTCTAACTCTTCAGTATCTTCATTATCAGTTCGAAAACTGGTTGTAGTACCAGGTAATTTTCTTCATATATATTGTTAACCATATTTTTCAGTTTGCTTTTTGACTTTTATTGCTAGACTTCGTAGATCCTTTGGACTTTCAGCTTTTACTGTCATTAGCATAGCACAAGTTATTGAAGTTACTCCTCTTCTTTCAATCCATCTTCCCTTAATATATACCATACAGATTGAATAAAATGGATAAAGTATACAGCCCTGTTCCACTCCTTTGTCACCTTGAAGCCAGTCTGTTTTGCCATGTGTTGTCTATACTGTGGCTTCCTGACTTCTATGTAGGTTTCTCATGAGCACAATAAGATTTCCTGAGATTCTCATTTTTCTAAGCACATGGTAATGGCTTTCTCAATTACAATATACAGCATGAATCAGCAATAATGTCTCATCTTCGTTGGCTTTTTCTAAATCCAGCTCAAATGCTCGGTTTCTCTTTTTCCATGTAGGGCTCTAATCTGTGTTGGATGATCCGGAGCATTACTTTTCTAGCACATGAAATTATAGGTATTGTATGATAATTTACATACTCTGTTAAGTCTCTTCTTTACTATTGGTATTTAGATTGACCTTTTCCAATCAGTTTGCTGCTATGTCATTCTCCAAATTTGCTGGTAGTTACTGGCAAATTATCATGCAGAGTTATAAAGCCCAAATGAGTTGGAAATCCAATATTTCTTGCCAAACAGAAAAAACTATCTTCTGTTTCCATCTTGTAAACCTTGTTCCTATCAATAATTCCCACCTATTCTCAACATCTACATTTCCTTCAGTTTTGTTTATATCTATCTAGCATCATCTTCACTGCAACACTTCCCAAAACAGAATGGAATGCAATAGGATAGGATAGGATAGGATAGGATAGGATAGGATAGGATAGGACAGGACAGGACAGGACAGGACAGGACAGGACAGGACAGGATAGGAATCTGTAGAATTATATCTGTCCTTGCCTCTATATATGGAATTAATGTGAAATATTCCTGTATTCTGTTTGGCTTCCAAAAGGTTTCTTTGTTTGATTTATGTAATGGCAAAATTAATCTCTTGGCATGGAATGTGGGTTAACATGGCCTGTTTTAAATGCAGTATTTATACATATTAAGCTCCTATACCCTGCAGAATTCAGTGAGAGGTTTCTATTGTGGTCCTCTGCAGTTGGCTGTGTTTATATTCATGCTTTTGCTTCCTTACCATAAAAAAAGAAGATTTGGAGGAGGAAAGCAGACAGCATTGAAAAAACCTTGAACTTTCCATCTTGATTCCTAAAACTTACGTTATTTGTTCAGCTTGGTTGATTGTAGCTCATTTATTTATGGGCTTGCTGCCAGGCAGCCTAAGGCTAACCTACAAGAGCACCATCTGGCACCAGGAGTTTCAGGGCCAGCTGATGTGTGCACGTGACTGGTTGTCAGAACAGGTGACTGAGAAGGGTGATCTCCTATGGCACACATCAGATTTAAGGGACTGAAATTTGTTTTGCTGTCTTTATTTTTATGCTTTGCTTGTAATGTTCAGTAAGTCTAGAAAAGGCATAGCTGCTTCAAAGAACACTAATGAATTCTGAGAGAGGCTCTAGCTAGTATAGAATCCAGATATGTGTAGAAGGCTAATACGCTGGCATTCCAGAAAGTCCCAAGGGATTGCTGTAGTCTGGGGCTATAACAACTGGAAAGAATAGCTGAAGATAGTAACTATGAATGTCTTCCTTCTGACTTCAACGCCACAAGCTCTCTCTTAGCCTCTGAGATGCCTCCAAACTTGATGAAGGAAAAAAAATCGGTTTATGCTACTTCACATTTATGTTCACTTTGTGCAATTTGTTGAACAATGCCTGCTAAATATTCTCCTTTATGTAGTCTCTTGATAACCTGAACTGCCATTTCTTTCACTCAATTATATACCTGAAATTCATTCTTTTCTTTCCTTCCTTCTTTCTTTCTTTCTTTCTTTCTTTCTTTCTTTCTTTCTTTCTTTCTTTCTTTCTTTCTTTCTTTCTCCTTTTTCTTTCTTTCTTTCTACCTTTCTTTCTTTCTACCTTTCTACCTTTCTTTCTGCCTTTCTCTCTCTCTCTCTCTCTCTCTCTCTTTCTTTCTTTCTACTTATTAAAATTTTTACATACAGTAAAAGTCAAATCTAAAGAAAAAAAATAAAAGAGGGAAATGAAGGAAAAGAAGGAAGGAAAAAGGTGCCAGAAAAGAAAAAAGAAAAGAAAACCAGTGTACAAAATGTAATGGCTTCTGATCTTCTCTTCAACAGAGGATTACAGTCTTATAATTCTCCCTCTCCCTTGAATGTTATACAAATGCCTTGAACTTCCAACTTGTCCACATCTTTTTAATCCTCAAACCCATAAATCATCATAACATTTTTTTTCTTCTTTCAACAAAAAGTCCTTGTAAGGTTTCAGGTCCTTCAGAAAAGTTATTGTTTGTTTGTTTCTTTGTTTGTTTGTTTAATGTATATGTTTCTTGTTATTTTTCTCTCTCACCATATATACCTGCAGTTCTGATTGCCTTCCTATCCAAGAAGCTTAGTGGAACACCATTTCCAAAATGCATCCACAGAATATAGAAGCAGGACGTGAAACAGCAAGCAGCATACACTGCTTCCCCTTTAAATGCTAGTTGGAGCCCCAACCCCATGTGGGAGGGGAAGCCAATCTTTCCTTCTCTAGGGCAGAGTTCCCCAAACTTTTTGACTTTGTGGACTGGTGGGGTGGGGGGAAGGGGATGGTTCCATGCGAGTGGCGAGCACACCCATACTCGTAGCTCCATTTGCACGAACGGCAGACATGCATGTCAGCCACTTGTGCAAATGGAGTGTGCGCACACACGTGCGCTCGCCTGCTGTTCATGCAAGTGGGGATGTCCACAGGCACTCTTGCCCACCGCTTCCGTGACCTGGACTCAAGGTCCAGAGATGGGCTGCAACCTGGAGGCTGGGAACCCCTGCTCTCAGGGACCTTAGAATTACAGTGTCACGAACCGTTGTAAACTAGAAATGTTCATTGCTGTTCTTGAAGGCGGGGGTAGTCAGGTCTAACTTTACCAACTCACTTCCCCCAGTGAAGAGGCTGTTAAATTTTATTAAACTAACTTTTTTCAATAGTTGGTTTTCATCACCAACCAGATGGAATCAACATCCCCAAGCCTAATGTCTGTTTGATAGACTATGTAGAGCGTGATATGAATGGGAAAAAGGAGCAGATGGGAAGCCATGCCACTTCGTGTTTAAATCATGCGTGATCCGTATATGTTCATGGAAAGTGATTAGTGTTTCTGCTTCGTTTGATTTGGAGGTGAGGCCTTTAATAGTATGGAAATTTGAGTGTCTTTCCCTATCAGTCTGCTTCTCAGCCATTATCCTCATTCATCAGTTAACGAAACTGCCTAGATGAGAGAAAGAACATCTTTTAATCTTTTTTAAAAAATTGCAATAAACTGCAACACTGAAAATGTATGTTCTCTCCTTCTTTAATCCTGGTTTTGAATAGAAAATGAAGTTTTCTCCCACTCAAGTCAGTAAGAAGGATGGGTCTCCCTTGATTCTATTTATTTACAAGAGCTGTAAGCTGCTTTACATGTCTTGAAGTAAGAAAGCAGAACAAAATACTTTAAATGACTGTGCATCTCACACCAAACACACCATGTACGCAGTAATCTGGGTGAATACCAGTTTGTGATTGGGATAAGAAAGCCCTTAAATCAAACTCAACTCCTGTGAACATATCTGTACATTTTTCATGCAGGATTATGGAAGTGATTTGCCATTGCTTATTTTTTTAATTGGATTTCTCAGTCTGACAGCCCTGGTATTCCCAGTTGTTCCCCTATCCAGTCCTTCAGGAACTAGACAAGATCGTTTAGGAGCTGACAAGGGTTGTGCAAAATTTATGGGACAACTTCCTACATATAACTAAAACAAAATGAAATACATGTCATGATAGTTTAAATGCAGGCTGGCCCACGCACAAACTGGGTGGTATATCCATTTTTAAAACGATAACAATTCCTTACCCCATTCAGGTTTAAAAATAATTTAACCAAATATATAGTGGCATATGATCATATGAATGCACCAGGGGTGGGTTCTACTTACCTTTACTACCAGTTCGCAATGGGGCCGTGCACTCGCACTTGCTTCGCTCATGCGTGCACGCACTCTTCTGCGCATGCACAGAAGCATTCTGATGATGTCAGGGTCGGTGGGCGGAGCCTCCCTCTGGTTTTACTACCAGTTCTATAGAACCAATCCGAACCAGGGTCAACCCACCACTGGAATGCACATAATGTGAATTAAGAGCGTAGATGTGGAAAAGCAACACAAATTATTTATTGTATTTGTTTTGCCTGGATTAGAAGTCAGAGGATTTTGTTGCTGTGAGACCTGCAGCACCTTAGGGCAGATTAGAGATTTCTGCCCCTTGGACTCAGCTTTGCAAATCACTAGGTTCATCAATTATATTCAAACTACTATTGGGAGATTAAGAAAGGGTAAGTAGAAATATCCCAGGTATAAATATGAAGTTATCAATAATACTAAGTCTAGACTTCCTCATATTTTAACTAAGACTTTTTTCTTTGTGTTTTTTAGTTTTCCTAAAGAGGATAGAACACTTAGTAAACAGTCATATAAGAAAGGATGCCATAACAAGAGGAGTGCAATGCATTGATCCCAACCCTAATCAGGATACAGTATTTACATAATCAGTGTTGATGGTTTCAATATAAATTCAAATATTGGGGGAAGAAAGTTAATAGAAGAGAAAAGGATGCTAAGGATAATAGGAGAAATGTCTTCTCTTCATTGTAACATCCCAGTTATTAAATTTCCTTCCCAGGAAAATGTAATATGCAAAAAAATGTTTGCTTATTATATTTCTATGCTACCCATCTCACTAATGCAGAAGCTCTGGGCAGCTTAATAAAAGTTAAAGATGCTAAAACAATTAAGACTAGAATAAAAAGATTCAAAATTAAGAATCAAGATGATGGGCAGTCTGGAGGATGAGACTCCTCTCTACCCTATCAACCAGCTCTAAGTAACAGGCCAAATAGCCAAATTTTAGGCTGTTCCAGGAGACCAAGAATGTGGGGCCCAGATCTTATCTTTGCTAGGAAAATATTCCAGAGAGAGGGGGGGCCACCGCAGAAAAGGCTCTTCTTCTGGACCTGGTTGGAGTTATCTTCTTGTCTTTTAAGAACCAGGTAATGTTTACGGTTTGGAAAATGCATTATGACTAGTTTAAGTCTTTAGATTTAACATAAACATACATAAATGTAGCTAGATACAGCTAAATATCTCATTTGTTATTTACAACTAAAGTTCAAGTAAGCAGCCAAGGACTTGCCAGATGCTTTGAAGGGCAGCTGTCAGAAATCATTGACCATGTTAACTAAGCTGATGGGAGTTGTAACTCAAAAGACATTGTATTGCCTATCCCTGAATTACAGGTTTTAAGTCAAAGGTTTCGTGAAATATGAGGCATTGGATAAAAGAACTGATTATGAGAAAGAGTATGAGGTATATGAGAAAGAGGAAACAGATGTGGGTGTTTGAGTAATAATTTGTTGCCCAAACCACTGTCACATATTGTTAAAGTACCCAAACAACAGAAATGCTCTCTTTGCTTTCTTCTTTTCTCTCTCCAGTAACTAAATTCACACCCAGCACTGAGCAAAATTATGGTGGTTTTTTTACTATAATTTAGTTTTATGTATGAACGTAGTCATTTTGCTGACAAACACATGCTGGTGATATTGCTTATAATATGAACTTAAGCAATCCAGTTTTAATAAACCTTTGTTAAACAAATTATAGACTAGGGCACTGTACAAATCAGATCAATGGCTCATTTGAAGGAAGCTTTCCTTCCTGCAGTAAGTAAGACAAAATCTTGATTAGACCTAGTCAATCATCTTGGCACTGATAACTTGCATATGATCCAGCTGTAGTAGGTGGCCAAGAGGAGAACTTTGGTTTGATGTTAGGTTTGTTTTGATTCTATAGGGCTAGGAGCAGTAGTGGGATTCAGCCAGTTCGCACCACTTCGGGAGAACCGGTTGTTAACTTTGTGAGAAATTTGACAAACTGGTTGTTGAAAGAAATGATTAGGGCAGAGAACCGGTTGTTAAATTACTTGAATCCCACCACTGGCTAGGAGTGAGCAGCCCACTTCCTTCCCTTACTAACAAACGGCTTCATAAAGAAACAAAGGGAGTTAAATTGCTAACTCTAATTAATATATTATGCTTGGCTTCATCAAATAATCCAAACTGTTTCAGTAGAGACACCAGGAGTGCTGGAGATGCTGCTGGCAAGTTATATTGAGATCAAAACAGGCTTCTTGGTAGAGAAAGTAGAGAGTATGCAGCATGCATGGGGCATCTGCTTCCTGGGCAGTGCATTTCTTATTGCTGCCTTAATGTTGTAAGAATGTTTTGGTTTATTGCTTTCCCTGCGATTCAAGCAGCCAGTGAAGTGAGAGGATGAAAATAAATGTTATGGCTTGTCTAAAAAATGGGAAATGTATTATTGATCCAGAAGCCTGCAATCCATTTTATTCAAGTGTAAACTGCACATTTCAGTCTGTGCCTAATTCCTTTGTGCACATCATTTTCTCTTTATTCAAAGCACTAAACTTCCTAGCCCTTAGCTAGTTACATTATTTTCCCTTCTTGCAGTTTAACCATGTTCTCTGCTTCTTTCTTACGTATACTTTTAATGAATACATTTTAACTGCCTAGGCTGTCTATAGGCTGTCGTTTTAGAATAGAATAGAATAGAATAGAATAGAATAGAATAGAATAGAATAGAATAGAATAGAATAACAGAGATGGAAGGGACCTTGGAGGTCTTCTAGTCCAACCCCCTGCCCAGGCAGGAAACCCTACACCACTTCAGACAAATGGTTATCCAATATCTTCTTAAAAATTTCCAGTGTTGGAGCATTTACAGCTTCTGCAAGCAAGTTGTTTCACTGATTAATTGTTCTAACTTGTCAGGAAATTTCTTCTTAGTTCTAGGTTGCTTCTCTCCTTGATTAGTTTCCACCCATTGCTTCTTGTCCTGCCCTCAGGTGCTTTGGAAAATAGTTTTACTTCCTCGTCTTTGTGGCAACCCCTGAGATATTGGAACACTGCTATCATGTCTCATGTTTTCTTTGGCGGCTTCATTTTGTGTCTGACTGTACTGTGTTGTCTCTTTCTATTTGTCACTTGTGCCATGCCTATAAATAGCCAGCTCTGACGGTCCTTGTTCTGCTCTGAATTGAGCCTATCTACTGCATTTGTTGGGCTCCTTGTATATTTTTGAAAAGGAATTTCCATTTCCCACCTACCATGCCTGCCTAACATTGATTGATCATCTTGGCATCTTTTGTCAATGGCCTTGGTTATAACAGCCTCACTTCCAGCAACAGCTTGTCTCAATCTTCCTGCTGGGCCTCAGGATAATTATAGTTTGGTATCTGTTTGGACAAATAGCAGGTTTTTGTCTAAATAGGTCTTGCAAGTTACAAATACAATCAACTCTGAGCCTGGATTTCTTATACATATGCTAAAGGAAATGCCTGCATGTAAATAAAAAAGCAAATTAAGATTGTGACTCTTAAAACCCTGTTAAGATTGAAGCCTGGAGCTGAAGGGTTTATGAGAATGGTTTGCCAGGATAATTGCAGCTTTCTTCTAAAAAGCTTCTTCTATCTTCCCTAATCACATGCTTTGATGGTGGTTGTGATTTTTATGCTACAGGGAAAGCAAGGAAGGCAGAAGACGGACTACTTGTCAACAACAAAGAAAGGAATCTCCAATGACAGCACAATTGTGATAAATAATTTTTTGTTTGGGACCATAGCAACTAAAGAAGCTTGATACCTCTGTCTGGCTCAGGACTTGGAAGGGCTGCTGCTTCTGATCCCGTGTCCTGAGAACTGGCTCTGGATATTCAATCACATTGCATAAAAGGGATAGACCAGGAGAAAGATTGCCAGATTTGATCCAGGAAAAGGGGAAGGCCATGGAAGGGGACAACAGAAACACATTTGTTCTTCAGTTATTTATCCCTTGTAAAACTATAGATGCTAAATCTGAAATCAGTACATATCTTGATTTTAGTTGCAGCTGTGTAAGGATCATATTGCATTCTGAAGGCACTGAGTAGACATCCCCGTTTTATATGTCTGCTTTAAACCTATAAAATAGGCTAATGAAAGATATTTATTTGCCACTAAGGCATCTGACTTTCTGCCTCCAGATGCAGATCTTGACTCAATACAAACTGAGATATGACTGATGGCGTCAGTATAGAGTTCAGCAACAACCTTTGTCCTTAAAAGCAGATATTAGAGTGATTATTGCCATCGCCACATTCTGTCCTTCTGTTCTTGGGAACCAAAGGAGCATCAAAGCATTAATAAGTTCTCTTATCTGGAGAGTTTGCATTCATCCCAGAAATGTTGCACAGAAAAATACTTTGTTTTATATTCTAAGAGATGCTAAAAAGGTCATTGATCTGGAAAGTTGCCTTGCTTGAGAAGAATATATCAAGTGGTGCAGTAGGGAGCAGATGGGTCTCCATCCTCCATTCAGTTAAAATGAATGAATTGCACTTAAATAAGTGAGAATTATAGCACACTCCTATACATATCTGCTCAAAAGTAAGACCAAATAAATTTGTTGAAGGTTACTCCCAAGTAAACCTTCAAAGCAAAGAGCAGCAGTGATGAACAAGCTAAACTATAAAAATCTCAGCCACCCTCACGCACGGCAAGTAATTTCAAATATTACCATTATAAAACTTGCAACTCTGTGAAAAAAACGGTGTTTATATTACAACTCAGCTCTTCAGGGCTGAAAGTAATAGGAATGGATAGAGTATAGAAAGTAACTTCTGTCTGGAGATCACTGACCTTTGATCTTTGTTGTTTATTTATTTATTGGATTTCTGTGTCACCCATCTCACTAATACAGTGACTCTGGGCAGTTTACAATATAATAAAAGTTATAAAGTGCAAAAAAATACAACAAAAATTTAAAAATCAAAATTAAAAACCAAGATGATGGGAGTCTGGGGGTGAGAATCCTCTCTAACCCATCAGTCACCCCCAATTTAATGGGCTCCTGAAAGCTGGCAAGCAGTGCAGTTTGTGTAACAGTGATATCACATGCTGAAGCTCTGTTGTATACTTATGTTTATATGGGAAGTACTCAAGGAAGAATTTAATAAATAATTTTAAGTATGTTTTTGTAGTCACATTGTAAAGATGGAACTACACATACTACTAAGAAAAATATTTATATGAGATGAAGTGGTAAGTACATGTCAAACATGGTGAGAAGTTGCTTAAACCTTATTTTGTATGCCATTCTTCCTTGCAAAGACAACGTGAGTCAATTGTAATTTATCTGTTTCCCCCACCCCTCAATTTCGACTCTGACATGTTGGTGGTATGGCAACAGAATTGATGACATAGGCAAGATCTCCTGGCTTCCTTTTGTTATTGCAATTCACTGAAGGAGTCTCTATTTTGAATGCTGACGTTTTAGAGTCTGCCTACAAGTAATCTGTTCCTCGAACTCTGGAATAATGTTGCCCGCCACAATAAATGAACACTAGCTATGCCCAATACAAATGTGTTGGAGTACAACCTCAATTGTTTTCAGCATGGGTTGTTGGCTGAGGGTAATAGGAATCACAGTCCAAGCATTTGGAGGGCATTAATCCAGATGTGTTTATGCACATACCATTGAAAGAAAATTGATAAATAATGCTGGTGTTAAAGTACTTTTGTTTCGTGCTTTTTTTTTTATGAAAGAGATCACTGGAAACGTGCGAAGGCAAAATATTTTTCTGTTCTAAGTTTCAATCATGATCTTAGTCAACTGTGGTCTGATATTATAGAAACAGTAAGAGATAAAACTCAAAAGTGTAGACAACCCAGTATTGAAACAATGAGGTCTCTTTTCATACTAGTTTTAGTTATTGATCTTAACTACCTACCTCCATATTCTTTTCTTTTTTATCTTTTCTTTTTCAGCATAGCTACAGAGAAGTGGGAATTCTTCTCCTATACTTGGCTGTTGGGGTGTCTGTTTTCTCTGGAATAGCCTACACTGCAGAAAAGGAGGAAGAAGTTGGCTTTGACACTATTCCCGCTTGCTGGTGGTGGGGGACAGTTAGCATGACAACTGTAGGCTATGGGGATGTGGTACCAGTGACTGTCGCCGGCAAGCTAGCAGCTTCTGGTTGCATCCTGGGTGGGATTTTGGTTGTGGCACTGCCTATCACTATCATCTTCAATAAGTTCTCCCATTTCTACCGCCGGCAAAAGGCCCTTGAAGCTGCTGTGCGGAACAGTGACAAGAAAGAACCGGAGGACTCTGAGAATTACCCAAGCCAAGAATCTGATGCTTTCAGTGAAGTTTACCAGAGAGATGAAGATCTCACCAGGAACATCCTTCCAGTCTACTGAATGATTGGGAATTGAAGACTTACGTACTGTATCTGGTGTCAGAAAAAAGGCATGTTGGTAGCAAGATGATCAACAAAACCCTTAACTACACCATTATGGATTTATTCATTAAAAGTGATCTGTTCCAAAAGCATGTATGGAGTAACCTCTTACTGAGCCATTGCAGAATACGCACTGACCTTATGCATCTGGATTTTCAGCATTCTTCCAAGCCAGTATACATTATAACTAATTCAAATCTCAGTTTGCCAAGAGACATCTGGAGCAAAATGGACAAAATAGTTTTAAGATTCCATCTGTATTCCATTCCTTCAATGCAACAAAAGAAAGATTCATCAACACAAGCTTTTCTGTCTGAGTATTGTACTGGCAATAATAGTCTTAGTATCCCACATCCCACACTGTAATTTACAGGCAGACATCCAAGTACCTGGTTTGGGCTGGAAACTCAAGTTTGGAATCTAATAAATATGCAAATTATACTTCTAAAAACACAGCTTTATTTCATCTGACATTCAGTAGCTGCAGCTAATCTTCACCACATATCCTGGGTCTACATGCAACCAAATATTTCCATACTGTATGTTAACTTTTTCATATTCAGTATTGTTTTCTCCCCCAGACATTTCAATGTTCTGATTCATAATTTATCTTCAAAGATTGCCAAAGAAATGAAATACTGATTGTAAAGTTATAACAAATAATGTTTGTGGCTTCCACAGAACTGAGATTGTGAAAGAACTTCTAACTTGCCTTATAAATGTCTGTCTGATGGAAACCATGGAAGCTACCAGCATAACCTAGAAAGATTTCAAATTAATCCAAAGCTGATAAAAGATAAATAGGAGAGATTGTAATGGCTGATGTGCTGAAGAAGGATTGGAGCACAAGTCATGATCATGTTACATAATTCTCTATGGCTGATTTTGCACTCCCAACTCTTAACAAATCTATGCATGATGTATAGGATGGTATAAATATTTTCCTTCCCTTTCCTGCTCTCCCATTTCCTTCTCCACACCTTGTTCTCATTGCCATCCAATAAAATTCTTTGATGGTAAACTCAGGATACACATTAAAAGGATGTACTTCTTCTATTACGATGCACTAATTTGGGGATAGGATGCTACTAAAAGTACAATCAGAGTCATTGGAAAAGAAGTAAAGTGCTGACAAACCCATATAGCAAGATAGATTTATCGGTATTATGATTTGCTTTGTTGGTGAGCTTCCTGGAAATATTTGATTGCCTATTGTGAGAAAAATACGCTGAATAACATGAGCCTTTAGTTTGATCTAACTGGTCTTGTATCCCTCATGATTATAGTCATGTAGAATAAGACTGGAAGATACCGATCATCCCAACACCTCTTATGTTAGGAATGGAGAACTGGACCTCCTAGATGTTGCTGGATTCCAATTCATTCTACTTAATCAGGATAATGCTGGCATTTGTAGCCTAATATTTAGAAGAACATAATTTCTGCATTTTTGTAATCTATCATCTCCACCAATGTATGCTTCTGTTTCTAACTTGATTGTTATTCTATACAGAACAAGACAACTTGATAAGTCTCAGCAGGTGTCACCGCTGTCCAGCTTGTCTAGGTTCAAAAGCTAAGCAGAATCAGGCCTGGTTAGTAGTTGATTGGGAGACAGTACCAGGCATCCCATACCTCTAGACCAAAGGAGACCGACTACACAGGATAGATAAGGAAATACACAGATATCCTGGAAGAAAGTAATAACACATCCTTTCATTATTATTACCAAAACGATTAGATGGACATGTCCATGTATTCACCAGGAACTAAGTGACTGCCTTTCCTTAATGAAATACATTTAGTTCATTACTGGAGATGTTTAATCTCCCAATACTCATTATTTATACTGGAAATTTACTGGAAAGGAAGGAAGTTCCTTTCCCGGGCATTCAATGGAAGTGGGAGAGATGTCAGAAATGAGGTAGACTGAACTTTGGAGACATCAAAGTCAAGATATTCCTACACACCTTTTGGTTACCCTGTATTTATTAACTTCAAAAATGTTACCCTGCTACCAATGAAAATGTCTCCAAAATTCTTACTTGTTTTCAAACAATTTTCAAAGTGAACGCTTGTCTAAAATTAAATATTTATAGAAAAATATGCACATTTTTTTATACTAGGAAGAAAGGAAGGAAGGTTGTTACTGTGAGTTATAAAGCCCTACAGTCTACCATTTGCAATAATCTTAAAACAGATGAGAGGGTATATGCTGATTTAATGAATTTAAACTATGTCAATGTGATGGATGGGGAAAACGTTTCAATTTCACTAAAAGTAATTAGATGAAAGATGTTTGGTTTCTCTCTCTTCACAAATATGAGTCCTAGAGTTATGTAATTGTTTACTGATCAAAATAGAAAGATTTTCCCCCTTCATTTGTAATTGCTACAGGCTGCAAAAAGTGCACATAGTCCACTGAAAATAAGTGTTTTCATTTCTGTTCAGATACTTCATATTTTGCTCCTCTGACAACAGGTTGAAATATCTACCCTGCATATTTCCTATCTCCTTTTTATGGCTCTATGAGTTAATTTTTTTTATTATATTTATATAGCCTTCCCCTCACCTCACAAAAAGTGACCTTGAGCAGCATAACAGAATGAAATAAAACAAATACATAAAAACAATCATTCAAAATAGCAATAACAATAGCAATAGCACTTATATACCACTTCACAATGCTTTACATCCCTCTCTAAGCGGTTTTACAGAGTCAGCATATTTCCCCCAACAATCTGGTCCTCATTTTACCAACCTCGAAAGGACGGAAAGCTGAGTCAACCTTGAGCATGGTGAGATTCGATCTGCCAATTTGCAGGCAGCCAGCAGTCAGCAGAAGTAGCCTGCAGTATTGCACTCTAACCACTGCGCCACTTCAGCTCTTATAAAATATAAAACAGTCATTAATTTAAACATACATAAACCACCAGGCACAGAAAAATAATGATGGAGCCATCTTAAAATTTCAGACTCCCCTGGCATCCTCAGGCCTACTGACATATCATGGTCATGATTCATGAAAAACATAGTTTCCTGCTAGACTGAGGTGGCAAATTGAAGTCTAAGCCTTAAAATTGACATACAGGTAGTCCTTGACTTACGACCATTCATTTAACAATCATTCAAACTTATGATGACAGTGAAAAAAAGTGGCTTACAACCCAGTCATGCTTATGACCAGCAGAACATCTCCACAGTCACATGATCAAAATCTGAATGCTTGGCAATTGTCATGTATATACAACAGTTGCAGTGTTCTGGGGTCACATAATTGCCATTTGCAACCTTCCCAGAGAGCTTCCAACAAGCAAAGTCAATTGGTAAAGTCAGACTCGCTTAACAACCACATGATTTGCTTAACAACCACAATGTTTCATTTAATGGCCAAAGCAAAAAGATTGTAAAATTGGGCAGAACTCAGTGACTGCATCACTTAGTGATAGAAGTTAGATCCAATTGTGGTTGTAAATTCAGGCTACCTGTATCACAGACAAAAGTAAAAACAATGCACATCAAAAAATTTTCAAACTACTGCCATCTGCATATATCGCATGCCAGGGGTGGCTTCTATTTACCTTTACTACCGGTTCGCAGTGGGGCCGCGCGCGTGAGCTTTGCTCGCACATGCGCAAAAGCATTTTGATGATGTCAGAGTCGGTAGGCAGGGCCTCCCGCTGGTTTTACTACCGGTTCTATAGAACCGGTGTGAACCGGGGGCAACCCACCACTGTCACGTGCCTTCTCCCTGTGGCTTTCTATCACTTTGCCTGCCAAATATGGCTTCTCCCAATCTAAATAACTAGAAATGGAAGAGCCATAAGGTAGCCCCCTACTTATTAGTAGCTTACATTTGGATATTTTGCTCTGATATCTCATTCTGGATATGGTTGATAGTTTGCCTTTAATAGCTACAGTATATGGCAGAGAGAATTTAGAGTAACTGAGTATAATAGTTTGAGAGGAGAAAACTTGTCAGGAAATGTATTCTCAAAGAGTTAAGTCTTTGGAGTCCTATAGAAAACAGAAGTCACATATTTCTTGAACCACTGAACAATTTCTGTGCAGTATATTTTGAGTTACAGATAGAATTCAAATTACAACTGGTTACTAAGAAGTTATAGCCAATGCAGTTTTTCACTGGGTGCCATATTGGTTTAAAAATACTTGTATAAATGTGTGGAATACCTTAGGAAAAGGAATTCAGCAAGAAAATTAAGTCTGTTGGCAGGTAAGTTTTTGTTTCAGTCTCACTGCTTTGTAATATATCAGTTTTTGTTTTTGTTTTCATGTTTGATCCATCTGTGTCTCAATCACAATATTTGCAGCAAAATCATCTTTCAACACATTTTTAATTTAGAATTAGTCATTATTTAATTCAATATATTTCACTAGAGGAAAGTCGTTGTTTAACAGTGTTAAGAGGAACAGATTATACTGTATGAGAAATGGCAGCAACAAAATCAATGTTAAACTGTGTTATAACCCGGTCGCCTAGACAGATGCAGGCTTCAATAAAGTCCTTTATTAGTCTGCTGTCCCACAACAAATGGCCCTACAATGGCTGGTAAAGCTGCACCCCAAACATTCCCACAGAAATGCAACACAATCTCACAAATTAAAGCCAATAGTCAGAAGAGAAGGTGAGGAGGAAGTCCATAATCCAAAAACAAGATGCAACGTCCACAAGGCAAGATCCGTAAGTCATAATCACGGTTCAAGGTCCACAAGGCAAGATCCATAGTCCACAAGCAGAATCAGAGACCACAGGACAGAAACATGATTAGAAACAGAAACATGATCTGCAGCTTTTTAAACTGCAGCTGTAAAGACCTGCCCCAGCTGGTTCCTCAGGAAAGCAAGACTCTTGACTCCATTAAGCGGAATCAAAAGAACTTTTACTGAGAGAGTATGGTTGCAGTAAAGTCAGGTGAAATCTGATAAAGCCCACACCAAGTACAAAGCAATTATTTCATCCCCAAAACCCCTGACCAGTCCACCACCAGCCAATGTGATGCCGCAAGGTTGTTTTGAGAACTCCAAGGTGTTAGGCAGATAATGGTTCACTCTCAGAGCATGACAGCCTTGGAACCGGCTGGGAGAGAGTCTGCTCCATCTCCAAAGACAACCCCCCTCTCTAATTCCCAAGCAATTATAGCAAAAGTATGCGAAAAATGGCAGCAAGCCGTCCTTCCCCTCTCACTTCCAACAGAATGGCAGGACAAAATGTGGACCTGACAGAAACTGACCAACAGTAGAGGGGCATATGATGAAATTGGGAATGAAGAGCAGGGGTGGGTTCTATTTACCGGTTCACAATGGAGCCACGCATGTGTGTTTGCTTTGCACATGTGCACATGCTCTTCTGCGCATGCCTCCCGTCAGTTTTACTACCGGTTCTATAGAACCGGTGCGAACCGGGGCCAACCCACCACTGATGAAGAAGGATAGGGTTTAATTTCTGTGGCTCCATGTCTCTCAATTATTCAAGTTGAACACAGATCCAATGCTCTTCTGGAACACTGCCAAACCTGCTCATATTTGAAACATAGGTTTAGTAATCTGCATAGCACTATATCTATGTTTAGCTCAATCTGAATATGGAAATCCAACTTGGTTGATTGGTTCACTTTGCACCTATCCAAAATACTTGCACAGAGTTAATTTTAAAAGCTAAACTAACATAGGTGCCAAGCTGTCTGTCAAAACATGCTTCCCCCTCCAGTCCCACATCCATCCCATATTCTGCTGGTTCGTGATATTTGGTGGATGGGGAAGAAAATAAAATGGGGAATCCACCAATTGCATTCTTTAACATGTTCTGTATATTAAGTTAGCACCATTTGCTATCTTGTATTTGCTGGCATTGCCTACTGCAGCAGAGAAATTGCCAGTAGAAACAGAAAATGTTATGGGAATATGATTTTCTGCTGGCTCAAGAATTGGTGACCAGCATTTTATATCAACAATAAGGAAGAGCACTTAGTGGTGGGCTAATGAGTGAAGCAAGACTGATAGTACAATCCAGGTAGATGTCTCAAAGACCTGATTTATGCAATTGTTTCATCTCTTTAAAAAAATAGAATTGTGTATTTCATGTGAGAGACTATACACACACAAACACACAAATCCTCTTGTATGTTTAAGCATTCACTTTGGACCTTCTAATGCATTGTTGTATTAAAAAGGCATAAGCTTACCCACCATGAAAATAATGGTTCCAATATGTGTGTGATTTGAGGCAGAATATTGGGATTGTGAGGCACGATGAGTTCCAGCTCAATATGTGAACCCATAAAGGGTTGGGTCCATCATCAATTTCAATTTCAGTGGGTGTACTCTCTTTATAACAACATCTTGACCCAACTCAATAATATGCTTAGTTGATCAAAATCACACATTAGTTTCCTCATGCAAGTTACCTCTTCAGTCTCCTAAGTCCTTAATACACCAGGTCCTCCACAGTTCAGGATTTTTGTTACCAGAAAAACATGGTTGTGGTTTCCCAGCCTGAATAAGGGGGACGAGCAAGATAGTAACATAAGTAGTGCATCTTATTATCATTGTATCCCAAAATAGCACAGTCCTCATTACTCAAATCTCATGGGATAAGTCACAGACAACTGCATTGTACCTGCAGTGTGTGAATAAACCTGACCCCCTTGGGTGTCAAAGGCAAATTACATAAATATAATTCAATAAAACTGTAAATCATAATATGGTCATTATAATTTTCTCCTCAGTGATTAGAAGCCATTACCATTACAGCAAACAAAACTAACTAGTTAAAAATTAGTTTAAAAGATCACTAAGAACTCTTGAAAATCAGGCAAATCAACAGAGCACATTTGCCTGTGCAGGCTCCCCTCTATAATTTACACTTTTTTTCTGCTATTCTTTCTGAGTATTTAAATTATTTTTTCAATTATTTGTTATGTTACTATAGCAATAAAAAGATGGAGGGCTTGCTTTGTATGAAACTATTGTTCCCAAGTCTTTATATAAAATGATTCTTTATCCCTACATTCTTTGGTATTCTCATGGTGGAAGTTAAGTTCGATGATCAATTTCTAAGGCCACTTTCTTTGACCTCCCAAATGCAGGCAAAGCAATTATACTCATTTATTTAATATGTTATCTCTTGCCTGCCTATAAAAACACAATTGAGATATCCATCAAAACCTAAATGAATAATAAAACTATGATTAGAACAAAACCATTAAAATCAAGAGAACGAGCCATTAATTTACAAAGCCAATAAAGCAATAAAGTTAAAAGCAATTTTAATGTTTAACTTTTATTTTATCTTTATTTTTACTTGGCTCTCATTTTCATAGATAGATAGATAGATAGATAGATAGATAGATAGATAGATAGATAGATAGATAGATAGATAGATAGATGGATGGATATGCACGCGCACACACACAGAGTGTGAAGGGAATAAAGACTGAAGGGAGAACTTTGCTGATTGAAGAAGGCAAGCAGTTATATACTTTAGCAAAAATCCACTTGAGAAGCTGTTTCACGTTATGGATGCTACTACCACAAGTGTCCTATTATTTAACTCAGTCTGCCATCAGGATCTGGTAGGTAGCAAGTTCTTTGGGAAAGGGCCATTTAGAGTTGTAGTTGTAGAGCTTTCAATTGAATCATGAAATAATAAAATGATTAAGCAAAAATTAAAAATAGCAGCTGCAGAACTCCAAGTGTGATTTATGTTACCCAATATTGTAGCATGTGCCAGTAGGTTTCAGCACATCACAGGCAGACTTATTGGTTGTGTTAATGTTGGCATTCTATGCTGTAAATCACAGGCGTGATTGTTACAATCCCGTGTTCTGAGGAGCAACAATTGAAAACCATTACTTCCCTCTCCTGCTTGTGAGCCTCCAGGGTGTGGGATGCTGTATGAGACAGAATGCTGGAATAGCTGGATCTTTCACCTAAATTGAAAGTTCATCTAAATTGGCTCTTGTTCATTTGTTATGAGCTTTGTCTTTTCATGGTTAAGCTGCAAACATGTCTCCCTGTTATTAAACAAAGCACAGGATGGTTTTATTATGTGATGCTATTCTCTTTTCTGCTTTTCACCTAACAGTGCAGTTGCAGCTCCGTCTTTTTCTCCTGACCAAAATTTCAGATTTTTTGTGGAGGTGTAGATCAACACAATTCATTGATTGGGAAAGACAAGCCCCTCCTGATATGTCCCTGGAGAAGCCATATAGTTCCTTTGCCCCAGGCTTCTGCCTTGGATTGTTCAACCTCTGAAAGAAAGCAGACAAACCCAAATCCTTTGCCTAGCAGAGGAAAAAATATTTTTCTTTTCCTCCTGTCTGGTTGAAATGCTTGAGTAAGCCTAGATGAACAATAATCATATTATCATGATTCACCAAAGCCTTGCACTGTTGTTTACAAAAGAACAGATTGCATAATGGCTTCTGTGATCCATATCTAATGCAAACTTTTCAGAACAAAATAAAACTATTTCTACTGGGGAAATTTTAGATGCTCACTTAGGCTATTCTCTTTTTGCTTGGTGCTGCCCCAATTTAAAGAAGCAATGTCCACTATTCTCCTAATCCCCAGGCACTGCTGGTGGTACTCAGTTTAGTGAAAAACACATTTTGCAAGTAGACATCCCTGGCACAAACTTTGCTAACGTCTTGCAGGGATAGGAAAGATCTCAACAGTATCAATAATATAATCTGAATCAACAGTCCACTTTCAATGTAAGGCAGCTTCTTCTGCTTCTAAATAAACAAGATGAGGGAGAGCCCTAGATCTTTTAGTCTTCCTGGAGTCTCTTGGATATTGAAGAAGACCATACAATCCTTCCTAATTACTCAAGTGATAATCCCAAATACAAATCCTCGTCACTATCAATTCACAATAATAATTTGATAAACCATGATATCTAGTTGCTCCCTCAATATTTTATTACTGGATTCTTCTAGAAGTATCTGTACAATGCAACAATTAAGTTTAAGCTTATTTATTTGTCAAGCATATATAAGGTTACAGGTAAAAAATATAAACATAATTTGAATACATGAAAAGAGTAAGTAAAAAGGAATATTTGGACAGGGACGGTAGGCACCCCGGTGCACGTATGCACGTCCCTTACAGACCTCTTAGGAATGGGGTGAGGTCAACAGTAGACAGGTTAAGGTTAAAGTTTTGGGGGTTTGGGGAAGAAACTACAGAGTCAGGTAGTGCATTCCAGGCATTGACCTAGTGCTGTTTTGAAATTATAAACTTCATATAAAAAGTCCCAAATTGATTATCTTTCAACTTCCCAAAAGTAAAAGACTTTTAACTAGATTCTTGTGCCATTCTCATGCAACTCGGCATGATCTGAGGCAAGGAAATATCTTCCTACTCATCACTTCTGTCCTCTACCTGTTCAGAAGCAGTTGTATTAAACAACCTTTTGCCTTGTTGCCTATAGCAATTAAAAATTGTCTCCAGGCAACTGGGCAGAGATACTTTTATAAACTGGGAATGAGTTGGTCCTTCATACATTGCCGTCTTTGTTTTCTTCCTTTATGGTTGCTGACATGCGGCAAATGACAAAAAAGCTTCTTTTACTGGTAGTAACTGAAGTTAAGTTACTGGAAAGATGATGAGTGGGTGAGAAGTGGAGATGGATGAGACTGTGATGCATCTTGATCAGGGCCAGGGAGAAAAGGGCCACTCCTTCCAAGCAAAACAGTAAATGTTTCCCTAAATTGAACTCTTTGGATAGAAATGATTTTGAGGAGAAGTCTATTGCCTTGATCATTTTGAATGGCATAGATGGCATGCATGTGGCATTGCTTTCTGTTTTTTACTTAGTTGTAAGAAAAGCAGGAGTTTCATATTAATGACTTACAGACATGAATAGAATAGAACAGAACAGAACAGAACAGAACAGAACAGAACAGAACAGAACAGAATAGAATAGAATAGAATAGAATAGCAGAGTTGGAAAGGACATTGGAGGTCTTCTAGTCCAACCCTCTGCTTAGGCAGGAAACCCTACACCACTTCAGACAAATGGTTATCCAACATCTTCTTAAAAATTTCCAGTGTTGGAGCATTCACAACTTCTGGAGGCAAGTTGTTCCACTGATTAATTGTTCCGTCAGGAAATTTCTCCTTAGTTCTAAGTTGGTTCGCTCCTTGATTAGTTTCCACCCATTGCTTCTTGTCCTGCCCTCAGGTGCTTTGGAGAATAGCTTGACTCCCTCTTCTTTGTTGCAGCCCCTGAGATATTGGAACACTGCTATCATGTCACCCTAGTCCTTCTTTTCATTAAACTAGACATACCCAGTTCCTGCAACCGTTCTTCATATGTTTTAGCCTCCAATCCCCTAATCATCTTTGTTGCTTTGTTGACATCTGTCTTAGAGCCTTTATAAGGCTATGAGAAGCCCAGGAATAGCATACTTATCTGAGCATCTCTCAGCTCTTTTTTTTCACCACTCACTGTGATTTATTTCTTTGTTATTTTCTTTTCCTAATGAAATCAATGGCCCAGTAAATGGAACAGAATGAAAAATACTGAAATAACTCCTGGGAATAAATTAGAAATGTTCAGTTTTTTTCTGCCTTCCATTTAAAAAATGTGAATTCTTCCAACTGTTTAAAATATTGAACTTGCTTTGGGTCAGTCTTCCTCTGGTGAGGGGCCAAAGGCACTTGCCTTATTATCACCTTAAAAGAAAGAGCTTTCTTTTGTAAGAGATGTCTAGACTTCTGGCTCATGATGATGACTAAAGGAATAGCTATTGTCTCCATGTCCTTCTTTAGGAACTTTCTGAGTTACTAAGGACAACCTGTAGGACTGAGTTGTTCAAGAGAGCTGATTTTTGATTCAGGAAAGCCCTTCCCAGAGCTCCCTTTGCATTCACTGCTCTGCCAATGCCAATGTCAGCGTTCCAGAACAACCCAACTCCAATTAAAAATGCCAAGACAATCTTCATCTCAAAAAGGGCCTGGTGGCTCAGCAGACTGATAGCATTGTGATTAACACCAGCTGTCTACAATTACTGTAAGTTCGAATCTCACCAGGCTCAAGGTTGACTCAACTTTCCAACCTTTCTAAGGTAGGTAAATTGAGGACCTAGTTTGTGGGGGCAATAAGCTGACTTTGTATAAATATACAAAAGTATGAAGGCTATTGCTTAATGCATTGTAAGCCACCCTGAGTCTCCGGAGAAGAGTGGCATATAAATCAAATTAAAAAAAAACTTCATTTATTGGAATAGGTATACCGCAGGGATGAAATCCATTTTTTTTCCCTACTGGTTCTGTGGGTGTTGCTTGGTCGGCATGGCAGGGGAAGGATTTGCAAAATCTCCATTCCCACCCCACTCTGGGGCCAGCCAGAGGTGGTATTTGCTGGTTCTCTGAACTACTCAAAATTTCCGCTTCCAGTTCTCCAGAACCTCTTAGAACCTGCTGGATTTCACCCCTGGTATACCGGCATCTGGGAAAACCCAAATCTGAGAGTTCTGGGTTTTCCCTCAATAAATCAAAACCCCATATCCAGCCCCTGCACCCATCAGTCCATCACATGGCCCAATCACCATCCATCCCAACTTGAGACACCTGTGCAACCACTCTTCCTCCAGATGCAGGACCACCATGACCTTGACTGAAAAGAAGAATACTATTATGTCTAACAAAATCGCTCTATCAAATCCCCCCTCCTACTTTCCCAAGCGCAAGAAGGTGGCAGCATGGAAGCTTCCGAGGTTAATATGACTTCCAAAACTGACAACCAACTAAAACTTAAAAATAAAAAAAGGACATCAGCGGATATATTGCAAATCCATTGGGCAGGGAAGACAGGTAATATCTAAAGAATTAGCAGCAAATTTCAAGAACAGGAATTGGAATCACAATGGATCCATTTTGTGAGAACATGGGAGGGAGTATTCTGGAGAAATCTGGGAGTTGAAGTCCAACCTTAGCAATTTAAAGGTTGCTAAGGTTGAGAAACACTGCAGTTTATCAGGGAACTGGCTATTGTCTAGCAACCAGAAAATGCCGGAGAAAGATCCAGGACTGAATTTTAACTATAATATGTACAGCTACAAGATCTACCTTGTTTAAATTGAAGCACTAAAAGCTAAGCGTAGGTGACAACAAATCTATTTTGTGACAAAGGTCACAACCTAACTAGGATGAAGCTGGGAATAAAAATGAGAAGTGGGAAGAACAAATTCAGTAAAATGTCTATGTTGCTACTCAGGTGGTTCTCCAAATACATATTGGAAATTGAGTGGATGATTCTTAGTCACTGCTAAGTTGAAGACCTGCTTTTAGCAGAAACCTGTGCCAAAAGGTCATTTTGTTTCCTGTCCATGGATTCTCACTATTGGAAATTTCTGCAGCTATATACTCTCTGGACATGGAGTTACAAGTTAATGTTAAGGAGGAGAGAACAAATGGAAGGGAGGAGAGAGAATGGATCTTGACCATATTCTACCCTCCCATTTTTTCCCT
Source organism: Pantherophis guttatus (assembly GCF_059756535.1). Lineage (NCBI taxonomy): Eukaryota > Metazoa > Chordata > Lepidosauria > Squamata > Colubridae > Pantherophis > Pantherophis guttatus. The sequence continues at coordinate 26,545,816 of NC_142065.1, read as the reverse complement.
TGCAATGCAATCAAAATATATTCAGAATCTCAGCTGGGAGCCAAAAGCACAACACAACTTGGGGGCAATAGGTTGCAGAAAATCTACTCCTTCATTTAATGATAGGGCAGGCCTTTTTTTCATCAGCTGATAGCAAGCAAATATGGAAAACTAATCTATCTGTCTCGAAGAGCTGTGAATGCCAAATGGATGGAGAAAGTGAGAAAAGTCAAAATGAATGTAAGCGTTCCAAGTTGCCAAAAATTGCATTAAGCTACAATATTGATGACCACGAGAAGCTAATGATCCTGAAACCATCTCCAAACGAGAAAAGCAAGTTAGAAGTGATCAGGGTGAGCACTGCAGTTCAGAATGGATAGCCATTCTTTGTAAGAGTGATGAAAATTGCTTTGGCTTGTCTCTTTCGGAGTAAAAGCTTTGAGCTCCAAGGCTGCGTGTACATAAACAAACACAAATAGTTACATCCTACTGAAGTCCAAGCACTGGAAATAATGAATATGTACATACACGCACTTACCCAGAAAATCATGTATCCATTATCTATTTATTTTGCATGAATGGAAGGAAATTCTACCTGCAGGTCAAGTCTTTCAGGCATAGCTAAGCTTCTTGGTCACAATTATAATACCTAATTCTGGATTATCTAATTTCCTTTTTTGTAAGTATCCCTTGGCTATGTGGCTTATCACTATTTAGTTATGCTTACCATTATCAGGCAAGGTTTTATCAGTCCAAACTTGTTTTTTTCAAGCAGGTCATGGCTTTTTAAATCTGAGATCTGGATCTAATTGCAGACAGAACAGAGGACTCATCTGTATAATTATCTGTGTACTGTAAAGTATCTCCTCTGCTTTCAATATGGGTCTTATCAATAATATCACATGTGTTCAGAAAACAGTCTTGGTAGCCCCAGGTGACCGGGTCCTTTCATAAGGCCCAGGTGTCCAGTCTGAAGAGTTCAGTTTTAACCCTAGCACAGTGTTTCCCAAACTTGGGAACTTCAAGATGTATGGACTTCAACTCCCAAAATCCTACAGCCAGCCATGCTGGATGGGGAATTCTGGGAGTTGAAGTCCACACTTCTTAAAGTTCCCAAGTTTGGGAAACACTGCCCTAGCAGCACCATTAATGATAGCAAGAATGGAAAGATAAAGAGAAACCAAGAATCCAGTATTTTGATTAGCATAGATAATGATTCTGTGGGGCACATCTTCTGGTGGGAATAGCAATTCTGGTGCAGTCCAGTCTCTCTATTCTGAATACTGCATTCAGTTTTGGTCGCCACAATGTAAAAAAGATGTTGAGACTCTAGAAAGAGTGCAGAGAAGAGCAACAAAGATGATTAGAGGAGTGGGGGCTAAAAAATATAAAGAACAGTTGCTGGAATTGGGTATGTCTAGTTTAATGAAAAGAAGGACTAGGGGAGACATGATAACAGTGTTCCAATATCTCAGGCGCTGCAACAAAAAAGAGGGAGTCAAGTTATTCTCCAAAGCACCTGAGGGCAGGACAAGAAGCAATGGGTGGAAACTAATCAAGGAGAGAAGCAACTTAGAACTAAGGATAAATTTCCTGACAGAACAATTAATCAGTGGAACAACTTGCCTCCAGAAGTTGTGAATGCTCCAACACTGGAAATTTTTAAGAAGATGTTGGATAACCATTTGTCTGAAGTGGTGTAGGGTTTCCTGCCTAAGCAGGAGGTTCGACTAGAAGACCTCCAAGGCCCCCTCCAACTCTGTTATTCTATTCTATTCTATTCTATTTTATTCTACCTGACTTTTTTTGTAATTTGGGGAACTTCTAATGAAATCATAATTAAATGGAAACATGACATCCAAAAAAGCATTATACATCATCTTAATTTACAGCCATTTTGTGAAAATGCTTGTGACATACTCTCAAAATTCAGATGCATTTATTGACTAAAAAAAATATATCTGATAGACTAATGCTTAATTTGATATAAAGCTATTCAGATGCTGAACTGTTATCGATACAAATAGAGGTTTGGGCAAACATGACCAGCTGTGTTGTATTAGACATTCAAGACATTGTCTGGATCAATTTTCTTCACTTTAGCAAATTTAAGATGTGTGGATTTCAAGTGTCAGATTTCCCCAACTAGCAATGTGGCTGGAGAATTCTGGGAGTTGAAGCCCATACATCTTAAAGTTCCCAAGGTTAGGAAACACTGATCTGGATGAATCCTTGACATATATCTAACCACACCCAGAACTAGCTATTATATATAATTCTGAAAAATCTAATTTTATACTTAGGTCAAAGGTGAGAAGCCTTTGGTGTTGTTGAACTATCCCTCCTGCAATCCATCACCACTGGCCGTGCGGCTGTTAAGAATTAGGATTTTCTATCCATATTTATGTCAGCTCTGTCTCTTATGCAGTATAATTCATTTTTCCTTCCCTGCTTTCCATCTACCAGTATAATTTTTCCTTGTTCATCTCATTGCTGGTTGCATCAGATGAGTGCAATAAATTATTTGTGACACCTAGGAGTGAGTCAAGTAGCTTTTATGGTTCTTAAAATGAAGCATTTCCTATGTTATATTGTTTATGAGAATACTGGGAAAAATAGGCTCTTGGGGACTATATCATTTACAGAGCCGAGAAGGAAGGTAACTTTGCATGCCATATTGGAGGAAATTCCTACCACAGTGATAAAAAGCAATGCATTAAATAACAGAACACATGGATTTGTTAAAGAGGAGCTTTCTTCGTACTTCTGAAAAAGGTTTAAAAGGCTGATTAATTACTTCAACTGTCTTAAGTTGTCATGATAGCACAGGTGATTAAACTCTGGCTATGCCAAAGCAATTTATATACTTGTTTATTTATTTATATCCCATCTTTCCCCCAGGAGATCAAGACAGTAGAAAACACTCCCTTCTCCATAGTAATTATCTGTATTATATTCTTATTTCAGGTGATTCTGTGGGATGTTATTGAACAATCATATTGCTTCAATGTCTATTCACATGAATGCACTCATTACCAATCCCCAAGTATAACAAAAATAACAGAATAACAAAGCTGGAAGGGACCTTGTAGGTCATCTGGTCCAACACTCCACCCAAGCAGGAGACCCTACACCATTTCTGACAGATGGCAGTCCAGTATCTTCTTGAAAGCTTCCAGTGATGAAGCTCCAACAACTTCTGAAGGCAAGCTATTCCATTGGTTGATTATTCTCACTGTCAGAAAATTTCTCCTTATTTCTAAGTTGAATCTCTCCTTGATCAGTTTCCATCCATTATTCCTTGTCTGGCCTTCAGGTGCTTTGGAAAATAGGTTGTCCCCCTCCTCTCTGTTGCAGCCCCTCAAATATTGGAATATTGCTATCATGTCTCCCCTGGTCCTTCTCTTCACTAGACTAGTGATGCCCAGTTCCTGTAATCGTTCTTCATATGTTTTGGCCTCCAGTCCCCTAATCATCTTTGTTGCTCTTCTCTGCACTCTTTCTAGAGTCTCAACATCTTTTATATAGAGTTGATGTGGCGCAGTGGTTAGAGTGCAGCACTGCAGGCTACTTCAGCTGACTGCTAGCTGCAGTTTGGCAGTTCAAATCTCACCGGCTCAAAGTTGACTCAGCCTTCTATCCTTCCGATGTCAGTAAAATGAGGACCCAGCAGGGGTGAAATCCAGCAGGTTCTGACAGGTTCTGGAGAACCTGTAGCGGAAATTTTGAGTAGTTCAGAGAACTGGCAAATACCACCTCTGGCTGGCCCCAGAGTGGGGTGGGAATGGAGATTTTGCAGTATCCTCCCCCTGCCATGCCCACCAAGCCACGCCCACCAAGCCACACCATGCCCACAGAACCGGTAGTAAAAAAAATGGATTTCACCACTGGGACCCAGATTGTTGGAGGCAATATGCTGACTCTGTAAAGCGCTTAGAGAGGGCTGTAAAAGCACTATGAAGTGGTATATAAGTCTAAGTGCTATTGCTATTGCTATATAGTGCGGTGACCAAAACTGGATACAGTATTCTAGCTGTGGTCTTACTACGGCTTTATAGAGTAGTGTTAATACCTCACATATTAATTTCTCTGTTAATACATCCCTCTGTTAATGCAATTTAGGATTACAAGTACTTCTAGCCTTACATTGTAATCTATCTGAAATATTATGAAAATAAAAATACTAAAATTACTATTCTTGAGTTTGGAAGGAAGACAACAGCTATGTGACTAAGTCTTTGTAAAAATAATAGTTTTACTAAAAAGGTAAAGTATCCAAAGATCCTTAGCTATTATTGTTGTGAAAACTGCTGGTCATAATTGCTGTTACTATCTCTAAATGTTCCAAACACATCTTTGCTAACAATGACCAGGGAATGAAAATTCGATATTTAAGCTATCCTTGGAGATTACAGCCACATCTTCCTAAAAAGGAAGCCGTGTTGCATTCAACAGAAGTCATTGACAACATCTGGTTCAAAACAGAAAGATTATTTGAAGAAGTTCAGACATGTAAAGAAACAATGCAGTATGCCTTTCTGATAAAGATGTTTTAAAAATGAGGAAATTTTTCCAGATCTTCACATTAGATTCCAGTCGTTCCAGTCGTTCTAGTTTTCATTTTCTTGGAATAAACAGGATTTTCAGCATCCATTTGAGCAAGGGTGGGCAAATGTGGCCCTTTTACAACCTGTGGACTTCAACTCTGAGACAGGAATTCTGGGAGTTGAAGTCCACAGGTTGTAAAAGGGCCACATTTGCCCACTCCTGCATTTGAGGATTACTTACATTTTATATTTTTCCTCATCTCTTGGCATTTTTCTTTAAACTGCTTTATGAAAAGGTCAGTCTCTAATTTTTTCTGGTTGCTTTCAAGTTGTTAAATAAAACATTATATATCTTGTCTAATCTGATTCTGATATTTTAGAAAACAGCCAGAAAAGACATAACCACATAGTCATAAACTGATGGCTTAGGTCCACGTTTCTTCAGGTGTGCCTTGTGTGATTTGCAATTCTGGTTGTTGTTTTTTTAATGTATATGCACAGGGGTCACCAACCTTTCGGACCCCAGGGACCACTAAATTCATAATTTTAAATCTCGTGGACCACTAATATGATCTGCCTAATGAATGGTTGGGTGGGCATGGCAAGGTGGTCATGTGATTGGGTGGGCATGGCCAACTCGATGTCACTCACGTCGAGGGGTGCCTTGCCAGCCTCTACTCACCACTCCTTGCCTGCCCGCCTGGGCTTCTTAGAGCCCCAACAGGAAGCAGTTGTTGGAGCTAAGCAGCCACCATGAGAAAGAGTTGGCAAAACAGCTGGCTCAGTTCAAATTGGATCTGACCAAGAAGGAAGCTCAGCAGAAGCAGCTCACTGAGGACTACGAGAATAGGCTTTCCAAGCAGAGGGAAGACCTGTGGGAGTGCAAGGCCACGTACCAGCACTGGAGGCTCAGCAGGCTGAGATGGTCAGCCAGTTTCATACCATGATGCAGTTCCACTGGAACAAGGCCCTCTGGCTCTTCGCCACCAGTGGCATTTCCCTCCAGCCTTCATCCAAAGCCCCACACCAGGAGGCTGAAACAGACCCCAAGTTGGAACTTCTGCCCCCCTCTGCCCCCACAAAAAGACCCAAAAGGGAGAGACTCTCTGCAGCAACACAAACGTTCATTGCACGTATCTGGCCCAGGGGCTGTAGTTTGAGGACCCCTGATTTAGTGCAATATAAAAAATGCAAATAATATTTCTGTGGACCACCAGTTGGTGACCGCTGTATATGCACATTATCACTCTTATGGGTGTCCATTTCCAACTATACCAACCCCTTAGGAATCTGGTCATTAATCTAGGTGTGCAAATACCACTATTTTTCTTACAGCTTGGTTTTTAAGAAACAGGTCTGGAATATAACATCCTGTTTAGTCTCGGTCCTTAGTACAATCATACCATGCTAATTTCAAGAGATAATGTTGAGCATAAAAATATTAACTAGTCATCTGTTATTGGTTTACTGGTCTGTTGCATCTTGTTCATCTTGATAGAGTTTAACTTCAGAAAAAGGATGCTACAGATCTAAATATAGGAGTTTCCTCTTTCTCCTAATATGTTCTGGAATCAAAATATAATATGCAAGTCAAACATGTGAATGAAAGTTGTTAAGCAAATAGATAAGTATTTACAGTAATCATTGTGGGCATGGGAGATACTAAAAATTAAATAGATCCATCACAGAATCTGTTTCTCTTATTAACCTGCATGCAGTCTATCAAAATACGTAAAACATTTTAAACTTGAAGGTCAACCAACATTCCATAAAACAATGAGAAAACCCATTTAATTTTTCAGAACTCTTAACAGTCGGACTATAGTCAGAATTATGAGATTTAGGGAGAAATCTGGCTTGGCACTGAAGCCAAAAGATGCTTAATTGGATTTTACTCTGCTAATTAATATTCCTAAAGATCCATAGAGCATCTAATAAGCCTGATTCAACTAAATTCTATTTTCTACTTTATCTAAGTAAAATCTAAGTCAACCCTGTTCCCAGTAGACTACAAATGATAGAAGCTGAATTATACACTAAATATTATTGCAATTTGTTTAACTTGGATTAAGCATATTGTGTGAATTCAGCCATTCTGGTTGTTAACAGTCATTTGGCATTAAATGTAAAAATGGGTTGCATGCCGACTTCATGATTTTACTAGCATGCCAAATACTTTCACCATTCACTCTCATTTTGTGTAACATCCACCCTAGGGTATAGCACTCATTGTTTTGTGACATTTGGTTGGCTGGAATATTTGCAGTTACAGTTACAAGCTTTCCTACTGACAAATGTTCTCTGTTGATATCAGTTAAAGACCATTATATGTAATGCTCAAATGTTAGGAAAGGAAGCCTTCTGCATTTCTCAAATGCATCTGTTTATAATCATTCTTCATCAGGCTGCATATTTTATTTTATTTTTGCCAGCAAATGAGTGGAAAGAGGAGTATTTGGTGTCATGGTACTTACAAGCCTCTTTCTAATAGAAAAGAATATACGTAGTTTGGGATTGAATTGGTGGGATACAGGTTCATTCCTCGCATCCATAAATCCAGAACTAGCAAAAGAATTCATTACTGCACAAGATAACCTGAAACATCCAGACTCATGGAACTCACTGAGCTTTATCTTGCTACCTTTTAACTCAAGGAACAATTATACCAGCAAAGCAGGAAACCTTTCATGGATCCACTATACAGATGACACCTTCATCATCATTATAAAAAAGAAACACAAGACAACACCTTTAAAGAAAGAATCGGATTGAAGATGATAATATCTGGTCTAAACAGCATAGTACCGAAAGCTTCCGTTAGTGCGCTAGAACTCCATACAGTGTTTTAGATGGACAATAGTGATTGTATCGTTCTGGGAGATGCTTTGTTTTAAATTACGTTTTGAATTTACAGAAGCATGGGGGGGGGGGTGTCATTAATGTCAAAATGGTGGGCAGGCCTGGGCTATCAAGGCATCACCTCTTCTTGCATGCATTTAATATGTAGCACACTTGCTAAAATGGGGGGGGGAGAGTAGGACTTTGATGTACTCATTTGCACCCATAATTATTTTTGCATCATTGTGTTTCTCTTGTGAATTTGTCTCCGCTTTGTTTTGTTTTTATTATTAGCTTTACTTGTGTATCACTTATGGGAACCAGATGAACTGAAAGGGGGTTAGATACACTTCATATTCAGTAACATCTGTTCAGATAATTGAGTTTCAGTATCCTGAGTATAATACTCAGTATAATATGGCAACACCAACTGGGGATATTGCTCTGATGTTGCCTGTGATATCTCCCCGCTGGCCATTATTAAGAAAACACAATTATCTAAATCCCATTGATTTCAGTGAAAGAGAATCAGGTACTATAAATTAAAAAGAATGAGTACTGTGCTTGAATCCTGAATGATCCAAAGTATAAATGAAAATGATGTTTTGCTGAAAGATGAAGTGTATAAATTCTCTGCATAAATGTTCTTGGTTGCTGCCTCTGGTTCAGTAGTGGGTTGCTACCGGTTTGCCCCAGTTTGGGCGAACCTGTAGCAGCATTGGGAGGCTCCGCCCACACGTCATCAAATACACTCTGCGCATGCGAGCGAACCGGTAGCAAAGGTAAGTGAAATCCACCACTGCTCTCGTTCTGTACATCATAAGATAAAGTAGGTAGCCATCCACAGAATCAAATAACCAATTCAACTTAGAATTGTAACTGTTCTCTTTTTCATTACTGAATTGATGGATATACCCAGCCATCCAAGATAGCATGATGCAGCTGCTTAATAGATCAGAAACTGACAGTTCAAACCTGTACAAATCCGTTGTGGTCCGCCGCCGGCCAGCAGAGCTGGCAGCAGTCGGACAGTGAGGAGACTGGGGAGGAACATGGGACAGTCCTGGAGTCTGGGGAAGGCTCGGACGAGGGCTCTGCATTAGAAGCAGAGATGGGGCCAGGGCCATCTGGGAGTTATGTGCGGACTCTGGAGCCTCCAGAGTTGGACATCAGCGAGGCAGAGGAACAGGGGGAGCCTGTTCCCAGTGCGCGTATGCACAGAGCTGCCAGAAGGCAAGAACAGTTAAAACAAAAGGGATGACTTGGGAATAGGGCTTGGAGATGATTGGCCCCTCCCATAAAACATAAAGGAGGAGCAAAGGTACATGGGACTTTGCAGGAAGCAACTGTTGTTCGTGCTGGCCAGTTTCAATAGTGCAGCTCCGTTTTGAATCTGTGTTCCGTGTGGCCTTGCAAAGTTAATTGCCAATTAGGTCTTGGCAGCGTGTCAAGGGAGATAAAGGTGGGTGCTTATCAGCCTTATCCTGAAGAACTGTGCCAGACTTCTGTCGGACTTTTTACAACTATTTGGGACTCAAATAGAGGTTGAGAATGAACAGGCTCTGAATGAGCAGAATTCACAGCCGTTGAAATAAAAAGAGGGTTTTTGGGACTCATTGTGTGCTTTTACTGTATCAGGAAGCCTAGGTCAGAACAAAATCTATTTAAGGGCCCATGTATCTATATATAGCACTGCAGCCAATGGAACTATAAAAATGTTGCTAATTAATTATGCAATGTAGTTTATAAATGCCTTTGATGTTCTTCCAGGTATGCTGATGTATATGAATGTGTATGAAGAATTTTGCAAGCGGAGCTGGGGAAGTTTAGAGCAGAGATTAAATCATGCTTTTCCTAGAATAAAATATAGTCAAACCTGCTTCATTCTGATTCTTTTGTTTTGGTTAAGTGGATTCCATAAATTCTAAGTGCATCATCACAAACTGCTGAAGATAAAGAGAACACTTTATTTTTTTTCTTCCCTTTTATTGTTTATAAGAGGATCTCTGGTTTACCATTTGTGATGCCAAAAAAAAAAAAAGATTATACTGTTTAAAACTTCTGGCATCCTGGAAGAAAATATCCAGTAATTTACAATCTGCCTTTCTGTTCAAGAAGTAATGTAACCAATTGCATTTAGCTACAGCCTGTGGGAACCATTCTGCCCTAATAATAGAAAAATTAAAAACAACAGCTAGCATCCAGAACAGCTGACTGTGGTACAGTTTTGACCCAATTAAAGAAATACTTTATATTTGATTAACATTTGTTAATATTTTCAAACTTTACCAATCATTTTGAAGCTAACAGTTTAGAAACTTTTTAAAATGATATAATAGTTAATACTAACTAAAAAATATTTTTTTAAAATCCGCACCAAATATTTTGGGCATTAGGCTCTTTGACAAGTGCTATTTTTCCTTGCTTCTAGTATATAATTGTTTTCAGTATTAGGTACAAAAAATTGAAGATATAACTTTCTGTAGCTACACGATATGCTTTACCATTGACTTTGCAATGTGCTGCTTACTTATCTATATTAAGAAATCAATTGTCCAATGTAGGGTCCACAAGGACCCAGGAAGTAAATCATGCAATCTGTTTCTTGAATCTTTCAATAGGATTTTTACCTGCAGAAATAAAAGGTGCTTTTAAGGGCATCAGCATTGGCATTTCCATTTTTCAGATCAAGGTTCTTCTGGAAAGTTACAATTATATTAGTTCTCTAATGAAGTGTAAGCAAGACTTGAAAATCATGGTAAGTTTACTGACAGTATAGAGCAGGGGTGTCAAACTCGTGTCATCATGGCAGTGTCACGTGACATATTGGGACTTTTTCCCCTTTGCTAAACTGGGGGGGGGGATGTTGGCCAGCACGTGACGCATCCGGCCCACAGACCATGAGTTTGACAGCCCTGATATAGAGAAATAGCTCCATAAAGAAATTTGCCAGTTTTAAAAATCTAGAAGGCATTCTTACCCCTTGGCTATATTTGTGTAAGATGCTTAGTCGTGGTTTATCCAATTAACTGATAAACAGATTGCCTTTGCATGAAATACTGGACTACAATGTGTTTACTCATTTGATTAAGTTTCTCTCTTTCTATTGAATAAAACACTGGTGGTTTTATCCATAAAATGCAAGAAATGAACCATAAAAATAAGAAAAATAAATTACTGTAAAACAAAACCACAATTTATTTCACTATGTTACGATTAGGCATGTTATATATGAACACAGCTATAGATTCAAAGAATTTATCTGTTAGCATGCAAGCCACCACACCCTTCATCCACAATCTGCTTTACAACCAGTCTTTGGCAATTTTTTTTTAAACAAGTTTGATTATTTGGCTCCCTGCCATACAAAGCATCAGTGGTAGATTCTAGCATCATTCTCCAAATTGGAATTAAAAGTACCGGTATAGCAGTTCGGTGAAAAGTTCATGACTATTTTCTTCTATATTTGTCGTCATGCCAAGTTTTCTATCAGACACTCTATTTATGACACTTGTGTTGTCATAAATTTTCCTGGAGAATATATAAGGTTTAATTCTCTTGTGACTGCTTTTACAAAAGCTGAGGGGGGAGGGGATGTATTTTATTCTGAAAGCTAAAAGTGGTATGCTCAAGACAAAGAGAAAAACAGTATTGCCAGAGCTATGCAGTGTATCTTTGGAAGCTCAGCTGCTTTCAAAAATTTATTCAGCCATGTACATTATAACAGAATCTCCATTCCTGGGCTACAAAGCACTGGATGACCACTAGATGGCAATGGGCAGGCAACACAAGGTGATATATCTATGCTGCCACTTAGTGGTAGTCTAGATACTGCACCCAAGTCAAACTTCATAAAGTGCTTCAAATTACAAAAGGCTAGGCAGTGTCATGGGTCCGCCCCATCCCCACCCCTCTCCAGATGCGAGTTCAGAGTAAAAGGGTAAGTTTGAATCTGCAAAGGAAAGTTTGGAGCCGAGTATTGGTCAGGATTAGGGCTCAGAGAATGCTAGTTTGATGGACCAGCCTCATCTGAGTCCATTGGACCAGTGACAGTCTGAACTAGGCGAGCTGAAGCAAGTTTGCCAGGACGGTCCAAGTGAGGACAGGGAGAAGCTACCTCCTGTTAGCAATGAGGAGGAGGTGAAGTCTACACCTCCTCGTGATCCAAGGACACATAGAGCAGAGAGAAGTCAGGCACAACACTGGTCAGCTAGAGTACTTATGAGGCAGCAACTTCACCTCTCCCGAAGGGCTGCACCAGCATTGCCTACTTAATCCCACCCTAAAGACTTGAGTGTTGCTGGAGCAATGGGCCCAGTTCTGTGCCTTGTGCCATGTATCCTGGACTGCTCGACTCCTGGACTGCTTTCCTGTACTTTGTATGTGCCTATTGGACTTTTGTTACCCTGTGATTCTTGCTGTACAGATTGTAGGAAGTTAAAACCCACCCCTCTCCTAGAAGAATGAAATATTTTAGGAAATATTAAAAAGGCAGAATATTATATTTCCCTGGATGAGAAATGGAGAAACATGTTTTAAAGACAAATCAGCTCCCTGCAGCTCCCTGCCTGCCCCCACCTTTGTCAATGGGACATTAAGGCCTGAGTAAGTCTATTCTACGTAACAAAGATCTACAGGCAAAGCCATAATAGGAATCCCAAAGTCCTTTCATTACATCATCACCCAGCAAGGCTCAACAAACTTGGACCAGAACAGCCTTCAGAGTTGCCCCTGCATGGCCCCATGGGAGTCTGACAGCCAATCAGAGTGCATTTCTTATATTGAAGTGGGAGGCCCCAGGGCGCGGCTCAAGAGAGGGTATAAAACCAAGGAACTCTCAGCATCTTGGCCCTTTTTTCTCCTCCAACCAACATCTTGAAGCATGTAATTGCTTTTCCTGCTCAGGAACTCAAGCCATGTGGTCCTGTCCACCATTAAAAAACCATCTTTCTAAGCAGTCTCCATGTTTCCAGTGTCTTTTTCCCCACTTGGAACTGAACCCAGGACGACATTTTTTCCAACAAGTTTGAAATTTGGGCCTGTGCAACAGGGGTACTTTCTGAGGACCTGTTTGGGGGGTGGGTGTTGAATAAACATTTGTAGAATTCTTACTGTGAGTGGGTGGGTAGCACAGTCAGATAGAGACATTAGTTCAACAAGGCAATCATGTGACCATCCCAACTAAATGCATATTTGAGTATAAATTAGTGCAGAACATTAAAAATTGCGCATATATTTCTATAAACAATTTTAAGCAAGCATTCACTTTGAAAATTGTTTGAAAACAAGAATTTTGGAGACATTTTCATTGGTAGCAGGGTAACATTTTTGCAATTAATAATACAAGATAGCTAAGAGGGGTGTATGAATATCTTGACTTAGATGTCTCAAGAGTGCAGTCTACATTGCTTCTGACATTTCTTCCACTTCCATTGAATACCCAGAGAAGAAACCAGAAAGGAACAATGTCTTAAAGTTCTGGAAAGATTTTTCAATAATAATTCAATTATAAAATCTCTGGCCACTCTACCAAGGTTTGCTAAGGAAATCCCACAGTATCCTATATATACTGTAAATTTATGAATTATGTAAAATGGAATCATCCATACTTTTAAAATGATGTAAATGTGAAACTTCTTATAAATTGAACTGATACATGTATATTGATTGGCAAAAGTACATAAGTGGTTTGACACTACCGTGTTTCCCCAAAAATAAGACCCTGTCTTATATTTTTTTAACCCTGAAATAAGCACTTGGCCTTATTGCCATGCGCTCAAAAGTCTGATTGGGCTTATTATCAGGGGATGTCTTATTTTGGGAAAAACAGGGTATATTCTTCCATGCTATTTTGGGACTTTCCAGTCAAGTTACAGCTCTGATGTTTACCAATAGTTTTCCATCAAAGATAGTTATATACAGTATACCTACTGTATATGATACTGAATTGACAAAATATGCATTGTGACATCACAATGCAAGCCCGATCATATCATATTATTACACACACACCTATGTGAGGAATAAGTTATTATGGCTTCATCACTCATGTTTATCACTTGCTGCCACCACCACCTTTATGCTTACCAAAGCAATTTTACTTAGCCTTTTTGAGCTCTGTTAGGGAGTCAGCAGGTGCTATCACCTACAGATAGGCTTTAAAATGATACATATAGAATCATAGGACTGGAAGGAATCTCCAATATCTAGTCCAACCCCCTACTCAAGGCAGGAATCTTAGACCATCCCAGTCAAATGGTTGTCCAGTCTATTTTTGAAAACCTCCAGTGATGGAGCATCAGAGATGGGTTCCACTTACCTTTACTACCAGTTCACAATGGGAACGTGCGTACCTCCCACCGGTTTTAGTACTGGTTTTATTACCGGTTCTATAGAACCAGACTGAACTGGGAGCAACCCACCACTGTGGAGCATCCACAATACGAGGAAGCAAACTATTCCATTGATTAATTGCTCTTAATGTCAGAAAACTTCCGCTTACTTCTAAGTTGAATCTCTCTTTGACAAGCTCCTATCCATTATATCTTGTCTTGCCTTCTGGTGCCCTAGAGAATAAGTGAATCCCCTCTTCTTTGTGACAGCCCCTTAAGTATTGGAAGCAGTGATCAGATTCAGCCGGTTCACACTGGTTTGGGTAAACCGGTTGTTATACTACCTCCCCCCTACTATCAAAGTGGATCCTGGACACTGTGCTGTGCTACAATGGAGAAACGGGCAACGGAGCTGCCAGCAGCTGCTCTGTTTCCCTTTCTCCATTGCAGCGCAGCACCCAGGATCCACTTCCATTGCGGGGAGGGTAATTTAACAACTGGTTGACCCAGGGTCAGGTTGGCTGTCACAGGAGGCTTGTCCCGCATGTGTGGCATAACTAGACGATGGGAATGGGCCAAGCCTCCCACGACAACCAAATCTTACCCTGGGCGAACCAGTTGTTAAATTATTTGAATCCCACCACTGACTGGAAGGCAACTATCCTGTCACCCCCAATCCTTCTCTTCAATAGGGTAGCCATACCTATCTCCTTCAACACTGTTCTCTAAATATTTTTTGGTTCCAGTAATCAGGCGAGCTATAAATGGGGAAGGGGAATTAGGATGTTGACGTAATTTACACTTCCTGCCATCTGCTGCAATTGTGCCTTAGATAAGACCTTTCATTTTGAGAATTAGCAAAATTCTGCACATAACTAAGATACAGCTTTTTCTCTGCTTCTAATGGCTACAGATTAAGGCACTTTTGAAAGCACAGCTGTGATGAAAAACTAGGCAAGCCTATTCTGCTACACATTTATCAGGATAGGAACTAAAATGGAGAGTTCACTCTGTAATGAAATAGCATGTAAGGTGGAGGAATGAGCTCCCTCTTTGCCAATCACTTCTTAAATAAGTTGTCCTTCCTGCATTACAGAACATTTTGTCTTTTATTACAATAGGAAGAAGGTAATTTCAGCGTCTGTCATGAAAGTCTCAACACTAAAAAAAAGAGAACTCAGAAATATATCACCTCCAGCATGATTTCTTTGCCCTTCCTTCTTAAAAATGGATGCCCTGCAGGCATTGTGGGAATTAAAATCTAGGCCCAGGGAATTCTCACTTGACCTGGAGGATTCAATAATCAGTGCCAGCTTCTTCTTTGTCCCTGAGAGTCTGCAAAGTAAGATATGAACTCCTCTCTTCTGGAGAAGCAGAAAATATCACTGATTTCAGAGGGTTTTCCTTTACAAATACTGTAAAACTTTTTTTTTCTTTTTCTGATACTCATTGAAGCTGGCTGATTCCATGCAATGTTGAAGGAACTCAGATCTCTAGTAGATCAAATGTGTTTAGATAAAAGAACTAAGAAGAAATGTCTGCTGTAATTTTGGCTAATGACCAATTAGGGCTTCTGGTTATGACTTTGATTTTTGAAAGATATTAGATCTCAAAATTCGCCTCCTTTTTCACTTTTGTTACAAGAGGCAGACATATTACACTTTTGTTACAAGAGGCAGACATATCATTGTTGCTTCTAGATCATCTTCATGGTAGCTGCTCAGGAATTGCCCAAAGGGGAATGAATCATTCTTTGCATCAATCAAACTGAGTTGCCCCACATTTTCACTTTGTCTCAGTTTGATCATAAATAGCTCAGCCTGCTTCTTTTTCATGTCTTTATTTCTCATCAGTTTATACAACTGGGAAATGGAATCATACATTCAAAGAAAATATTATTCCCTCATCTGGAGCTGTCTCTTGTATGACCCCCAACCAGCGTGATTAGTTTGATTCAAAGTGTTCCGTGAATCCAGAAACTGAGTTAATTTGTTCAGTTAACTACAGAAGGCCTATCCTACGAGTACAGCAAAAAGGACGAGCTGGATTCAAAGAGTATTTAAAGCATAATACATTACAGACTGGTTTAACAAATCACACAAAGCCATAAATCATCATTTCATTCAAAACAGTTGGATTTGGGCAACTACTCAAAACCAAAATCAAAAACCACATTCTCAATATATTGTAACGCAATCTGTGAATTCATCAATGCAGTATTTTACTACTTTGTTCCCTGGTTTTCTTTCACTGCTTCCTCAAATATCTTGATATATATATATTTTAAAAAGCCACTTCAAAATCTGTATTTTTATGCCCTCTTCCTATGTGAAAAGGTTTGGGTGTTCCAAGGAAAGTGGGTTTCCCCCCCCCCATTCTTTGTCCTATTCCCGTGATGGCAAACCTATGGCACACGAGCCATATTGGTGGGCACGCAAGCTGAGCTCCGGTGTGCATGCATGTGCCAGACAGCTGATTTTCAGGCCTTCTGGGCCCACCAAAAGTCAGGAAACATGCTGCTTCTGGCCTCTGGAGGGTCTTCGGGGTGGGTAGGTGAGGAAGGCCCGTTTTTTGCTCTCCCCAGGCTCCAGAAGCTTTCTAGGAGCCTGGGGAGGGTGAAAATGGCCTTCCCCACCACCCCAAAGGCCCTCCAGAAATAGCCTGTTTCCAGACTTCCGGTGGGACCGGAAGGCCTGTTTTTCACTCTCCCCAGGTCCAGAACCTTTCTAAGTGCCTGGGGAGGGTTAACATGGCCTTCCCCACCCCTCTGGAGGCCGGAAACGGCTTGTTCCCCGACTTCCGGTTCCACTGGAAGTCCGGTGGCCCACTGTTCCATCACGTGCCAAAAGCGTGGGGAGCACGGGGGGGTTGCATGCACATGCGCAGGGGGTGGGGCACATAGAATTATGAGTGTGGGCACACATGCGTGTGACCCCCCTGTGCTCCCCATGCTTTGATGGCACTCAATGGCAAAAAGGTTAGCCATCACTGTCCTATTCCCTTGAGGTTTCAAAGACAAAGGGAAATACAGGTAGTCCTCGACTTATGACCACAATTGAGCCCAAAATTTATGTTGGTACGTGAGACATTTGTTAAGTGAGTTTTGCCCCATTTTATGACCTTTCTTGCAACAATTGTTAAGTGAATCACTGCAATTGTCAAGTTAGTAACATGGTTGTTAAGTGAATCTGGCTTCCCCGTTGACTTTGCTTGTCAGAAGATTGCAAAAGGGGATCACGTGATCCCCAGGACACTGCAACCATCACAAATATGAACCAGTTGCCAAACATCTGGATTTCGATCCATGGGGATGCTGCAATGGTCATAAGTGTGAAAAACAGTCATAAGTCACTTTTTTCAGTGCCGTTGTAACTTCAAACGGTCACTAAATGAACTATCGTAAATCGGGGACTACTGCACATTTTTTCTATTTTGCCTGAAATGCCTTATGATCTTCCAGGGATGACCTATGGAAATCCTATTTAGAGAGAAATTTTACAATTCGGCTTTCCCAAAATGGTGCTGAAAATATATACTGAATTGATGACTAAGGATTGTGAGAATTTGAATCCAACACATCTGAAAGATTGGGATGGATCCTGTAAAGTGTAAATAGCAATAGCACTTAGACTTATATACTGCTTTACAGCCCTCTCTACGCAGTGTACAGAGTCAGCATATTGCCCCCAACAATCTGGGTCCTCATTTTATCTACCTCAGAAGGATGGAAGGCTGAGTCAACCTTGATCCTGGTGAGATTCAAACTGCCAAATTGCAGGTAGCCGGCAGTCAGCAGAAGTAGCCTGCAGTACTGCGTTCCAACCACTGCGCCAGCACGGCTCTTATCAACGGCCACATCATTCCCACCATGTTTCCTTGCCTTTGCTTCAATGGGAACAGCAATTTTCAAGTTTTCTGCTGATTCAAGATAGCATTTGAACTTACTGTAGCTGTGGGCAAACTAATATACAGGTATATTAGTGCTTTGTTTCCATGGTTACTGCCCATTTCTTTTGCTCTCTTCTATGGGCTGCCACTCTTTTTAATTGCAGTTCTGAAACAGATTCCTTTATATTGCTTCTAGGACTAGAGGTGCTCATGTTGCCTTAAATCAGTGCTGTCAAACTCCTGGCCTGCAGGCCAGATGCGTCACGCACTGGCCACGACCACACCCGGTTTAGCAAAGGGGGGGAAAGTCCCAATACATCACGTGACACCGCTGTGACGACGTGAGTTTGACACCTCTGCCTTAAATCATTTCACCTGTGCTTTTCAGGAGTGTTTTAAGGAAGCATGTTAAAAATTAAAGACTGTCCTTTTTGTTTGTCATATACCACAAGTCTGAACTGATAGCATCTTCACATTAAGCTATTATAACTTGTACGGTGTATGGTAGAAATATTAACTCTCCTAACAGTAGGCATAGCAAATGCCAGCTATAAATTTTCTTTATTTTTACCTTTTTTCAATCATACAGGATGTTTCCTGGACATAACCCCTGAGTAAAGTCATATATATTTTCATTTGAGGTGTTGCAGATCAACTTACTACTGGATATGGCAAACTAAGAATTAAGGTTTCTCTTCACTGGCAACTTGCAACATCATCTAATGCAGGGGTGTCAAACTTGATTATATTGAGGGCCGCCTCAGAGTTTGACCTCAGGGGGCTGGGTGGGTGTGGCCAGCTCAACGTCACTCATGTCGGGGGCACCTTTGGTGGCCT
The DNA here is from genome assembly GCF_059756535.1 of Pantherophis guttatus. Classification (NCBI taxonomy): domain Eukaryota; kingdom Metazoa; phylum Chordata; class Lepidosauria; order Squamata; family Colubridae; genus Pantherophis; species Pantherophis guttatus. Next base: position 26,527,395 of record NC_142065.1, on the reverse strand, counting down.
GGGTGAGGCTGCGGGGGATCCTTCTGCAGCCCTCTGCCAGTGAAAATGGAGCTCATGGCCCTCCCGAGCTCTGCTTTTGCTGGAAGAGGCACCGCGGGTCGGTCCTTCGCTGTTTCCAGGGTGGCCCTGCGGGCCAGATCTAAGCACCCAATGGGCTGGATCCAGCCTGCGGGCCTTGAGTTTGACACCTCTGATCTAATGTATCTGAGCACTATTACAAAGCCTGTGCTCATTGTTGTTATATTTGATGACTGAAAAGGGATTATACATAATCACTAAGGCTCAAATAGGAAAACTTCTCAAAAGTTTCTTTCCCTTACTTCATCTTTAGAGATTTTCTTGAAGAACTTTAGCATTATATACTTTGGTGCCAAAGTTTAGTGGGACTGACAGGGCGGGTTGCTTCATGCATTTTTCATACTTGCCCTTCTACAGAACCATTAGCATGCCATATTGCAATCGCAGGAGCTGTAATCCTAGCTGTTACATTTAACACACAACCATTTGCCATTTTAAAGTTTGCATTGTGACAGTGATTAGAGTTTAAGAAAGGTTAACATTCCAAAGACATGGAGAAAAAAATTCTGTGAGTGCCGATTGAAACCACTAGACAAATGTGTGTTATGTCCCCAAAGCAATTTCTTCTGCTTCTCCTGTTTTTCTCTAGCTGTTCTCACCCAGCTTTAGCAGAACCAAGAAACAGACTCCTTGTTCCAAAAAATCCCTCTTTATTTAGCTCCTGTGAATTACTGGCATTCGCCCACTGAAAAGTCTGTTTACATTATTGTTTATCATTATTCTATTTTGATGCACAAGATTCCATGCTTTCTGATTGCTTATAATCACCGAACAACAACAAAACCTTATAAATAATCTCTCAGTGGTCAGGTTCTGTACTAACAATGAGTTTTTCTTTTACAAATAGTTCAGCACAATTTCATCCTATGATCCGTTACCTATTCCAAATTATTAATATAACAGCTTTACTTTCTGAAGTTTTTCTTCTTAACTTTCAATATACTTGTGAATTTGGTCCTGTGATTCTGGTAAATTACTGATCATTAGAGAGTTGAATAATTAGTAATGAATAGTTTATTACTATGCGGGAGTAGTAGAGAAGGCAGATTAGTACAAGGGCTCTGCATCTCAGTGCATCTCTTCAGCTAAAATCCGAAACAGAACACTGTGGCTGTAGAAAGATGAAAGTACAAAATTCTTTGTGAAATGGAAACTGCCAGCCATAACACATTTATTTATTTAGAATACCTACAAGACAAGTCACTTTTCAATTAAATAAAAAATCCATGAACCATGATAAAATTTACATGAAAAAGTCATGTTACTTATACAAAATCTCAGAACTGGTTCAGTGCTGAAAAGAAACCAAAGACTGCCAGTGAATGAATGATAGCACTGTGGCGTAACTCTTGGGAAATCAGTTCCAGAAAATGCCATCATATATTTTAGCAACTAGAAATTTTATATGCTTTCAGTTGTGCCTGGAGTGCCTTTATATGTGTTGTTTAAGCTTTCTTATGTGGAGTTTTATTAAGATTAAATACTTTAGGGGTTCTTGATTTAAGCCTTACTTTATAATATAAGAATTGTTATTCTAATAATGAAAGGAAAGATAAAAGTTTCCCTCAGTGTAGTTCGTCTGGAAAACTCCCAGAATGTATTAAGGATGTTACCTGATTTTTTTAAAAATGAGCTCTGCTGATTTCAAGCGTTAAGTCTTACCCTTTCAGTCTGATCTCCACCATGTCATAGTGGAATACTCATTTTCTTTTGGAGAAATCTGAACCAAAATACAAGTAGTCCTCAAGTCACAACCAGGCGCCCCATTACGGTCGTAAGACATAATGATCATAAAATGGGTCAGTTATACAACCAACCTGATTTCACAATGTTTTCTGTGACGGTTGTTAAGCAAATGCACAGTCATTAAAAACCCCATTCTCTCTATGACACGGTTTTGCTGAAAACTGGAAGTGATGGTTTTCAACAAAACCATTGCAAAATGCAGTCATGTGACCATGAGTTGCTACAAGCAGCCATGTTGCCAAGTGCCCAAAGGTCCGTCACATGAGAGAGGGAAAAGTGGCCAATGGGACTTCGGACCCGGGTCACAAGTCCTTTTTTTTCAGACAGGCTGTAACTTCAACCTATTTTGTATTTTATAGTTTTGTAGCATTTTATTTATATAGTTTTATTTTTAATATTTTCAGTTTCCCAGAGTTACGCTGTGGGAAGATGGGCAGCTAATAAATTTGATAAATAAATAAATAAAACCTATCACTAAGTAACTGGTCATAAATTGAGGACCACCTTTAGGAGTTAAATAACTTTTTGTTGCCTTTAAGATGTCACTATTTTCACAGAATTACTGTTACACTATTTTTTGTGTTATTTTTAAGATATCCAAAGGCGGCTTTTCTGTTACTCTTTGCATCCTATGCTAACCTCAGCTTACTCAGAGCTTTCACTTTCCTAACACCAGTTTTATAGGCTATTTGCTTCTTTTCTTTGTGAACACTTCCTCTTCCCATTTCCTATACCTGTCCTTTTTTTGTTTGCAGATTATCACTAGTTTTTTTTTTTTTTTAGTCATATTGGTGTCTTCTACTGTTCTTTTCCCCCTATTAGGTGAAATTGTTTGCAATTGTGGTTTCATATTTTCTTCTTTAGGAACTCCCACCCATTTGGATTCTTTTGTCTGGCTTGTTAGTTGCAATTGTAACCCCAATAACCACCAAAACTTTTCAATATTAGTTCCTTGCATACTAATGACTATATTTTGAATCTCTTTCAAACATCCATCTATTTGTCCTACCTTGAACATTAAGAAAAATAAATTTGCATCAAGTATTGGAAGTTTGCCATTACGGCTCCACTTTAGCCTTCTCTTCTTTAGGCTAAACATAATAATCCGTTCATTTAAACATTCTTGTCAGGATTTATAGTCCAAGCCTTGCACCATCTTTGTCACTCTTCTCTAGAGTCCTTCCACGTCTCCAGCATCCAAAACTAGATAGTTTCAGGTGCAGCCTGACCAGTGCGAAGCAAAGCAAAACCATAACTTCCCATGATCTTAACATTGTACCTCTGTTGACGTAACACAATTCCAGACTGCATTGGCTCATACTTGATTTGTAGTCTATTAGGACACCTTCTCACAAGTACTATTGTCAAGCTACTACCGAAGTGTACCTGTGCATCTATGGGGTTTTTTCCCCTATCTAAATGCAAAACCTTTTAATTTCTTGCTATTGAACAGCACAATTTAAGATACTGTCCAATGTTCAAGATTATCAAGAATGTCCACTGAGCACTGAATTTATTTTCTTAGGTATTAGCCACCCCCATTTCCAATACTGTATTATCTGTAAAAGTCTCAGTTCAGTTATTTACCAAAATGTTGAAGACACTGGGTCTGGAACAGAATCCTGGGACCCCTCTGCATAACTCTCCATACATAGACCCATTAAGGACCACATATTGTGTACAGTTGTTAACTGTGAATCCATCTTACAGTGGAAACATCCATCCTGTTAATCAATTTTATCAAGGAAGAGACTATAGCCAATTTTATCAAATGCTTTACACCTCTTAACTAGAAAGGAAAGCCCAGAGTCGACATGCCACCAAAGTATGGCAGCAAAAGTAGTACAACCTGCAGCTGTAAAAAGCTTTCTATCCTGCCAGTGTATTTCTTGAACATTCCCTTCCCTTTATTCCAGATTTATAGTTTGCATTTTTTTTTTTAAAAAAAGCAATGTTGGCAAAATGATTGAAAGCCTCCGATGTAATTATTTCCTATTGCTGTCTTTTACGTATTCTACAGGATTTTGTTCATGCATGCAGATTAATCATGATTTAAAAATAAACAATCCCTGACTAAAATAAGAGCGCTCCAAGGTTACATTTTGATCTGTGAATCATAAGACAAGTGGCGTGCAAAGACTGCTGATGCATTCTGCCCATCAGTGAAGGAAACTGGGACAGTGACCTATGAAAGCATGCTTCAGGTGAATATAGGCTGTGCCCACACGTAACACAACTAAAATTATTCCATTTTATTTTCTACTATGTTGAATGAACTTAGATTTCATGGTTAGTTTGTGGTTCAGTGCATCATGTAATTCAGCAAAGTTGGGACTGAGCAAATCAAGATTAATTATGGGTATGAGTGCTATGAAAACAGCCATAGTTTGCAGCTTTCATTGGTTATGTGCCCAAAATTTCAAATATAAATGTGCAACTGTAAATTGGGAGAAGCAGAATCCTGGGTTGAGTTAGGAGCAGTGATACCTGCTGATACAAAAGAAGGATATGGATATGTTTTATATGCAGGAAATCAGCACATTATTTACAGTTGTTCCTGATGCTTTCATGTATTTGGCAAGGAGATGGAATAGTTTAAAGAGGAATAGCTTAAACAGGCAACTAGCAGCTGTGAGTCTAGGAGGACCCCTAATGAATATTTTTTTCAGTTCATCTAGACTCAAAGCCAGGGAACTGCTGGTTTCAAATGGTATCCAACCTGCAGCCATTCCACATTATGGGTTTGGGCCTGAATGCAGCTGATTATAACTTCCAGACGCTGGGAGCTCGAGGAATCTCAAAATAATGGAGCATGAAGAGCAAACCACAGGACCTGGGACGAGTGTTTCCAAAATGCATTATCCAGCGGTGCTTATAGAGCATTTAAATCAGATGTGCTCCAAGAAAACAGTTCTTATGACAGATAAAGACAATATTTTACAATAAGCAGAATAGTTTTATTTTGTCCTATAAAACAAATATTTAAATCCAAAACAAGTTTCTTGTATTTAGCTAAATAAGATTAAAAAAATTATCTTCATTCATATACAAACTAAGGATTTAAACTTATATACAAAACAGTCAGATCTCTAAAAAAAAGAGAAGTTCAAATTACAGCGGTAACTTTTATTACAAAACATTAAAGCTACTGGCTTCACATTTAATTTCTCACAGAACTAAAACTAGACAGTGGATTTAAGACTGATAAAAAGAAAAAGGTGACAGTTTACTCAAAAGTCTTCAGTTGGTACATATGATCCATGAGAATGGAATGTATGTATACTTTGAAAATATAGCCTGGATGACAAATGAAGTGATATATTCTTGTAAAAGACTCCAAAATAGGAATCAGAATCTCCTGTTTCAGCTGAAGTTACTGCAGAGAATGGGCATTCTGAACATAACTCTCAATTCGTGTAGTTTTCAAAGTTGAGGAAGGAACTTGACTGCTATAATTGCTATACTCTTTCATTCCCTTGTTTTTTTCTACATTTTACGCACAAGACAAACTAAAATATAGTTCTGTCAGGCACAGATCTTTTTTTACGATGACTGAAGTGAAGAATATTCACTCATTACTGTAAAGGGAAATATGTCCAACCAAAGGACCATCTTTTCCATTTACATAGGATTTTAAATGCATGAGTCACATTCTGCAGAAACTTCATTACTAAAAACAAAATGTCTTCAATTCAGAAGCTATTTATTTTAATAGTTCCCATTTTATTTGGGTAGTGGAATTTTACAAGAATGAGAACTCTTTGGAGGGGAATTGTAAGAATAGAGTTAAAGGGATAGATGCAAAGAGAATTTAATCAGGAAACATGGTACAGAATTCAATGGCACAGAGAGCATCCAGTTATATTAATTTGAATAGCAAATTGCAATGTTTTTAGTCTTCGTGGCAAATTTCTGTAAGCCAGATTGTATTGGCTTACAAGCTCATATATGGTACCTGTCCAACATTGCTTTATATAGAACATAAATACTTCCGTTTATTATTTAACACTTCCTTTTTTCAGCCCTGAACTTATACAAAAGGTTTGCTAATGGAAATTATCTTGGCTTTTCCTAAGTTCCAGGATGAATCAATGGTAGTAATGGAGTAAATGTTTAGTTTTGACTGAGCCAATAGCAGTATTTCCTTAATATCAATACTGAAAAGAACATGGCTTACTTAGCATTATCATTCTTCTCTGAGAAATAAGAAGGGCATGGCCCAACTCAACAACTTCCCACCAGATAAAAGATAGACAAAGTTATAGAAATGAAAATTTAAAACATCTCCTGAATTTCTGTACCAAACAGATTCTTCTTCCCAGCTCTGTGGGAACACAAAACACAGTACATACTGTATATGCAATCTGCAATTAGGTGTGTTAAGTATCAAACAAATGTTTCCAGATCTTGAGCAGTAAGGACATAATCATATATTTCCATTTTGTTCCTGTGGGAAGTTATCAAACTGCAGTGTCAGAAATTATAGACATTCATCAGAACTGTAGGCACGGTCTTCCATACACAAGTATAATATTTCAACCATTCTCTATGTATCCTCTACAGGTCAAAAGAACCTCTGAGGATAAACGTACTAGGCACACAAGGCTGTTGCAAGAATAGAAGAATTTCAAGTCCTTTTTCACATTCTGAACTCCACTTAATTATATAGACCTCTCTTAGTAGTTTGGTTGTTACATTCCAATAGTTTCATATATGTTGTGGATGGAAAAAAGGAAGATTTCAGTGGACACATATGAAACCTGAAGCTGTCATAGACACATTCCATCATAAGTTTCCCTTAGTACAAATCCAACCTTGAGATTTTCACAAAGTACCGTGTTTCCCCGAAAATACAACCTACACCGAAAGCCCTAACTTGATTTTTACATGTGCACCCAATATAAGCCCCACCCCCAAAATAAGCCCTAGTTAAGACCCTGCTCACTCTGGGGTGCATGGGGTGGGGCGACACACATGGGTAAAAATTAAGCTAGGGTGGGGATGGAGGGGGGGTGGAGCTGCCATATTTACCAGGCCTCACATACCCCAACACCTGCCTTGCTGGCCCACTTCTGCGGCTGCTTGCTGCCGCTTATGTGTGTCGCCCCCGACAAGCGGTGACAAGTGGCCACAGAAGAAGTGGGTTGGCAGCAGGCTCCTGCTGGGCGGGGCTGTCAGTGCGGCTGCCACGAGGTGAGTCAGTGGAAGACACCCCCTGAAAATAAGACCTGGTGCCTTTTTTGGTGGCAAAAAAAATATAAGACCTTGTTTTATCTTATTTTCAGGGAAACACGATATCTATTCATGAATTGTTGTATCACAGATGTATTGTGGTGGATTTTTTTAAACTAAATGGTATTTTGAAATTAATTTGGGTCTCAAGATCTTTTCTTAGATCCTAACTGATACGTGTATTTTTCCAAATAAAAGGAAACACGCCAATTTAAATTCAAAAATTCAAACCTTAAACAAATTCAACTTGAAGTAGCAAAGAATACAAAAGTCCACAATTCCTTAACTATTTTAAATAACATTATTATCAAAAGAAATACTCATTTTTTCAGAACTAAGGGAACTGACATTCCTCTGCTATCACAAAGTCAGAAAAAAATACTGAAAATAAAATATTTGTTATGTTTTTTTATCTGATAGACATCACTGAAAATATATTAGCATTCATTCAGAGTTATAATTCTAGTAAAAATAAAAAACAAAGACAAAAATATAACACTGAAGAGTAATACTTTAAAAAAAGGGGAAAAAGCATGAAGCTCTTAAAGACGTTTCTAGACTAGATAAAGTTCATATTCCTTTTCAAATGCTGGAGTAGGATAGGTAAACTTGCTAATGAATCACTTCTCTTTTTTAACTCATTTCCAAAGTTCATTATACCAATACAGCAAAATGAAAGTAAGGATTGTTTAACCTCAAGAGGTTGTTACATATCAAAGATGATGAATATTTTTTGGATCAATTTAGATAACAGATTAGTGTGAAAGGATTTCTCAACATTTTTAACAGTTCAATGAAAAAGCAAAAATTTGAATTTCTATACTTCATCCAAGAACATCACGTCAGAATTATTGTTCTAGTTACTTGGGTTTTTCATATAAATGTGTACTATACATTCTGATAGATTATATTAATATATATATATATATATTGTTTGGAACTGAACTGTAAAAACTGTAAAGTCTGAGTACCAATCTTATTCAAATCCATTTCCTACTTTTGTATTGATTTGTAATACAAAGTTTAGCTCCCAGCTAAGTCAGGATTTCTCAAAAGCAACATGCAATGTATCTAAAATCTACCATTCATACAAAGCATGATCTCTTCATGAGAACTCCATTCAATGGCATACCTGAGTTAGAAAAGGTGCTATAGCAAATAGAAATAGAAATCCACCTACACAGTAGTCATAGAACAGTTTATTGTAGAACAGTTTATTGTAAGGAATGATGGACATCTATTCTACTGCCAGGTTTTCCTCAGAAGTTCTGCTGGCGTCTTTTCTTTGCTTCAATGGCATCTAGAATTGGTTGCCGCTTTGATTGATACCTTTGGCGAACCTCTTCTATCTCCTGCTCCATCATGGGATCGAGTGTCCCAAGTCGTCTTTGAAGTTCTTCAACTGTCCAGTTCCTCAACTAAAGAAAAACATAAGGCAAAATAAATAAATAAAATAGAGTGAACTTGCAACAGGCAAAAAGAAGAACAGATAGAAGTGGAAAAATGGAACCAAACATGTATTGCACTAAATGGTTTGCTAAAGAATAACGTGAAGGGATTTACTTTTGGCAAATAAGTGTAATGAAATTTACTGTTAATGCTAGGACCTAATTACTGCTCCTACCTTGCCAAAAATGCACTTTTAATCATGACAGTCGTAATACCTAATTCCCAGGTAGTGGGAATATTTTCCCTTTATTATATAAGAAATGATGCACTACTTTGTTTTAATTCAGCAGAAAACAACTGCATATTATGTGCTATATTAAATACTTCTCCAAGAGAAGACATTATAGTACAATGAATATCCTAAATTGTTAACCAATATTATTTACAGGTAAGACTTACGTCTGTTCATTTAACCATCTTCTGAAGTCATGAGGGCCTTAGAAAAACTGATTTAGGAACTGCATTTGCATTTACAGGTACCCAGAGTCATGTGATCACAATCTGAGTGCTTGGCAATTGGCTTGCATTTACTACTGATTGCAGCATCCTACAATCATGTGATTACTATTTGTAACCTTTTTTTGCCAATCCCTGGGAAAGCATACCCATTGGAGAACCTGAATTCGCTTAGCAACTGAGTGATTTGTGAAATAACCATAGTAATTCACTTAACCACCATTGGAATAATTGTATAATCGGGTCTGAGTTGACTTACAACTGCAACAACCAATGGCAGAAAGATAATATTATCACCCATAACGATAACATGGGTTTAGCCAACAATCCTTTAAATGTATTAAACCAGCTAAAATTTTACACTATTCTTGTAATATTTGCTTCAGATCAGACTCTTCAACACGCAACCCTCAGGAACTGAAATAACAGAATGAAGTATAATGCAAAAAAGAAAATATTAATTCAGGGTTGAGTGGAGCTTTTTGATTAAAAGTCCCATTGTCTCAAATCACTAAAAAGCTGCTAGGTATCTGGTTAAAATATCATTTTCTTCCACCCTTAGTTTTTCAAATAAAAATACTGAATATTTCCAAGATTAAGCCAAAGGGTCCCCATTTTAATACATGCACACTTAAATAGAAGAATTGTTAGATAGAAACACCATGCACACACAAAATGCAGTATTCAAAAATAATCTTGACTGACTTTTCATGATTGAGCTAATTAATTTCTGGCTTTTTACCCCCCACCCCCACCCCCAATTTGCAGAGAGCCAGAAATTGCTTTACTGTTGATTTCCTGCAACAATAAGCCAGATTTTCAGGGAAACAAAATAACCATGGTAAGTTTCTTGTCTGTTTTCATATATTCATACAAAATCCAGATGGGCAGAAAACAAAAACAAACCAGGAGTAAGGATGGATCCTGGTTTCAGACATAAAGCTGAAAAAAATCAAAATAGTTTTTCAAAATTTCTGTTGCTAAGTGATTTGTTAAGTGAGTTTCGGCCCATTTTACCACCTTTCTCGCCACAGTTGGCAAATGAATAACTCCAGTTATTAAGTTCATAACATAGTTGTCAGCCAAACTGATGCAACTGTTGAGGGGTCCTCTATTACATCATGGCTCTTGTCTGTGGGAGAACTTTTTCAATCTACGGCCCCGTGGGGTTCCGCTGTGAGAGGGCAGGCCGGAGGTCGCCCCCATTGGAGGAGATAATTTAGGACCCTCCTGCTGTTGTGGGAGGACAGTTGAGACACCAACAGCACATCGATGAACAATTGGCTGTGTTACATCTTTTGTGAAGTCCCCTGTCTGAGCTTTGGGCCTCCATCGCTGCATTTTGGAGATGTATACGACTGCAGATCTTCTTGCGCTGCGAGATTCCCCCTTCTCGCAGATGTGGCCGTCCTCACTATCGAGGGCCCACCTCAAGGAAGGGTTTTGGGACCCAGAGAGGTGGCATGTGAAAACGAGGGGATTGAGGGGTTTTTTAACAAAATTTTTAGTCAAATTTTTAAGGGGTCCTAGGGAGGGGGAGGGTCAGATTGGAATTCGGGCTGTGGGTATGGGGGATAACCCACAAGGGGGAGGGTCGGGTCTGGCAGTGAAGCGTGGTGTGGGGGATGGAGGACCTGGGATCGAGGGGGGGGTTAGAGCTTGTCCGGATAGTTTTTTGAACATCAGTACTGTAGGTGGGAGGGGTAGATATGGCAGGAGCAGGGGGCCATATCGTGTTAGGGGAGTGCGCACTCGCTGTCTACGAGCGGTGGCGTGCTCCGGCCCCCAAGGCTCTACTCGCTCCTCAGGTTGCATAGACCCTCAGGACCCAGGCCTTCGGCTGATGCTGTGCAATGCCAGGTCCGTAGTAAATAAAGCCCCCCTCATCTGTGATCTTGTTCAGGAGGGGGGTGCGGACCTGGCAGGTATTACGGAGACCTGGTTGGGCCAGGAGGGGGGGGTTCCCCTCGTTGAAATGTGCCCGCCAGGTTTCCAAGCATTCCATCAGCCGAGGTCACAGGGGAGGGGCGGGGGGGTAGCGGTTATCATTAAAGAAGGTCTGAGACCGAGGGAGGCCACTGTTCCTCAGACGGCCGGCTGTGAATCCCTTTTTGTGAAATGGGGTCATGGGGTTCAGATGGGTTTGCTGATCACGTACCTGGCTCCCTGCCACGTGGCAACAGCCCTGCCCGAGCTACTCAACGTCATCGCCGCGGTGGCGGTTGATACCCCTAAGCTTATGGTTATGGGGGATTTGAACCTGCCGTCCGTGGGTGAGACGTCAGAGATGGCTCGGGAGTTCATGGCTTCCATGACAGCTATGGACCTGACCCAGTTAATTCATGGCCCTACCCACACAGGGGGAAACACGCTGGATCTGGTTTTTGTCTCTGGACAGTGGTTGAGGGATCTTGATATAGGGGATATAGTTACTGAACCCTTGTCATGGTCAGATCACTCTCTCCTTCGTCTCGACTTTCGAACCGCTGCACCCCGCCGCAGGGAGGCGGAGCCGGTCAGATGGTTCCGCCCCAGGCGCCTGATGGAACCTGACAGATTCCAGACGGAGCTTGGGCCATTTCCTGAGGTTCTGGCACACGCCTCGACTGGAGACCTGGTGGCCGCCTGGGATAGGGCGGCTGCTGGTGCTCTGGATCGGGTCGTGCCTTTGCGGCCTCTGACCCGGCGCCGATCTCAATTGGCTCCTTGGTTTACCGAGGAGCTGAGGGAGTTGAAGCGCCGGAAAAGACGCCTAGAGAGTAGTTGGAGGGCCAGTCTTCTTGAATCTGACCGGACACTAGTAAGATCCCACATTAGGAATTACTTAGTGGCGATAAAAGCAGCGAAATGTAGTTATTTTGCTGCTCTTATTGCGTCATCAGATAATCGCCCGGCCGCCCTCTTTAGGGTGACCCGCTCCCTGCTCCACCAGGAAGCGCGGGAGGACCCCTTGGAGGGTAGAGCCGAGGATTTTGTTCAGTATCTGTATGACAAAATCACTCAGATTCGGGAAGATTTGGACTCCGACTGGGTAGTCTCAGGGGGAGAGACAGGGGCAGGTCTTGAGAATGTTATCTGGGATGAGTTTGATCCTGTGACCCCTGAGGACGTGGACAGGATTCTGGGTAGACTGAACGCGACCACTTGTTTATTGGACCCGTGTCCTTCCTGGTTAGTACTGGCTTCCCGGGAAGTGACACGAGGCTGGCTCCAGGGGATTATAAACGCTTCGCTGAGTGAGGGTGACTTTTCCGCCGCCTTGAAAGAGGCGGTGGTGAGGCCTCTCCTCAAGAAGCCTTCCCTGGACCCGGCAATGTTGGTAAATTATCGTCGGGTCTCCAATCTTCGCTTTGTTGCGAAGGTTGTTGAGAGTGTGGTCGCGCAACAGCTCCCCCAGCACCTGGATGAAACGACGTATCTGGATCCGTTCCAGTCGGGCTTCAGGCCCGGGTACAGCACGGAAACGGCATTGGTCGCGTTGGTTGATGATCTCTGGAGGGCTCGGGACAGGGGGTGCTCCTCTGTCCTGGTCCTGTTAGATCTCTCAGCGGCTTTTGATACCATCGACCATGGTATCATGCTGCACCGGTTGGAAGAGTTGGGGGTGGGAGGCACTGTGTTGCGGTGGTTCTCCTCCTTTCTCTCTGACCGGTCGCAGTCTGTGTTGACAGGGGGACAGAGGTCGACCCCGAGGCCCCTCATATGTGGGGTGCCGCAAGGGTCGGTCCTCTCGCCTCTCCTGTTCAACATTTATGTGAAGCCGCTGGGCGAGATCATCCGTGGTTTCGGGGTGGAGTACCATCAGTACGCTGACGACACCCAGCTGTACATCTCCACCCCGGATCACCCCAACGATGCCCTTGAAGTGATGTCCCGGTGCCTGGAGGCCGTACGGATCTGGATGGGGAGGAACAGGCTCAGGCTCAACCCATCCAAGACTGAGTGGCTGTGGTTTCCGACGTCCCGATATAGTCAGTTGACGCCATCACTGACTATTGGGGGCGAATCATTGGCCCCCACGGAGAGGGCTCGCAACTTGGGCGTCCTCCTGGACTCACGGCTGTCTTTAGAAGAGCACTTGACGGCCGTGACCGGGAGGATTTTTCATCAGGTTCGCCTGATTCGCCAGTTGCGTCCCTTTCTGGATCGGGACTCTTTACGCACGGTCACTCATGCCCTTGTCACCTCCCGCCTGGACTATTGCAACGCTCTCTACATGGGGCTCCCCTTGAGGAGCACCCGGAGGCTCCAACTGGCGCAGAGTGCGGCCGCGCGGGTGGTAATGGGAGCGACATGGCGTTCCCATGTAACACCTCTCCTGCGCGAGCTGCACTGGCTCCCGGTGGTCTTCCGGGTGCGCTTCAAGGTTTTGGTTACCACCTTTAAAGCGCTCCATGGCTTAGGACCCGGGTACTTGCGGGACCGCCTACTACCACCAATAGCCTCCCACTGGCCGGTACGCTCCCATAGAGAGGGGCTCCTCCGGGTGCCGTCAGCCAAACAATGCCGACTGGCGGCCCCCAGGGGGACAGCCTTCTCTGTGGGGGCACCTACTATCTGGAACGAGCTCCCCCCAGAGATACGGAGGATCCCGGATCTGCGCACCTTCCGCCGCGCCTTAAAGACCTTACTATTTCACCAGGCCGGCCTGGCCTAATTTTCCCCCTTTTTTATAAAAGATTTTTAAAATTTTAAATATTTTTTAGTATTTATATATTCAATTTTAAATTGGTTTTAAAAGTTTGGGGTTTTAAATTTGTCGGGGCCAAAATTATTTAATTTGATTTTATTCTATTTTTTAAATTTTGTATTGTATGTGTTTTTATTGTTTGGCTGTGCACCGCCCTGAGTCCTTCGGGAGTAGGGCGGTATAGAAATCTAATAAATAATAATAATAATAAAAAGTGAATCTGGCTTCCCCATATGACTTTGGTTATAAAAGGTGATTACATAATTTTGGGACACTGCAACCATCATAAAGAGTCAGTTGCCAAGCATCTCAATTTTGATCACATGACCATGGGGATGCTGCAATGGTCATAAGTGTGAAAAACAGTCATAACTCACTTTTTTCAACTTCGAACTTGTAACTTCGAATTGTCACTAAACAAATTGTTGTAACCTGTAATTCATGTTCTCAAGAGCATGTCACTCAATAACTTTAAAGTATCATAGACTGTTTTGACCTCCAGAGACCATTTTATAACTGCAATATGGCTGTTTTCTCAAGTTGGAATGGGAGAATTGCAAGCATTGTTAAAACGATAATAAAATAGAAGAGCAGGAAACTGAACCATGGGTGTGTGTGTGATGCAGCACATAAGTACAGACCTCTCCCGATTAAGTGACACTACTCCATTCCAAATATGCCATTAACATCTTCCAAAGATTAAAGTTTTTAGATCATAAACTAGGTCCTGACAGAGGGCAGACACATTAGTCTAATTCCATTCTCTCAGTAGACATTATTCATACATAAGTTCATTCTGTCTGTTTTCATCCAGAAACAGCACAGAACAAAATACTGAGAAGTGTGAAAGTTAAACAATGATCTTATAAACAACAGACAAATCTGGAAAACACAATAGAGCTCTTTACTTAATAACACAGACCAATTGTAATATCTGAACACCTACTCTGGCAGTCACCTTTGTTAATTATATGAGACTCTCAACTGAGATACCGGTAGTTGATAAGAAAAAGAAACCTAAAATTCTTGGTCAGGAAGTAACTTTACTGGATCCCCTAAGTAACGACATATTGGAAGAGAAGTTAATAGACTGAGCTAAAATTGAAATCATGAAGTCTATGGGAAGACAGAATGAAGGAAAAGTTGACTCTCAAATGAATTATTTATAGAATTTATAGAATTAGACTCTACTGGAGGTTAGGCAAGTTTCAATATGCGTGGGAATTTATCTTCATGCTGTATGCCTGGGATCACAAAAACTCTGCTCTGAAGCATCTTATAAGCAGGCTGTGTCTAGCCTAGCATGCAGCAAAATTCTGAAGCCTTGATACAATCTCAACAACACAGGTGTGAAGCAAAACATGTTGTATTGAAAAGAAAATAACACTGCCTAGGAGGACAGGCATTAAAATAGCTTAAGTTTCCACTATCACTTTTTATCCCATTGTCATATGAGGAAAAAAACTCTGTAAGAGTTATAAAAAATCATCCTATTTTTTTGGGAAAAACCTCTATAGGGAAATTTACTGGGTATATACATTATGTTTCATTCCAAGCAAAGTAGAAATCTTTTTCTTTAAATGTTTGCAATGTTAAAAACTATTTTAGTGCTTTTACGTTTTCTGCTTTTTGCCTAGTTTTCGTTTTATATGTTGAATTATTTCCACACCCCTTGCTATTATTTTAAATGTTATCTTCATCCACATTTTATGCTTTAATGTACCTGTTGAGCGAACCTGTTTGAGAAAAAAGTGGTTTATAAAGCAAGCTGGAACTACAATCAATAATTCAATAATAACAATTCTACAAGGACTAAAAATGACACTGGGCATGTTTTAATTATCAAGGTTCTAAGTAAGTATCACATTTAAATCTGCTTTTGAAAATTTTCAATTATGTCCTGAGATGACTTCTGACATTAGAAATTACATTTGTTCCAATACTGGTAATGGCCCCAAGCATGATCATACATATTTATCTGCATGCCTGTGGCTGTCTTTCTAAAAACAGTTAAAAGCATTTCCCAAAACACAAGGATTCTTTGCCACAACAGCTACTGGAGGAAAAAGCCAGTGACTCTCAGCTCTTCACAGGCTCATAAGCTTCTCTCGATCCAAGCATTGTTTTGTTGCCAAGAGAGCAGCTGGGCCAGTTTTCTGTACAAATTTCACTCAACGGTTATTTACTTAACATTTGTTCTAAACACCACAGCAAATGGCATAACATAGCTGATCTTAACTGTTCTTGGAAAAGCTAAGAGACAGATTAATACCTGGATGGGATCAGGAAAAGCAATGGTCTAGCCTTGGAAATTAAATAAAACACTTCCAAAAGTGGTAATAGCAAATCCATACTGTTGTCAAGAAAACAACACTACTATATGGCACCAGGTGTGCAGCTTGATTCAAGACTTTACTATTTGTGAATATAATTTTCTCCAAATCTTTATCATATACTGCATAATTTGTTGTCCTGAAGCCACACTGAATGTAAACCAAAAGAAGCATGAAGCGTAAGTTTAGTTAACTAGTTAGGCTTGCTTTATTTATTGTACTGAAGATTGTAACTTCAATCTTAGCCTATATTCAAATATACAGTATTAGCTTGCAGACGTGGTAATTATCTTTGCAGGTAGTTCTTGACTTACGACCACAATTGATCCCAAAACTTCCATCGCTAAGTAAGGCAGTTGTTAACTAAGCTGCACCCCATTTTGCAACTTGTTTTGCCACAGTTGTTAAGCGAATTATTGCGGTTGTTAAGTGAATCATGCAGTCTTTAAGCAAATCTGGCTTCCCTCATTGACTCTGCCTTTCAGAACTCTGCTAGGAAGGTTACAAATGGTGATCACATAAGCCTAGGACAGTGCAACTGTCATTAGGAAATTCCACTTGCCAAGTGTCTGAATTGGGGATGCTGACCAGTGAACATGGGGATGCTGCAACAGTCATAAGTGTGAGAACTGGTCATAAATCACCTTTTTCAGAGCCGTTGTAACTTTGAACTTTGAATCAGTCACTAAACGAATGTCTGTAAATTGTGAACTACCTGTATCTGAAATAGTGAGTAGACATCAGCACTTTTGGGAAATACTGGGTTCATATTGTAGCCCACTGTGAGGAAATTTCATATGCTTGAGAAATGTAAAATCATTTTAATCCCAGATTTCTATAAATGAGTTATAAAGCTATCATTTGAACCTGTTCCATTTGGATTACCAAGTGTTTTATACACAGCCTAAAGCAATTAATACTGGAGTAATCTACTGTACATGGACAGATGATACTTTGTTTCCCTTCAAAAATAAAAAGAAAGCTGTACATAATATCCCACTAATTAACATTTTTAATTTTTCAAATTCAGGCACTGATTTTTTTTAAATGTAGATTCTACTCAGTCATTCCAGTGGTCATAGTAAGGGAGACTCTCAGGAAATGTCAAGTTTTATGACTGGATGGGAAATTAAAAAAACAAACAAAATGAAAGTGCAGCAATAAAAACCTTCCTAAAATACTATTAGAAAAACGCCAAAGCTAATTTCAACATATTTTACTTTTATATATGTACAGTATCAGCTTGATGGTTGCCTAAAGCTATCAATAAAAAATAATTCATTTTAGTGTAGTGCATCTAGGCCTGTAATAGTTAAATACTTTAAGCATTTGACTGAAGGAAGGTGGGTTTTTTTGTAGGATGAAAGAAGGGAACCAAATCTATATTACCAGGAAGAAAAGCTCCTAGTGGTTAGTGTATATACTCCTGCATGAGCCCATCCACATATAAGGTAACCTGCAAATATTTATGTAACACACTGCGAAAAATGCACTACCTGCAGATAAGCGAAATTTTCACAAATAGCTTATCTGTAGGTAATTCATGGATATCCATTTTTTACAATATTTTTATTAAAAATTCAACGATCAACTTGTGAAAGGGCTTATACTCGAATATAAATGGGATATATGGGTACCAAGTATATTACCATATACTTGTGAATGAACTAAGCCCTATTTTTGGGATGTGTATTTTGGCATCTAATATTTTTTGTTTATTTGTGAGTAAATGCAATGTCATAAATAAACAACTTCACATGGAAGATATTTCTTAGTTATGCTTAAACGTATTTATTAATGTTAAATTTGTGCAATCAATTATCGAGCCCTGTGAGTACTTATGTACTCATCTAAATTTAGATCAGTTTTAATAGGGATTTCTGAGGGCAAATAATTCTTTGCTTGTGTCCCAAAAGCAGAAAATATGAATCGGGAAGTTTTTTGAATTATCTAACTATCCTCTTTCATCAATACTAACAGCACAGTATGTTTGACGTTCTCTAAAATATAGTCAACAGATTATATTCTACAATTAGCAGCTGCAAAACTAAACTGGGATTTCTGACTGATTTCCTTTTCAGAGATGGGAACTGCCATACTAAGGGCACTAGCAACTAAAAATGAACTTATTTCAACTATTACTCAAGTTATAGCAATAGCACTTAGCATATAGACTTATATACCGCTTCACAGTGCTTTACAGCCCTCTCTAAACAGTTTACAGAATCGGCATATTGCCCCCAACAATCTGGGTCCTCATTTTACCGACCTCGGAAGGATGGAAGGCTGAGTCAACCTTGAGCCTGATGAGATTCGATCTGCCAAACTGCTGGCAGCCAATGATACGCAGAAGTAGCCTGCAGTACTGCACTCTAACCACTGCGCCACCGCAGCTCTGACCACAGTTGGATTTCTGTGTAAGCCAGTGCAGTCATAAAGCAAACCATCATGTGATCAGATCCAATTTTACAAACATTTTACCATGGTCATTAAATGAATCACCATGGACAATAAGTGATTCACCATGGATATTAAATGAATCCGGCCAAAGGTGGGCTTCACATAATTTAACAACTGGTTTGCTCCAGGACTGAAAATGTGAGTGCACGTGTGGCCTTCTGCATATGCACTTTGTTCACACATGCACTTGCATGCATGTGCGCGGCTTAAAAAGCGCAGCTAAATAGGACAGAATAGTGCCCGGGTGGCGGGCCACCCGCAGATCACAACTACTGACTGAATCTCACCCCTGAATCCAACTTCCCAATTGATTTGCATCACAATGCACAGAAGACAGGTCATGTCATTAACCAGGGATTCTACAATATTGACAAGTTTTAGGGATCAATATTCTACTAAGTAAACATTTTTAAAGCCTGTACTACACAATCATGAACAGGGCAGGATGTTTGAATCTTCTAGAAACAGCATCAGTACAGACCAAGCACAAAATAGCTGCCACATTTGAATATAGATATGACTTAATTTTAGTCTTTGGCAGAAATATGACTATTACTTAACATTTTATGCAGAGGTCTTCAAAGTTGGCAGCTTTAAGACTTGTGGACTCCAGCATAGCTGGCTGGAGAATTCTGGGACTTGAAGTACACAAGTCTTAAAGCTGCCAAGTTACAAGATCACAGCGGTTTCTGCTTCAATAATTTTAACTACAAGACTTTTGGAATCAATACATATAAGCTCCTTTTCAAATAAACCTCTTCTCTTCTAGCAGGGTACGTGCTATGGCAGTGATGGCTAACCTTTTTGCCATCGCGGGGGGGCGGGGGGGTCGCGCATGTGTGCCCACACCCATAATTCTATGTGCCCACCGGAAGCTGGCAAACAGGCCATTTCTGGCCTCCAGAGTGCCTCCAGGGGTGGTGGGGAAGGCCGTTTTCACCCTCCCCAGACTACTAGAAAGGCTCTGGAGCCTGAGGACAGCAAAAAACGGGCTTTCCCCACCACCCCCGAGGCCCTCTGGAGGCAGGAAACAGCCTGTTTCCCTACTTTTGGTGGGCCCAGAAGGCTTGAAAATCAGCTGGCTGGTGCGCATATGCACAACAGAGCTGAGCTTGCGTAGCCACTGATATGGTTCCACGTGCCACCATAGGTTTGCCATCATGGTGCTATGGTGTTAGGAAATTTTGGAAGCCGCAGTGCCAACACATTTTGATGCCACCAAGTCTGAGAAAGTTGATCAAGACTACATGCTCAGTTTAAGTATTGGCAAACGGGTTCAAAAACTTGGTCAGCAATTAATATGAACTCAATTCACATTCCAGGAAAAAAGACCAATCCTCAGCAACACTGAGCCAATTTTTACAGACATAGATGAGCAGATGCAGAAGTTTCTCTGTTTCTTCAATCATTGCGTTAGGTCTAACTGCTAAACAACTGCAAGTCATCATAAAGATACATTATCTCAGACTGTTTAAATTAAAACTGGTGTCACTAGAGACAAAGGGCTCTAAATAATAATGGATGAGATTAATTATCAGAATCCACTTCCATCGGATTTCATCCTTTACAGAGAAACTGCTTCAACTACTCTGATGAACTAAGTCAGGAGACAAGAGATGGAAGAAATAATTCTGGAATCTATTCTTGTAGGCCTCTTAGCAGTTGATAGTTACTTTCTTATTGTACACTACCCTGGTTTTTTTAAACATTGAAAAGAAATTTTCTGAAATGGCAAGATGTCACATTTTTTACAAAAGGCCAAATTAGATATTTTAGCCAACAGGATCAGGTCTTAAATATTTATGTGTATATATCCTAGTCATAGCACAAACTATGAAATAAGATGATGTGACCAGAAAGTATCAGAGACTGGAAACAATTGAAAAGGAACATCAAGTGCTATGTGGGAATTCCTGTAAATTTGCAACATGGAAAGTTATTAATATTTTAGAAGATCTAAAAAGTAAAAAATCTTAGCACAAGCATCTACTCTTAATGCAGCTTAATAATTTAGGCTTATTGGATGAGGAGATACTGTAACCAGCCACACGGAGTGCATTCATAACACTATGTACATTGCATTTTGGTTCAGGATATTAGAAAGTGGTGGGGAAAACTACTTTATTCTAAGCTGCAGTTCCCTTATCAAGGACTGGAAGACCTGAGACACTTTAATATATGTTAAAATTTGGCATGAAAAATATGGGAATCCATTTAACGTGTGAAAAGGTTGCCTAGAATATTTACTTTGGGTTAAGTAGCAGCTCTCTTTAGAAGACAAACAGCCACCTAATCAGTAATGTGGAGGCACATACCCGTAATTCTTTAGGCTCAACTAAGCATCTTGATTTTTAAACAAGGGAGGGACTCCAGATAGCCTGGGAAAAAGGAAAATAGTGTCTGCAGAATTCCTTATGATGGGTTATTTTGTTTTGCTACCAGGCAACTGAATTAGTGTTTCTTCATTCACAGGGGCCCAAGGGGAAAAATGTGCGTATTAAATATGAACATCTTTTCCCAGTCATATTTACTCAACCCACCAGAGAGAAGGCAGGGAATGCTATAGGTCCCCTCTCCTAAGGAGGTCCATCTAGCAAGATCAAGAAGAAGGATCTTCTCCACGGTGGCACCCTTCCTGTGGAACATCATTCCTGCAAAGATAAGATTGGTCCCCACTTTGACATTCTTTCGCATGGCCCTAAAAGTGTTGTGGTCCACCAGCAGCCTGCGAAGCTGGCAGCAGAGTCGGACAGTGAGGAGGCTGGGGAGGACAATGGGCCAGTCCTGGAGTCAGGGGAAGGCCCAGACGAGGGCTCTGCATCAGAGGCAGAGATGGGGCCAGTGCCATCTGGGAGCGATGCACGGACTCCGGAACCTCCAGAGACGGATAGCAGAGAGGCAGAGGAACAGGAGGATCCTGTTCCTATTGCATGCATGTGAAGAGCTGCTAGAAGGCAAGACCAGCTAAAGCAAAAAGGACGACTCGGGAGTAAGGCCAGGAGATGATTGGCCCTTCCCATAAGACTTAAAAGAGCAGCAAAGGCTCTTGGGCTCTTTGTAGAAAAGTAATGTTGCTACATTTGTTTCTTGTTGGCGTCTCTTGTTTCTGAACTTCGTGGGGCTTTGCCAAGAAAAGCCTTTGGCAGGATGCCAAAGAAGACAAAGGTTTGTGATAAGGTCGAAGGACTTTTTCTGAAGGACTTGTTTTGGAATTAATTTGGACTAAGCTGAGAATGAAGTAATTCTCAGCTGTTCTAATAAAATATGCTTGTTTAGGACTGATTGTGTCTGGTAATAACTACTTGGGTCTAGGTCACAAGAGAAAGCATGATTCTGCGGCTGCAGATCCCAGAATGATATGGGGCTCATCAAGTGGCTCAGCTGATTGTTGTTGTCAGGGCGATGGGGGGTTATTGTTTTTTGTACTGGGAGTTTATTGTTATAAGTCATCAGGAGTCACCAAGAGTGAATTGGGCAGCCATATAATTTTTCTTAAATAAATAAACATCACCAATTCACTAGTTCACCAATTTGTTGTGACCAGCACTCATTTCAACACTCATTTAAGTTCAATCACTCTGTTATTTTGATAAATATGATTTTGCCCTGATTTTTTAAAAATGGTTCAGGAAAAGAAGTTGGGAGTTTAAAGAACAGTAATCAGGCTCCATATACTCACAACAGTTCACTACCAGGTTTCAGCATTATTGTGATGATCTAACAGAATGTTAAATTGAATCCAGGTACACAAGTAAACTTGCTTTTAGGTCAAATTTAACATAGACTTTGAGAGCAACTTTGAGAGATCCCACTCATCAATAACTTCTCAAGACATATTCAATTTATAGGATATCAAATGTGATACTCCCAAAATGTAAGTAGTCCACTGCCTACTCCCAATTTTACGGAACAGATTTGCCTTGCTAATCCAGTTTTATGAGACACCGAAATACAGTGGCTTACTCCATTAAAAAATAGGGTAAACGGTATGGTTCATTTGAATTTTACGTAGCATGCTACATAACCATTGTTCCAAAACAGTGAGTGCATGAATTTGTACGCAACTATGTTGAGCTTATGAAAGGGAAATTCACTGCACTGGGGAAATTCAGACTTCTGATTGTAAATTGAACTGAAATCCTGCAGTGCTTCTGAAAAAGAAATATGATTTACTAAAATCAAGTCATAAAAAGAAAACAGAAAATTAATAGAATATTTATTCTCACTTGAACAGTTTGATGCTTCTGTTCTATTTGCTTTGACCAATTCTTCTGCACAGAAATGTAAGTATTAGAATCTGGATTAAAGAAATCATATGATTATGTAGTATTTTGGTTTACCCTCGTCTCAGCTGTTAATAGATTCTAATTGGCTACGGCTAATAACACAAGTAAAGCAATTATAATAAATAGCTTAATTTTGCATTAACAATAAATTACAATGATAAATAAATTGTCTAGTGTTGTCATTATTCAGTCAGTCCCAAAGAGCTGCGGCAGGATATGCATAATGGCCATGCTTTATTTCTTTATCAGGTATTGCCTCAGGAAAAGCAACAATGAGTTTTGAGCTCCTGTCTTTGTACCTTTTCATTCTCTAATGAAAAATAGATATCCTAATTTCATTCTTACAGGACTAGAAAGATTTTAAAGTGCATGATCTTATGACTCATTTCCTTTTCATTTGTAACATAGGGCCCAGACTTTTGATACCTAGGTGTTATTGCAATTCTAAGTGAATAGAATTTTCTATACTATATTTTTGTACACTATATGAATTAGATCAAGGCTAATGTTAATTGTTAGCATTCAAAGATATATTATAGGAATTTTGCCTGATCTGAACTACCTATTCATAACAACTTCACATTTACAAATTATTTAACTGATATCAAATTAAATGTCCCTGCTTAGATGTAAAAGTCTATGGAGATTCTTAGTCATCCAGGTCATGGTTGTCCCAAAGGTGTTTTTTTTTCAGGAGGCAACTGGACTGTCTGGTTTTTCTTTGAAGACGTTTCATCTCCCAACCATGAATCTTCTTCAGCTCAGAGTGAAATGTCTTCAAAGAAAAACAGAAAGTCCAGATGCCTCTTGAAAAAAGCACCTTTGGGTTAGATGTAAAAGAAAATAGTAATTTTAATACAAATGTTCGAAGGGAAAAAATGATGAAGAAATGCATGCAAATTCCACATTTTGGAAAATACGTCTTCAATTTGCTCATGCTAGAACAAATTTAATTTCTGCTAGCATTTTGATTTTGATACAAGCTTGCTTGGAAGGGAAGAAATGTCAGGGTGTCTCAACTGTCTTGTTTCACAAAAGCCAATTACAAGCATTTCATCTAATAAATCTTTAAAGGACATCAAAAGGCTTTGATAATTTAATCTAATAACACACAAAGGACGCTGTCTTTCTTCCATTAATCCTACCCTGTAATTGAATTAAAAAAGCAAAGGTCAGCATCTCAGGATCAACAAAAATGAAACACAGACCTTTGTTGCATAGCCATTTATTGTAGTTGAAGCATTAAAATACTTACAAATTGAGAAATTGTTGGCTGTTTCACGTGGGCATATTTTCTCCTCAAAATAAATACTTCATTTTCTGATTTTAGACAGCAAAGTAGTTAATACTTAATGAAGCAATAAATCAAATTACTAAGCTCCGAACTTCATGTACACGAACTTTTAATAACACAACCCTTCAAAAATTTCTGCCTTATTTGAAGAAAATATTCGTCAGAGAGTCCTTGAAGAAAATGTTTTTGCTTATGCTATGAATAATTACATGAATAATTAATAATATATATGAATAATTATAGAATAATTATATGAATAATAATTATTCTATTAATAATTCTATGAATACTATGAATTGTATTATTTTATTTATTTATTGTAGGTTTATATTGTATTTTTGTATACTGTTGTAAGCCATCAGGGGTCCAAAAGATGGACAAATATATACAAATTGGACAAATATATATCAGTAACATAAACAATATAGGCTTTGTGCATTTAAATTCCCTTTCTACAGACAATATTAATCTTTATTCTGCTATTGGGCAGTACTGATAGATATACATTATACAGATACTGAAATGCAAACTTTTAATAGGGAAGGGACATTCATAGGACACAGGATATTTAAGACACAGAAGACTTTGTAAGCTGCAAGAACTGATTCCATAGCATTCACAATTGATGAGAAATCAAATCTTGCAGTTTCAATTTACCGACACATTAACCATATCGAGCTTCTAAGAGCCTGAATCAATCCTCTGCAGGAAAAAAATATATCTGGCCCATGGGGATAGTTTCACTGAATTGGATTACATTAATACATTCTGAATTACGCATGAGTAATTACTTACAGCCGACAGTAAAAAGAAATCACAGGTAGCCTAGCTTTCAAACTTAGATTTAAGAAAATTTACTTTAATAAAATTTTATATAATGCACATATTTTAAAGATCTCACATTATTTCATATACTCCTTGTTGCAATACTTTTCTTGCAGTCATTCTTGAACTATATTAGAAGACAATTATTTGTAGCTCAGGGTTGAACTGGTTGTTTTCATGCAGACATTTCATTACTAAACAAGTTAATATCGTAACTTCTGCTAGCATTGATTATGTTACCTAGTTTGGTAATGAAATGTCTACAAGAAAACAACCAAGCTCAGAGAGCACCAAGGACCCCATGGAACTATATTAATTCACAAATTAGAAACTTGAAAGGCAGAAGAAGTGGGTATAAATACTTAGGAAAATCTACATACATACATTGGAATAAAGAAAAACAATCACACTCTTTTGCTCCTTTCACAAAGGAGCAAAAGAAGCTTTATAATAAACAGCTGCAGTATGATTGCATCCTTAACTATCCTACTTCTAATTTTATATAGTATTCTTCACTTCTAACCTGACATACTTTTGCTATTTAATTTAAACTAGAATATTAAAACCAGTTACATCGTTCACAGAAACCGGTTATTACCAAACAATCTTACCAGGATGAGGGATACATTTTATTTAGAAATAAAGTTGCCAAACTCTATAACTCTGGAGCAGGGGTCTCCAACCTTGGCAACTTTAAGCCTGGCGGATTTCAACTCCCAGGACTTGCAAGTCCACCAGGCTTAAAGTTGCCAAGGTTGGAGACCCCTGCTTTAGAGGGTGTACAGTAAAAATAACAAATACAGTTTAAAAAACCCAAATTCCTTAAGAAAAACTACCATTAAAAGATAATCAAACACATCAGATTGACTACCCATTCTAACCCAAAGCCTAGATTACATTTTCACAGGTCTTTTGAAGATGGCCAGGGTGGGGACTAGGTTTATCTGATAGAAGAATGGTGTTCCAAAAAATATGCCTCCTAGGTCTCATCAGGTGACTATCCTTTATGGATGAGATAAGGAGCATGTCAACAGCATACAGGTTGGGCAAAAACCATGGAAGACCAGTGGTCTTTAGAAAATCAGGCTTTATGCCATGGAGAGCTTTATAAGTAATAACCTACACCTTGAACTGCACTCAGAAGCTGAGCAATTCACAAAAGCCAAGTAGCTCATGGAGCAAAAGTGTCAACTGTATCTAACAACACTTGTCTATAATTACATATACCACAACATTTGGTACCAGCTGTGGCTTCTGACTGCTTTTCAAGGGAAGTCTCATATAGAGTACATTGTAATAATCCATGCATTCAGAAAATACTGACAACAAATATTGACAACAAGATTCTGGCAAGATTCTGTCTATTAGGTATAAGCAAAAAAATAATTCAGTTGATTGGATTTCACTGTGTTGTCTTTGGATTTGGGCCTGACAGTGATTGACCAGGAAAACTAATCTGGATTTTGGGTGGATAACCTGATAATCCATGTTGCTATCATATTGGGAATATTATAACATGCAACAATTGTTATAACAATTGTTATAACATGCAAAACACACTGAAGAGCAGGAAAAAAAATACTCTGGGGGAAAACTATAGTGATGTTTTTTCAGACATCAAAATTGCAATATTTCAGAATAAAGGGATGACAAAATAAAGATATATAAAATTAGGCAATGTGTGAAAGTAAACAGAAAAATGCTTCATCCTTTCTCAGGACCATTCCTAAAATCTTTTAATGAAAATGAATAATGCAAGATTTGGGCAATTTTGTGCCAGTAAACTTTCAAAAGGAGTTAACAAATATATACAGGCTGAGGCTATCAGTGATTACCAGTTACTATAGTGATATATTGCCTCCAGAATCAGAAATAATATACCTCTAACCATCATGTCGGCTGTTGGCCCCTAGGGGGAGAGCCTTCTCTGTGGGGGCACCTACGATTTGAAACGAGCTCCCCCTGGAGATACGTAGGATCCCGGATCTGCGCACCTTCCGCCGCGCGCTTAAGACTTTTCTATTTTATCAAGCTGGCCTGGACTAAATCTTCCCCCTTTTTAAATGTGGAAATTTTAAATTTTTAAATTTTAAATTCGTCTTATTTATAGGGGCATGGGTAAGGCGTTTTAAATTGGGGAGCCATTTTGGATTTAATTCTGTTTTAAACGTATTTTAATGTTTATATTGTATGTTTTTTAATTTTGGCTGTTCACCGTCCCGAGTCCTTCGGGAGAGGGGGAGGTATAAAAATCTAATAAATAAAATAAAATAAAATAAAATTTACTAGGAAGCACAAAAAATGGTATCCAGTTTTATTGTTTGCAGCCTAACATAAACATCTAGTTGGGCAATATGAAGAGAGAAAGTTGGTCAATTAGAACTTTAGTCTCACCCAGTTATCTTTTGTTTATATGTCATGTTGCATTCAACCTTACTTCAGCTTTACAAATATTCTGTAATTGATGGCAAAAAGTTGTACTCCGATTACATTAAAAAAAATTAGATCCTCAATCATGAAACACACTGAGTTGGTTTTGTCAATATTCTCATTCCAAACTATCTTGGAGCGCTTTTGTGAGAAATATAACTACCAAAGCCTGCTCTGACATGGCCATTAAACCAAGGAAGCGGGTGGCTGGATTCCTTTCATCCTTTTATATTAGTGATGGTCTTAAATGATTTACAAAGGAAGTAAGGAGCCATCTTTTGAAGCAAAATGTCCCTGCTTAGTGATTCATTGTAAGACATACAGCCAGAATGAGATCACATTTCTCAAGCTTGTAGAACACCTCAATGACACTGCTGCACAAATACAGTAGCTAATTGGGAGCTCGGTTCACCGAGGTCAAGAAAAGAGTCTATTTCAAAAGTAGATTGGCAAACATTCCAATCGAATCTTGTTAGTCAAACCTCTTTTGGTGGCTTTTGTAAGTGACATATTTTGTACCATTTCTTATTTTAAAAAATTTATTCCTTACCTTTTTTTAAATTTTATTATTTTTATACGTAGTTTAAGAGGGCAAACATAAAACTGAAGAATATAATCTCACTAAAATGAGAGCTTAAATTGAATCAGTTTAGCTATTCATACTAGATATAGGAAACCAAAACATTCTTAATATGATCTTCTGTTATAAACAATGTTCAAACACTAGGAGTCTTTATAGTAAGTTGGGTTGCAAACAGGGTGGATTTGATTTAAATCGAGTTGATTTAAATCACTAGTAAAAAGGCTTGATTTAAATCAACTCGATTTAAATCATAATTTTTAAAGAGCAACTGTCATCTCTGCTACTCCTTTGACCCATGTTGACTCACCGATAGTCCCCGTGTTGCAGAATATACAGCCTCATGCTACATAACTAAGCTCCATTTCATGCTGAATAAGCTAAATTATTTATGTATCTTAAATAGAAAACTATCTTACGATAGATTTTTACCCCAAAAGATTTTTATTAAAATAAATTCGATAAAAAACAAAAAAATCCGATTTAAATCAAAAAAATCTGATTTTTTTGATTTTTTTAAAAAAATCATTGATTTTTATCCACCCTGGTTGCAAACATAACAAAAAAAAAAACCTCAATGAAAAAAGATTATATTTTTGCAAACAGTATCAGTGTCTGCTTTCAAAACTCCAAAAAAGTATTAAGGAAGCACCCCATGGTCATATGATCACGATTTGGCACCTTCCTTGCCAGGCTTTCCACAAGCAAAGTTACTGTCAGCCCCACTTGGAACCACCTGTGCTGCACAGGATATTGTGTCGAGGGGTTGTTTGACACTCGACAGTTACGGAGAAGCTGGTAGGGAAACTCACAAGTCACTCTGTTAAGGCGGTTTGATGTTGCTGCGAGATCAATGCAGGGGAGTGGGGCTCCGCATCCCCACGCCAAATCCTTTTTGTTGGAGGGCCCCCCCAAAGTCACTCCGTAGGGGTGACACTCAAAGGAGGGGCACCCTGCAGGTCGCGGAGAGCAGCAGCTCTCCTGCTGGACCCAGGGTTTCTTCCCTCTTTTTTTTTTTTAAAAAAAATTGATTTATATGCCGCCCTTCTCCGGAGACTCAGGGCGGCTTACAATGCGTTAAGCAATAACCTTCATACTTTTGTATATTTATACAAAGTCAGCTTATTGCCCCCACAAACTGGGTCCTCAATTTACCTACCTTAGAAAGGATGGAAGGCTGAGTCAACCTTGAGCCTGGTGAGATTCGAACTTACAATAATTGCAGACAGCTGGTGTTAATCACAATGCTATCAGTCTGCTGAGCCACCAGGCCCTCTTTGCCAAAGACAAAGACGAGGCAGCCATTATGGCTGCCGTGAAGCAGGGGAAGCTGAAGAAACCAAGATTGTGCTGGAGTGGTGTGAGTGGACAGTGATGGGAGCTGGGTGAGGTGATTTTTAATTTTTGCTTAGGACTTGACCCTAAAAGAAAAGAAATCCAGGACAAGTCACTTTGTTAAGTGTCCCTGGCTTCCCTGTGCTCACACCAACCCACAATCTCCTTTGTCTGGTCTCCCTGTGCAGTATCACAAGCACAAACACAAGCCTGCTTCTCTTGCGCTCCCCACACTTATGCAGAGCCTGCACCTGTCCCCATCCCCATTCTCCTTACCTGGTGCCCCTGCTGCTTATATATGGTTATAACAGCAACCTGGATTGCTGAGACTGTTGCTGCTAAGCAATGGATCATTTGACTTGTGCTTTACGACTGCATTATTTAGTGCCAGCAATGCCTGTCCCAATTGCCATTGTAACCTGAGGACTACCCGTAAACCTTATATAATTATATGCTCGTTACAAAAAACTTTTTAAAAAGTAGACATTAATTCTAATTTTATGGAATCCATAAAATTATCCATTATCCATATTGTTTTCTTATAATCTTTTAATCACAATATCTTACCTTTCCAAGATATGCCAATGTTATGAAATGCTATGGCTTCTGACTTTGAAGGATCTTTTCAAATGTTACAAGCTCAAAACATATTCACATGTGTGGTCAGTTTTATTCTAAAGTTAGAACAACATACACCTTTTGGATCTTGGAACAAAATGTCATCGATCTGGAGAGTTCTAAATGCAGCAAATGAAGCAAAACTTGTTCATTATGAACACAGCGTTCAGCCCACATAAACAATTAAAGCAGGATCATTTACATCTGGGTGAAATCAATGTTATTAAACCATTTTCCTTGTTTAAAATATTAATTTATCACAAATAGAGATATTGTAAGGATTTCCCCTCACTTATTTGAAAAACTAAGTCTCTAAGTGTCTAGATTGCCTTGCAATCAGTCACAGGAAAAGACGAAGATAAAAAAAAATCTATCAGAGTCAGTAAAAAGTCCTGCTTCCCCTCCCTCCCCCCCGCCTCTCATGCAACCATTTCACGTAGGCTGAGATTCTCCCAAGATGCTATAATTTGTCTTAGTGGCAGTAGGAGACTTTCAAGACCCATTGCAGCACTGGAGAACATATGAGATGTAGAGGAAAGGAAAAATCTTTATAGCTTCATCTACTTCTTCAACACTGATTTCAATGGAAGGCCTTCCCCCAAACTAAACCTAGAACTAAGAAGAAATTTCCCAATAGTTAGAACAATTAATCAGTTGAACAATTTGCCTCTAGAAGTTGTGAATGTTCCAACACTGGAAACTTTAACAAGAGATTGGACAACCATTTGTTTGAAATGGTATAGAATTTCCTGCCTGAGCAGGGGGTTGGACTAGAAGACCCTAACCCTCCAAGGTCCCTTCTAACCCTGTTATTTTATTTTATTCTAAATGAAGTAAGGGAGAAAGAATTTTCTAAGAACTGGATATTGCCATTTTAAGTTATGCTATGTTCATCTGATAGTACTGAGTTTTTCTTTGGATTGTCATTTGATGTTTTACCCAGAGCTGACTGACTGGGGCTATAAAATAAAAATTATATAAATTGTGATTCCCTTGTGAATATGACCTCCTTGCAGTAATCAGATTTTAAAAATAAACTTGTTTGGCATCAAACTGTCCTCCAAATTTGATTGCCGTCAAGGAAGATTAGAAGGAGAAACATCAAGTTTTATTTAAAAAAAAAACAATTTGAGTGGTGTGTATAAAAAAAAAAAGCAAGATACGAAAGCATTGTAAGACAAAAAAAAAAAAACATCAGCACAAAAAAGTAATACATCATCAGGCAAGTTGGTCATTGTAAACCAGAACATATTTTCATTAATCAATAAACAGTAAATCATTTGGCTTCTTAAAAAGCCTCACTATCAATCATTTCCATAAATAATAATAGATGTTTCCTCTGTGCAACTGGTAAGACCATTTACATTCTTTGAGAGCTCTTCTGAAGCATTTAATATATCAAATCTTAGAAAGTGAAATATGCTTGAGGAAAATAAAAGACCTTCATTTCAGCCCTATTCTTTTGTAAAAGTTTTCTACAGAAAACACACTCTGCTTACTAAAGATTCAAAACCTGGCCTTTAGCATCTGACATAGTAGGACTAGGAAAAACTTTAGAGTTGCTGTTGGAGGAGAAACTAGTAGGGACACAAGAATTACTTAATGATCTAATATACAAATTTGTATAATTTAGCCTGGACGTTTACAACATATGTTAAAAACCTATAAAGATTCAAACACTATTCAATATTTTCTACAGCCAATCTATGGCCCTGGATTGATTAGATGTAATATTTGTTGTCTCAAATGCTAAAGCACTAAATTCTCTGCAGTGAGTTCCATGACTGGTCACCGGCCTTGATGCTACTGGCCTTTTGCAAAGCACTGAAGATCTGGATATATACCCCATGGCCTCAAAAT
Source organism: Pantherophis guttatus (assembly GCF_059756535.1). Lineage (NCBI taxonomy): Eukaryota > Metazoa > Chordata > Lepidosauria > Squamata > Colubridae > Pantherophis > Pantherophis guttatus. The sequence goes on along the minus strand of NC_142065.1, from coordinate 26,495,723 downwards.
TGGAAGTTAGATATCATGAGATGTTATTATTCTTTTAAATGACCAGGGCATTGAGATTGGTTTTTTTCATTGCTTATAATATGTTGTTAGCTGCCCAAAGCCACATTCGCTAGATGTAGGGACACTTAAACTGATTAAATAAATAAAAAATGGAATATGTAAATGTATATGTTATTGCAGATTCCTTCTGCTGACTGCCGGCTATCTGCAATGCGGCCGCGCGGGTGGCAACGGGAGCGATGTGGCGCTCCCATGTGACCCCCCTCCTGCGCGAGCTGCACTGGCTCCCAGTGGTCTTCCGGGTGCGCTTTAAGGTTTTGTTTACCACCTTTAGAGCGCTCCATGGCTCAGGACCAGGGTACTTACGAGACCGCCTTCTGCCACCAGTAGCCTCTCACCGACCAGTTTGCTCCCATAGAGAGGGGCTCCTCAGGGTGCCATCGGCCAAACAATGTCGACTGGCGGCCCCCAGGGGGAGAGCCTTCTCTGTGGGGGCACCTGCCATCTGGAATGAGCTCCCCCCAGAGATACGGAGGATCCAAGACTTACACATCTTCCGCCACACCCTAAAAACGTTTTTATTCCAACAGGCTGGTCTGGCCTAACTCTCCCTTTTAAATTGGGTTTTAAATTGGGTTTTAAATGTTTTTTAGATAAATGGGATGTTTTTAATTTTTTAAGCCTAAATTATTTAATCTGTTTTTTAATAGTTTTTAACTTTTGTATGTCTTTGTATTTTATTTTGGCTGTTCACCGCCCTGAGTCCTTCGGGAGTAGGGCGGTATACAAATATGATAATTAAATAAATAAATTTGGCAGTTCAAATCTCACCAGGCTGAAGGTTGACTCAACCTTCCATCCTTCCGAGATTGGAAAAATGAGGACCCAAATTGTTGGGGACAATATGCTGACTCTGTACACCGCTTAGAGAGCGCTGGTAAAGCACTGTAAAGTGCAATGGTGAAATCCAAATTTTTTTACTACTGGTTCTGTGGGCATGGCTTGGTGGGCTTGGTGTGGCTTGGTGGGCGTGGCAGGGGAAGGATACTGCCAAATCCCCATTCCCTCCCCACTCTTGGGGGAAGGATATTGCAAAATCTCCATTCCCAACCCACTCTGGGGCCAGCCAGAGGTGATATTTGCTAGTTCTCCGAATTACTCAAAATTTCCGCTACCGGTTCTCCAAACTGCTCAAAATTTCCACTACTGGTTCTCCAGAACCTGTCAAAACCTGCTGGATTTCATCCCTGGTAAAGTGGTATATAAGTCTAAGTGCTATTGCTATAGCACACATAGATTGCTTTCAATATTTTGTAAAACAAGAGCACGAATGACCTTTTTTTATATAACTGCTGTGCATTTAAAAACATCTACTGCACCTTAGCTCTAAAATGTTCAATGTAGCCAGCACTAGGACTACAAAAAGCTTTGGATTTGAAGTAATAGCTCTCTGAGCTTGACTAGATCAGAAAATTGATTCCATGGGAAGGCCAAAATTGCATTTGCTAGTTGCTAGTTTGCTTAGTCAGGAATGAGTCAACTCAAGTCTCTTCCTAACAATATCTCCTTTCCCTTGGGCTTCAAGAATGTCCCTGCCCTTGTTGCTTCTGTATATTGCCTTCAAGGCCATCTCTGTGGCTCTCTACACAGAAAGAAACATGTATTTCAGAGAAGGACACATGTCTCAACAATTCCTTAAAGGATCCTGTAGCAACTGTAGATGGCAGCCATTCAATCCAGAAGAAAGGATGCCTCTCCTAAAGCAGTAGCTGACAGATGCAATAGGGGTACCTCCCTGTAATCCAAAACCATATTTCTCCTTCAAATCTGAAGTGCTGCATTGCCACAGGAAACACCAGGCCAGTGCTGAAGTATTATATAATATTTATATATATTATATATATATTGTTGTTAAAGTTGTTAAGGCGAATTAAAAGTAATATGTAGCATTGAAGGTGTCTAGCATTTACAGCATTTATGTAAGCAGAAAATTCAGTTATAGGATGACATGCTAAAAGGATGTTTAGTATATCAAGGGGGGCGGGGTGTCTCTTTTGCTAAAAGGAGGTTTAGTATATGACAGGAAAAAAATGTCTTTGGATTCAGGACAGAGACCTGTTAATAAAAATACTTGAGTTTGCTAGTTGATGGCATCTAAGTGACTTTGCTGATTTTTTGGGTAGAAATCTCCAGGGAACCTCAGAGCTGAAAGTTACATTAGAAGTCAAAAAACGATTGTGGAAAAAAGGCTTAGATTAATGGCAAACATATCCTGTACTGTTGTCAAGAGAACTACATAAAAATGTCCAGAAGTTTAAATTGAATCAAAGGAAACTACTTTTTTTTAAAACATGAAATGTAATAAAAGAACACCCAGTAGTCTTTAATGTTTTTCAAGGGCTACAAATTTTCTAGAACTGAAGGTAGTTATTCTTAATGGTGTTTCCCAAACGTATTTTTGTCAGGTTACATTGAGGGAAATGAAATAAACAAAAATGTCATCTTTTATAACTACTTTATTAAACAGAACTTAAGGTAATAATAACTATAGTTTCCAAGTTCATGTACACATTTAAGCATGAATATTCATAGTGAATACCTTTTTCCATCACTATTTTGAGTAAACCTGTACTGAGTTTCACAATCCTTTTACATCTTTTTGACATCTCCCAATTTAGAAATGAATCTGAGTAGGCCAATCTTAAAGAGGTTTAAAGCAAATTAGAAATGCAATATAAAACTTTTCTGTGGTATAAAAATCTGAGCAGTTTAGGAAAGATGGGAAGGAAACACTTATCAACAAAACCTACTAAAGTAAAAGAATTTATTCAAACTGCAAGACTGTAGTAATTTAATAGCAAAGCTTGACTAGCATTATATTAAGTTGTGCAATTAGTGTCACTAATTGCATAACCTGATATAATGCTAGTCAAGCCTTGCTATTAAATTACTACAGCTTGCTATTAAATTACTACAAGTGCTCTTCATTACTGTAATCAGTAATTCTACACACAGAACTCTTCCACCCAACACTTATCACCTACAAATTTTCATGCTAAAGTTTTGCTGTATTTCTTTAGCTATTAGCTATAAAAAGTAAAGCTAAAGGTTTCCCTCCTATCAATCACGTCTGACTCTAGGCACAATGCTCAACTCTGTTTCTTGGCCAAGGGAACCAGTGTTGTCCAAAGACAATTTCTGTGGTCATGTGGCCAGCATGGCTATACGCCAAAGGCACACGGAATGCTGTTACCTTCCTACCGAAGTGGTATACATAATATAACAAGAACATGGCTACATCTTAAATAACAGATTTCTTTCAGTAACAATTTAGGTCAACCAGAATTCTGTTTTTAAAAGTTGAGCACTAAGTGGTGAATGACACCTCTAAGAAAAGCAGATGACTCTGAAAGAGATGCTTAAGACTTTTCATGCAAAACTTCTAAGTAAGATCCCTGGTCTGGAGGAGTAGATGAAAAGTTATCTGCCCAAGTGTTAATAAAAATTACAGTCTGAGCAACCAGAAATCTGGTTTGATATACAGAATAAATTTTGCAGTTCGTGAAAGAAATTTATCTACATAAAATCAAAAGGGTCAAAAGCATCACAATAATCTTATTCAGATTCTTAAGCACTTAGCTTGTCAACGCAGATCTAATTTCTTACACCAGCTTCTTACAATCTATCAAGGGTACACAAAATTAGGATGATTTTCCAAGCTCTGTCAATGTCAAAGTAATTATTTATTTATGGCACTCATACCTTCCTTTCAGCCACAAAGACTCCCAGAAAGGCTTACAAATCAATAAAAACAAGAGACAGTCCCTGACCTCAAGTTTACAATCTAAAAAGAATGGCCTGAGAAGGGAAAAAAAAAAAGAATGGGGAAGGAAACGGAAAGCAACTAAATCCAGACCCAGGAACTTTTGTGCTTAGCTCTTGTTACAACTATCTAAATTAGCTTTAAAAAGCCAAAGTGGTCAATCTTATGATCAGCTGAAAAAGAAGTGTCAAATATTTGTGGGCTGTCAATTGTGCTCCAGAACGCTTCCCTGTGCTGCAGTCTGATAGGAAAGGCTGCTAAACAATATTTAGGAGACAAATAAAGAGAACTGATGGTTGCTTTGGCCCACTTCTCTCTCTTTAGTATGGCTTGAAGGAATGATTTGGAGAAAGATTGTATTAAAAATGCTGCAAGAAACACTTGCTAAAAATCTACATCTCAATAACAAGATGATTACTATAGCTTCAGGTTCGTTTGCCTGAAGATTGTTTTAATCAAAACTAGTTAATAGAAGACAAATAACACTGTAACAGCCCAATCAAACCAAGTCAGTTAAATTTAGATCCTCTTATTTTTGCATCTTTTCAAAATGTATTATAGGATAGAGCAAGGGTGTCAAAACTCACGGTGTCACAGCAGTGTAAGGTGACATATTGGGACTTTTCCTCTTTGCTAAAGCGGGTGTGGCCAGTGCGTGACACATCTGGCCCGCAGGCCACGTGTTTGACAGCCCTGGGAAAGAGTCTAGAACGTGTCCCCTAAATATTCTACCGAGAGATCCCATAACAACAGTGGTCATAATAATGGTAGCCATTTAGCAACCAAATTGTTATACAGGTACTCCTTGACTTATAATCATTCAATTAGTGATCAAAGTTACAACAAAAAGTGATTTATGACTGTTTTTCACATGACTGATGCAGCATCCCCTTGGTCACATGATCAAAATTCAGATGCTTGGCAACTGGCATGTATTTATGATGGTTGCTGTGTCCCCAGGTCATGTGATCCCCTTTTGGAAACTTCTGACAAACAAAGTCAATGGGGAAGTCAGATTCACTTAACAACCATTTTACTACCTTAACAATTGCAGTGATTCACTTAACAACTATGTCAGGAAGATCATGAAATGGGGCAAAACTCACTTAACAACTGTCTTGCTTAGCAATGGAAATTTTAGGCTCAATTGTGGACGTAAGTTAAGGACAATCTGTATACTATTTTCACAGTAACTGAATGATTTAGCCGTAATATAATCAGAAAATAAGCGTGTTGAACAACATGTTGATTTTATTTGCATTCTAAATGTTTTTAAATTGTATGCTTTAAATAAACACTCTTTACATTTTTAAATATTTTAAAGTGTTTTCTGGTTGCTTTTCAAGTTTGCCTTTGAAATGGCTATTTCTTTCTATATCAGTAAAAACAGAAGAAATTATAATTGACGAACAGGCCAAAAGTATTTTACTTACGAATTCATAATCACCATCCAGAGGAACTCTCCAATCTGAGGAACATCTTTCAGATACCTGCCTTCCATAGTTGTTTTGCCAATTCTCTTTCTCCTTTTGCTCAAAATAGTCAAGGAAAGATGGTCTGACAGCCTGCATGGTTTCATCTCTCCCTACAAGTAAAGACACATTTATTGATTCAGAAGAGAAGGTGTTTCATGTATTAATAACCCCTTTTAAGCAAATTTAATATTCAATTATGTCCATATTATGACTAATTGAAAATAAATATTAAAAATCTGATTTACACAGAATTTTGTAAATATGTCCTATCAGCCTATCGGTGAATGGAGGCGGCTTCATTTCACTACTATCAGCATAATCCTATACTGTGTCCAATCATTTTTGTCTTTTGCACTTCCCTCACAGATGTCATTTTACTCGCTTCATTTCTCAGAGCTTCTTGGAGAACTATGACACACCCTATGATTAGTTATTGAGTAAAGTCCAGTCAGGAGCAAATTCATCCAATACTCTTGTACTCTTATCTTATCCACATTGCAGAAGAACTTGCATCAGGGATGGATTTTTCAAATAGGAAATAAATGCTTGATGATTCTAGTAACAGAACATATATATTTTCTTCTTTAGAAGAGGGGCAGGAAAGAGTTTCACAAGCTTAATTTAAAAATAGGACGAAAATTAGGAATACATTAATTGTATTCATCTCCTAAAATCCCTCAGATTAGAATCCTTAGGTATCAATTTCTACATCTTAAAACCCACATTACATCTACACATTACACATTACAACTAGGTTGCATTAACAGAGGGGATAGGATCAAGTTCACGTGAAGCATCAGTACCACTTTATAAAGCCTTAGTAAGACCATACTTAGAATACTGCATCCAGTTTTGGTCACCATATTATAAAAAAGATGCAGAGACACTGGAAAGAGTGCAGAAACAAGCAACAAGGATGATTAGGGGCTGGAGGCTAAAATATATGAAGAACGGTTGCAGGAATTGGGTTTGTCTAGTCTGGTGAAAAGAAGGACTAGAGGTGACAGGATAGCAATGTTCCAACATTTGAGGGGCTGCCACAAAGAAGAGGGAGTCAATGTATTTTCCAAAGCACCAGGAAGGCAAGACAAGAAGCAACGGATGGAAACCGAACAGAGAGAGAAGTAACCTAGAACTAAGATAAAATTCCTAATAGTGAGAACAATTAACCAGTGGAACAGCTTGCCTTCAGAAGTTATGAGTGCCCCATCACTGGAGGCTTTTGAGAAGATACTGGACAGCCATTTGTCTGAAATGGTATAGGGTCTCTTGCTTGAGCAAGTGGTGGAACTAGAAGACCTCTAAGGTCCCTTCCAACTCTGTTATTCTATTATCACTGTAGTGTCCCAGGCCAGTGATTAACATGTAGAATTAAGATGATGATGACCCTGGTTCAAGACCATTGTTAGCCAGAGAATGGCTGCCTTTGAGTCAATTTCCTACTCTAGACTAATCCATAGTATTGCAACTGTGGGAGGAAACAATGGGAGGAGACAATGCTATATGAAGTGTAGAGTTCTTAGAAGAAAGACAGGTTATAAATTTAACAAATAGAGAACCATTAAACCATTAAACTATTTCAGCAACTGTTTTGCTTGTATTCTAAAGATTTTTAAGAACACATTAATGATATTATCAAGGAGTTCTGTCTCAATGTCATTTTAAATATTTAGGTATCATTTAGATAATGCAATGTCATTTAGATAACACACTAGGAATTTGTTTTCAATTATCTCCATTTCACACAGAGAAGAAAAATCAAGCAAAACATTCAAGAGCAGGGAAAAATAACACTGTATGTACCGTAGTTAGTGTATTTATTTTATAGCATTCATTAGCAATAGCCCACTCTGTCATGAGATTGGAAGTTTATGGAAACAAATGCCTCATTCTATAGCTAGTTCTTATTTTAAACATATCCTTTTAGGTTACCGATCCAGAGCTAACAAGGAAAATGTTACTCAGAAGTCTGAGTTTCTCAGCAGAGGCAATGGAATAGCCGTGCTTCTCTTTTTCTACTCTACAACTTGATGGAATAGCTGTAAATTAACTGAGAAAGGGCAAAAGGCAACAGATAGTGGAGAGAATGGAATGTCAAGTTTCTTTTCGCTCCCATGAATATTCAATTATGAGGTACACATATATGTGACAACAATCCATGCACTGAACAAAATACAAAGCACTCTCAGAAACATTCAACAGATTTAGCAAAACTAACAAAAAGAAAGGACAAAATATTTTCATAAAAGCTTTTATTTTTCATAGTTAAATTACCCTTTGGTGAATTTTGAGAAACGTCCACATGATGCTGCCCACCCTTATAATCCACTCCTCTTTCCACAAAATGCAAAATTGTTGCATGATATTTATGACTGCTAAACCTTGGTATCCGCCATATCAATGCAATTTATGTTTTATGGTTATCTAGAAGCTGCATAATAATGCCAACTGAAGCTTTAGTCTGCAATTTTATATGCACTTATATGTTATGACTGTGGTTGGGCTTCTCAATTAACATGCATAAGACAGTTCTAAAATTACTGTATCAGTTTCAATGCACAATATTCCAGATTTTGATGGTTCTTCTTCTAAGACATATTAAAGCTCTTACGTAATAAGGCGGACTAAAAACATAATTTCTGCATCACAAGAGGCAAAATGCAAGACAATCTAGAATGTGTACCAACTGTGAAATAAAGCAAGAGAGAGAGGGGGGGAGAGACGGAGAGACAGAGACAGAGACAGAGAGAGAGAGGGGGGGGGGGAAGAATTACTATCTCCTCAATATATTTTGAAGTTTCTATAAAACTCATAAGCTTCTCTAAAGCACAACACTCAAAACCATTAATCGCAAATTGTAACACAGTGCAAATGTTCATCTTGGTCCAGGACAGAGGCAAAGGTTCGCTGGCATTTGCAGTGCCAGATCTGTGCTGCCTGCTCAGAAATACAAATTTTGGTTGATTGATTTTCCCTTAATGGAAATTCCACAACTTCAGCATAACCACCAAAGAAGTATCACTCCAAGTTCTTATTAATCTCTGGAAGACTGTCTTATGTAAGACCTTCCCAAACAACATCAATGATCATAGAGGTTAGGGTTAGGGTTATAGCCAACACTGCTATAGAACCATTAGCTTATGAAAGGGTTCTTAAAAAGAATCTTTGTGCAATTCAGGGATTGCACAAAAATAATAATAAATAAACCATTCCATCTCCAAGCTCAACAATAAAATTTGCACGTTTGTTACTTTTGTGATGTCACAATCTCTTCAGTCTGAATGTCCACTGTAAATACAGGATGTTGATACAAAAACATGAAAATTAAAAAGATCACAGTGAACTACATATTTAGTATGGTGGGAAATCAGAGCAATAAGGGATAGTACTGTGATATTTTAGGTACAATATTTTCACATGAAAATCATGTCCTATTGCAAGGCCAACTAAAATCCCAATTGTTAACGTTCTATATTCTTGCACATTTTTTAAAAAATGTGATCTGCTAAGAAGCTGACCCATGTAACTCTAGAAATATGCTGGCTAGTATGCTGATCTGAATAAAGCCAAACTGATATGCCCTACAAAACAATGGAATTCATGTAAAACGTCTGTCAAATACAGTATCTGCAAAATGAATCATAAAAAGACTTAAAATCATCAATACTCCCAGCTTATTTACCAAGATGATTCATATATAAATGTGATATTGTTTTGAAGAGTGATGGATTTCTGCATGTAAATTGCCACCTACACACATTTGAGTTTGCTCGGCAAGATCAAATCAATGTGTCCTAATTGTTAAAGAAAAATAACTTACTTTTGAAATCTTTTTTTTTTTTTTTTAATTTGATTTATATGCCGCCCTTCTCCGGAGACTCAGGGCGGCTTACAATGTGCTCAGCAATAGCCTTCATCCTTTTGTATATTTTATACAAAGTCAGCTTATTGCCCCCACAACTGGGTCCTCAATTTACCTACCTTAGAAAGGATGGAAGGCTGAGTCAACCTTGAGCCTTGGCGAGATTCGAACCTGCAGTAATTGCAGGCAGCTGGTCTTAATAACCAGCTTAATAACAGGGTGCCTTAAACCACTGTACTACCAAGGCTCTTTATCTTGCAGTGTTTGATACTATAATGTTTATCTTTTGAACGTTTTTATTAGAATCTTTAACCTGGTGTGGTTAGACATAGGGATTATCACAGGCAGTCCAAAACTTGCATACCAAAAACATCCGAGTCCTGGAATGCAAACCATTCTTTAAGCCAGGGGGTGTGGAACTATGGCCCATTTTATGACTTGGAGACTTCAACTTCCAGAATTCCTGAGTTAGCCATGCTAGCTCAGGAATTCTGGAAATTGAAGTCCACAAGTCATAAAAGGGCCATAGTTTCACACCTCTGCTTTAGCCAATACAAGGTTCACTCACAAACCCATTTTCCCCACACGTACTTCTAAAACACAAGCGCAAATATGGTACATAGATACAAAAAAAAAAAGCCTCCATCCATGTTGTGACCCCGACTCCCAAGCCTGTCCTAACAGGAAGAGGACTCAGAAGGTGATGGGGAGGGACTGACAAGGCCTCCCTCTCCAGGACCCTCCTCTCTGGCAATGCCTCAGGTTCCATCCGAAGGCCAAGAGGAACAGCCTGGGATATGCCAGGAGGAAAGCATATCGGAACAACAACAGATAGGGAGTGAGGATGATGAATCCTGGCTTGATCCCAGGCAGCGTCGGAGGGAGAAGTGTGCGCAGCAACGAAAGAGGCGTGGGAGGGCCAGAGATTGAGCTGAGTCACTGAGCCATACCCCACAAGGAATAAAAGTGGGTGTGATTGCTCTTCAGGCTTTGTGACGGTCAAAGTTAAAAACGTGAGAGTCACATCGCGTTACCTGAAATCTAAATTGGACCTTGGCCAATTCTGGCTTCGTGGATTACTTTTTGCTACTGAATCGGACTGAGGAGAAACTCTCTTGCTGACTGTGAGTGAAAACTGACTTGGCAGGCATTTCGCAGTTTATTGCCAAAACTCTTATCTGCAAGGGTTTCTAGTCTGATTGCTTAATAAAATCTTGGCAGGCGTGCCTGGTTGTGTGTTTGCCTGTGTGGGGAAGGGGAACAGAACAATCCAGAAAATAAGTAGAAATCCTTGTGCTGCCTCTCTTCTCTTATTCATTACTTCTCCTCCCCTCAATTCAAATGCTCCATTTTCTTGCACCTTTCTACCACCCTACCAGCTGATGCTGTTCAATCACTTAAACTGTTCTCCGATACTGAAGGCCTAAGGCAAAAGCTCCCTTTCTTCTTTTTTGTTTTTGTTTTTTAAGCTTTTTCTAGAGTTGGGATATGCTTCTAAAGCTAAAGATTACTCTTCAACAGACATTTCCATGATGCGAGAAAGCACTGTTCAAAAATTAAATTAAAATAGTGGCTGAGATACTGCTTCTTTAGTTTAGAAACATAGTCCAGCTATTTTTCATTTTTATTATTTATAAAAGGGAAAACTGGCCAATTCTAAGGGACAATCCGGAAATTTCAGATCTCAGCAACTATAAAACAGGATTTCGCAAATAACTTTGCCCAGAGCCAGCCTTTACTAAACAATCTTAAATTGAAGAAACAGATTTTATTTATTTATTTATTTATTTATTTAAATTTCTATACCGCCCTTTTCCAAAATAGGACTCAGGGCGGTGAACAGCCAAAGTAAAAAACAATACATACAAAATTTAAAAGCAATTTAAAATAATTAAATATTTTGGCCGTAAATTAAAACAACCCAATTTAAAATAAAATTAAAATTAACTCAAGCCAGCCCAGCTAGTTGAAATAAATGGGTTTTCAGGGCCCAACGAAAAATCCGGAGGTCTGTTATTGTACGTATCTCTGGGGGGAGGTTGTTCCAGAGGGTGGGCGCCGCCACAGAGAGGCTCTCCCCCTGGGAGTCGTCAGCCGACATTGTCTGGCGGACGGCACCCTGAGGAGGCCCACTCTGTGCGAGTGTACTGGCCGGTGGGAGGCTATTGGTGGCAGAAGGCGGTCTCGTAAGTACCCCGGCCCTAAGCCATGGAGCGCTTTAAAGGTGGTCACCAACACCTTGAAGCGCACCCGGAAGACCACCGGGAGCCAGTGCAGCTCGCGCAGGAGAGGTGTTACATGGGAGCGCCTCGTCGCCCCCATAATCCCCCGCGTGGCCGTGTTCTGGACCAGCTGGAGCCTCCGGGTGCACCCCAGGGGGAGCCCCATGTAGAGAGCGTTGCAGTAGTCCAGGCGGGAAGTGACGAGTGCCTGAGTGACTGTGCGTAGGGAGTCCCGATCTAGAAAGGGGCGTAACTGGCGTATCAGGCGGACCTGATAAAAAGCCCCCCTGGCCACGGCCGTCAAATGATTTTCTAACGACAGCCGTGCGGCCAGGAGGACGCCCAGGTTATGAGCCCTCTCCGTGGGGGCGAGTGATTCGCCCCCAATAGCCAGCGATGGCGTCAGCTGGCTATATCGGGACGCCGGAAGCCACAGCCACTCGGTCTTGGAGGGGTTGAGTCGGAGCCTGTTTCTCCCCATCCAGGCCCACACGGCCTCCAGGCATTGGGACATCACTTCAAGGGCATCGTTGGGGTGGCCTGGGGTGGAGATGTACAGCTGGGTGTCATCAGCGTACTGATGGAACTCCACCCCGAAGCCATGGATGATCTCACCCAGCGACTTTACATAAATGTTGAACAGAAGGGGCGAGAGGACCGACCCTTGTGGCACCCCACAAGCAAGGTGCCTCGGGGTCGACCGCTGCCCCCCTGTCAACACAGATTGCGACCGGTCAGAAAGGTAGGAGGAGAACCACTGCAGAACGGTGCCCCCCACCCCCAACCCTGGCAGCCGGTGCAACATGATACCATGGTCGATGGTATCAAAAGCCGCTGAGAGGTCTAACAGGACCAGGATAGAGGAGCAACCCCTATCCCGAGCCCTCCAGAGATCATCCACCAACGCGACCAATGCCGTTTCCGTGCTGTGCCCAGGCCGGAAGCCGGACTGGAGCGGGTCTAGATAGACAGCTTCATCCAGGTACCGGGGAAGCTGTTGCGCCACCACACTCTCAACAACCTTCGCAACAAAACGAAGGTTGGAGACTGGACGATAGTTAGCCAAAACAGCCGGATCCAGAGAGGGCTTCTTGAGGAGGGGCCTAACAACCGCTTCTTTCAAAGCGGCCGGCAGGACCCCCTCACTCAAAGAAGCATTAACAATCTTCTGGAGCCAGCCTCGTGTCACCTCCCGGGAAGCCAGTACCAACCAGGAGGGGCACGGGTCCAATAAACACGTGGTTGCGTTCAGCCGTCCCAGGACCCTGTCCATGTCCTCGGGAGCCACAGGATCGAACTCCCCCCAGGTAACACTCTCAAGACCTGCCTCAGTCATCCCGTCCGGACATATCCAGTCAGAGGCCAGCCCTTCCCGAATCTGAGCGATTTTGTCATATAGATACTGCACAAAGTCCTCAGCTGGGCCCTGCAAGGGGTCGAGATGTTTGATCAACTCACCAGGAATCCTGACTTGATGTAATATATGAAAATCAGCAGTGTCTTGTTTCCTGGCATCTTAGGCTAAAAGAACTGGAAAAGTCATTTACTCAAGATTCCTCCTGCCAGATTATATATTACTCAGATAAATAAGAGGAACTTAATGGCTGAGTGGTTCAAGACGCTGAGCTTGTCAGCTGGAACAGTCAGGGGTGAGCCCCTATTACTTGCCTCAGCTCCTACCCACTTAGAAGTTCAAAAGCATACAAAAGCAAGTAGATAAATAGCTACCACTTCAGTGGGAAGGTAATAGCATTCTGTGTGCCTCAGCGTGCTGGCCATATGACCATGGAAATGTCTTTGGACAATGCTGGCTCCCATTGGATAAGAAACAGAGATCAGCACCGCCCCCTAGAGTTGGACTTGACTGGACAGGAAAAACCTTTTACAGATAAATAAATACACATGTACCACCAGATATAAAACAGTTGTATCATGTTGCTGGACTATTTATTTACTTATGAAAATAAATCAAAATTAAAGTAGCACACAAATGTAAACTTTTTATTACTGTTTCACAGCTGTTCTCATACCATGAGGTTTCAGACAACTCATTATACAGTTCTGCTTCATTTTAATGTAGTCCTACCTGATTTTAATGTAACTGTGTAAAGCACCTGAGGAAGTTTTTTAGACTTTCAACAAGAACAGAACTATAATGCATAGAGAGAAAATAAACAAGATATTTGCTTACTCCCTGAATGAGTCAGTCTACCTAGAAAGTAGTGCAACATTTCAAAGAATCAGCCATGATAATTCCAGCTCCAACAATGTATATTAAAGTTGCTGCAGTTAAAAAGCAGTTGGATCTTGGGATTGAGCTGGGAGTCCGACGCAAGGTAAGGTATCATCTGCCCCAACCTCTGCCTCACAGCGCTCCCCTGATACTCTTAACCAAGTGCCTTTCCAATTTTTTTTTTTCCAAATAACTCTAGTTTTTTGTATGTCACAAATACCCTACTGGGTGGTAGCAAACACTCTGGATGCTATAGTTGATGAGAGAGTGGGTGCCTCCAAGAGTGGTGATGGCTAAAAAATATTGCAAATTCTTCCATTATCTGCACAGATAGTTAGCTCTCCACAAAAGGCTCTTACCAGGAAAAAGTAGAAAGGTATGCCCTAGTAAAGTAAGAAAAAAATTGGAGAGTGAAGCATTTGGTTTTGGGATTTCTGTAACTTTTATCCTTTTAATAAACCTGGTTAGAGAAGCTTATTTGAGAATCTTAGTTCAGGATGGACTTGGCTGTCCAAAGTGTTGAACTGTGGGATGAAATCTGCAAAATGAGAGCTCAGTGACTGGCCATACTCATCACTGAAGCCACTCTCTGAGGTCATCTCCCGCATGTTCTAAAACCGTAATTTCAAATTTTTAATGAATCAATTTCTATTATTTGTAATCCTATATGTGTTGAAAAAGACAGAATGGATTTTTTAAAATAAGGATAATATTCTGTTCATGGCAGAGACAAATGACAAAGTGAACTCCCATAAAGAGATGGTCAATTGTTAATATTTCAAGGTAGGCAAGGGAGTCTGTACATACAGTCTAAAATATTAATATAAATCTTTAAAATGCCAATAGCAATTTAACTGGCATTCCTAGAAGTATTCAAGTATAAAAGTAAACTATAGATTTCTGAATTATTAAAGATAAGAATTTTTTCCTACTTACTGCAATTTTCTCTTTGAAACTCTTTTTACACAATATGATAAAGTATCACAAAAGTACAGATACAAAAAAAATTGAATGTCTAACTCAGAAATATAAATCACTGTAAGTCTTACATTTACTAATGAGAGATGTGTGCTATTTTATTAGATCATAGTAACAGAGAGATAGCAAAAGTAATAGTCAATGGCTAAGATACTGTAGAATAAAGAAAAGATACTATAGAATAAAGAGCAAAACAGAAGTTGCAGGGAAAAAAATAAGGGGATTAGGGGGTGAAATATCTGCAGGTCCCAGACTGTATTTCAATGGTTAGATAACCTAGACCAGGGGTGTCAAACTTGTGGCCTGTGGGCCAGATGCGTCATGTGCTGGTCCCGCCCCTGCCCAGTTTAGCGAAGGGGAAAAAAGTCATGACGACGCGAGTTTGACACCCGTGGCCTATACATTCGTATCTTAATACAGATGTTTTTAAACATTTATATTTTATTGTGTTTTTTAATCTAAGGGTTTCTTTTTAATCTAGGGAAACCTTATTGGTCATTCTGTTGGGATTGAAGGAAATTGTTTTATAACAATTCTGCTCTTCCCTAAGCAGTGTTGAAAGTGAAGAAGGAAGAAAGTTCATGGTTCTAATCGGCCCAGTATAGGCTGACCCAAGGCATGGCTTATTCCTACCTTAGTTAATATTTATGAAAGCTCTGGCAAAAATCATCTGTTGGTCAATGTTAAGATTAACATCACTATGCTGATATTAACTAAATCTCTGGGCTAAAAGAGAAATTAAATGGATGTCCTGACCCAGGATCTGGAGACTGTCACGAACTTGTTGGATCAAAAGAGGCTCAAGTTGGATTCCTTGCAAGACAGAGTGGCCGTTTGTTCAGAAATCTTCTGGTGTCTGAGAAGCTCCAAATTTGGCTCTGTATGTGGTTGCTTTTTCCTAAAAGAGCAGTTCCCTGACCTAAGACTTCAGCAGAACATCTGTTTTGTTTAAATGTTGCTTGTTTGCTTTTGACGTAACAAGTATGAAGCCAGCCATTGGGTTCATAATTGGTGGTTATTCAGTAAATCTTAGTTAAACAAACTTTGACTGTGTAGTGCAGGGGTCCCCAAACTTTTTGGGGAATTGAAGTCCACAAGTCTTAAAGCTGCCAAGTTTGAAAACCTCTGGTGTAGTGTATAAATCAGGTCTATCATTAAAATAGAAAGACATGCTCAGTACAAAGTAACCAGTTATTTATCCCTACTTTTTATGTACTCAATAAAAACAATTTTGCAATAAAGTGCTAAATGGTTAGACATTAGATCTCAACTTGTGTGAAATATCAATAATGCTATATGATTTCAGTATTCTTCAACTTTAAAACTGATAGATAAAAAGCCATTCCGGAGCACAAAGGACTTATCTGCAACCATAATAAAGACATCTCTTATAAAAGTTATTTTCAAAACTGGAAACCAGGCATAAGATGTAATATGGGGGGAGGGGGGGACGACTCTGTTATTAAAGCACCTTCAGCTCTCCCTTAAAAAATATGTGATCAATCATGCTTTGTCTACACATTTAAAGGATGCTGTTCTGAGGCTCCTATAATTATACTGTTTCAGATCTCCAATTTTACTGAGAAAATAGGGCCATTGCTCTGCATGAAAAATTA
The DNA here is from genome assembly GCF_059756535.1 of Pantherophis guttatus. Lineage (NCBI taxonomy): Eukaryota > Metazoa > Chordata > Lepidosauria > Squamata > Colubridae > Pantherophis > Pantherophis guttatus. Next base: position 26,479,514 of record NC_142065.1, on the reverse strand, counting down.
CCAAGTGAAAAGTTTATTGAACGAAGCAGATGAGCTTTACTTTTCTAATATAATAATATGTGAGAATGACCTTGGGAGACAGAAGGAAGAGCTGCATTTTGCTATTCTCTCCTGGGTTGGGGCAAATTCTGTCCGAGCTGCTGTATTAGTTTTATGATAGCATTCTGTAAAAAAATAGTTACTTATATATCCATGTGTTGCTGGTATTGTAATGATGTTGCAGCTAGCTGCTTGGTGGGTGGAAGTGTCCCCTGAGGACTACAGACCATTACAAAAACTCCAATCAAAATCTTGTGCCTCTCTTAAGAAAAAAATATGAGTCTTAAAAGACTGAGGTGAGCCCTTTGAGATAGTCCAGACAAGAAGCAGAATTATGAGTCCTAACTCTACCTTTGTTGTAAGATTATGTTAACAGAATTTTGAAAGGTGGGAAAAATTTCTCACTACCTCTTTCTACTCTCTGGAAAACTAGGGAGTCCCTTCTGAGAGACTTCCCATACCTCTTTCTCATCTTCTGTGGACTATAACTCTTCCTCCTGTCTCCCAACGTCATTCCCACATACCCAAAATAGCAGCCATAATTTGTGTATAGTCAAAACTGAAGGTCATCATTTTACATATGGGTGCAATGCACAGTCTGATACTATTGAACAATGATGGCGAACCTATGGCACATGTGCTGGAAGTGGCACACAGAGCCATCTCTCCGGGGATGCCAGCTATCGCCTGTTGCTCTTCCAGGTTCTGGTGCACACATGTGCACCGGCCAGCTGGTTTTCGCACGTGCGGGATCACCGAAAACCAGAAGAGCAGCTCCCTGGCGCGCACGCGGTGGGAACCTGAAATTGCGGTTTCTGGTATGCACATGTGTGCCAGCCAGCTGGTCTTCATGCATGCATGTGTGCCAGAAACGGGAAAACCAGGTGACAGGCACACACGTGCACACTGAAAACCGGAAACTCAGCCTCCCAACGAGTACCTGCATGCCGGGAAACTCCTCTTCCGACTTCTGGCGCTTTTGCATGTGTGCGACGGGGAGCTGCTCTTCCGGTTTCTGGCGCTCCCCTGCATGTGCGCATTCCCATTTTGGCACTCGGTGCCGAAAAGGTTCGCCAACACTGCTATAGAACCATTAGCTTATGAAAGGGTTCTTAAAAAAGAATCTTTGTGCAATTCAGAGATTGCACAATAATAATAATAAATAAATAAACCATTCAGTCTCCAAGCTCAACAATAAAAATAGTAGTTTTAAAATTTGCATGTTTGTTACTTTTGTGATGTCACAATCTCTTCAGTGTGAATGTCCACTGTAAACACAGGATGTTGATATAAAAACATGAAAATTAAAAAGATCACAGTGAACTACATATTTAGTATGGGGGGAAATCAGAGCAAGAAGGCAAAATTCCACATAATCAGAAAGGAATTTAAATCAGAGTTCAGGGGAAAGCTGGACCAAAATGCCATAGATTTCTTGGGATGTTCAATCCTGTAGGTTTAAGACACCCCAAGAGTAGTGTTAATAGCCAGATTGTAGTTACCTGCATTGAAAGGGATGAAATGCTCCCCTAGTTTTTTCCTGGTACATAGTAGTAATATGAGGCAGTGGCAAACATTAAAAATGAAACTAAAGAACATCCAAATTTATGTCAATAAAACTTATATTACTCTTTCACAACATAATACTTATTGGGAGGAAGCAAATATTTTAATTCACTCAGAGAAATAAAAAGCATTGAACTGCCTTCTTGCCAAAACCAGTAAATATGAAAGAATGTTATTCAAGTACCGACCTTGAAAAGAAAAGTACTTGCAAATATTCCATCTCTTGGTCCAAAGAATAGCTAAAATTTAATGCCAATGAGCATTTTCTTAGCAGGGTCTGTTTTACTTCTCAACATTCTTTCTCTGTTTTAAATGTTTTTATACCAGCCTTCATCAAAATAGATTTAAGGAGGGCATAATCATGGAGGATATAGGTTTGCAGGAACCAATCAGGACCAAAAACAAAATGCCAAACAAGGGTAGAAAATTCCCTACTATGCCCCATGAATTAAATGTTACATATTTCTGACAAATAAAATTTTCACTGAAAATGTGTCTAAGAAGAAAAGAAAAAAAACCATTCTTAGGCCTAACAGATAAACAGCATACCTATTTTATGAAGAAATTCGTTTCTACTATTTAACACCAGGCATGAAATATGAGCCACTCTAGGATATTAATGACCCCAATTCAACTGCATTTAAAACACCATTTAATTATAGTGATCGCTTAAAACCCTTTCCCATGAAGAATCCTATACAAGGCTGATAAATTTTTACAGATAAATCAATTTAATGAAATGTGAAAGGAATTATTACTGCAGAAGTGATAAGCAGAAAAAGAGAGCTCTAGAAATAAATGTATGTGGAGCACTCCATGTATTGAATATGGCACAAGTCACCTTGCAAAAAATGATATTCTTCTCTAAATTTCAGAGCCACAAAGGCAATTGCAGGTCAGCTTGACATTGGTTTTCAAATTGGTTTTCAAATTTTCAAATTTCAAATTGGAAACAGTAATCATAAACATTTTTTACATACCGTGTTCAACAGTGTTTCTCAACCGTAGCAACTTTAAGACAAGTAGACTTCCCAGAATTCCCCAGCCAATTTTGGGAATTGAAGTCCACTCATCTTAAAGTTGTAAGGCTGAGAATCACTAGTAAACCAGGTTCCAGTTTTAATTCATATCATTAGTGGATGTGTTCTTTTTAACTCATTCTCCTGAAAACTGCTGCTTGCACTCCCTAACATATTTGTCTCCACACACTCACATGTCTCTTTGCAAATCTATGTCACAAGCTTCCTTCTTTTTGTTATTTTATTTCTCGGTTTATGAATCTTTTCACATTCTATTAGTTCTGGGGTTTTGCTTGCTTCGCTTGCCAGTATCTCTTAAAGAAGCAGTAACAGCCATGAAATATGTATTTGAGAGATAGATGTCAACAGGGTGCAACCTTGTCCATCCACCCAGCCCCATTCATCAACTTATTAAAAGCATATTTTCCTGGGCCTGCATCTAAAGGATGACCCCAGGAAAAGGTCCAGGTAAGGGGGCCCAGACACATGTACCCAGACCCTCACTGAAGCATCTTTGCTGCTTTGCAACCAAATAACTATGTATCTCTAGATTTAACATGACAGAAAACTCAGAAAAAAGTTTCCCGATGAATGTAATACTAACACAGATATTTATGTCAGTCTCTCATTTATACATTGTATATGTCAGGGGTCCCCAAGCCCCGGTTTGTGAACTGGCACTGGTCTATGGCATGCCAGAAACTCGGCTCCACAAACAAGTGAAGCCTAATCCATGGGATGCAGGCAGCACATGAAACCGCACCCCCTACGATCCACAGAAAAATCTTTCTCCACGGAACCAGTCCCTGATGCCCAAAAGGTTGGGGGCCACTGGTATATGTGGTGGAGTTTCTGTCTATAGGCGAAAAACAATAAAGGAAACTGCTTAAAAGTAACTTTGTGTGTCTTTCTTGGTTTTTGGAGCCTGACAATATAAATAAATATTAGGGACATATTGTATATACATACCAAATAATCCTTATGCAATAGTTAGAATAATTCAGTAATTGTTTTTAGCGTTGTTAGTAACACCAAGGAGAAAATAAGTTCTGAGTTAACTTTCTACTAATCTATTCTTTGAAGTTATGTTGGAGCTCCCCCTTTTGATTAACTGCTCTCATTGCTGTATCTTTTAGTTGATGCTCCACTTCATCACTTTTTCTGCTAAAGTCAGATAACATTAACACAAAATTACACAAAAGTCACACAACTCAGTATAATCCCTATTAATTTAAAATAGGAAGATTTCGTGCAGAATGTGCACATCATATTTAGAAATAAAAGTCCTGTAGGCCAAGAAAAATTGAGTGAAAGTTGCAAATTCTATCATGTATTGAAAGACCACATCGATAGAAGTTAAACTATTTAAATCAAGAGCCTCATCTTTCATCTAAATCCCAAACTGTTGCATGTTTTGTTACTGAAATAACACAAATCCAAAAATAAACCATGGACTTAAGGGGAAAAAAATCTGCCTATAGCAGAAAAGACAAAAGACTCCATCTTAAATTCCTTTCTTACAATGATGTACTTGAAAATAAGTATTTAATAAGGCATTTATTGAGAACATATGCTTTGTTCTCAATCTGGACAAAGCAGAAAATAGTCCAAGCAAGCATTTTATAGCCATATCCACTTGTAGTATAAGCATCTGTAAATGTTCTATGTAATAACCATCTCTAATATCTGTGCTACAAATCACTAGCTGTGCTACTGTGCTAGTCACACTAGCTTTTCCTTATTTGAATTTAGTATTAAGCTCAGTGGCAGATTAAGATATCGTGTTTCCCCGAAAATAAGTCCCTGTCTTATATTTTTTTGAACCCCAAAATAAACGCTTGGCCTTATTTTCGGGGAGGTCTTATTATTTTGGAGTGCTTGGAGCAAGATGGGTGCTCCTCTTGCCGTCTTACCTGATTTCCAGCTCTGCGTTTAAATATTTTCAGGGAGGGCTTATTTTCGGGGGGAGGCTTATTTTAGTGCATGTGCTCAAAAGCCCGACTGGGCTTATTATCAGGGGATGTCTTATTTTCGGGGAAACAAGATAGCTGAATATTTTGTTTGTTTTTGCTTTCCATTAAGCTTCACAACTTATTATGCATTCTGCACCAACTTAGTGACATTCTTAGTAACATAATATCAGTAACATTCATATGCAACTGGATCCCTTAGTTACAAACAGATAAACATTTAATAAGAAAATACACTACCATTATAGCTCTAAAGCCAAAAATTCTGCAAACAGAAGGGCATGGAGTATAAAATACAACTAAGAAAACTATAGAATTGAGAAAATGCAAGAGGAAACAAAAAGGAAGATAAAGAACAGCCATCAAAAGAGACAAATCACCTGTTCAACTAGAACTAGTGAAAGTGAAAGCACCAGAACTACCGGTATGAAAATAGAAGCCACATGATGTTGTAAATGCAATTGTTTTACCAGTTTCTGGTGAGCATGATGGGCACCCAGACTTTCACACTGGGTCAAGAAATGATCCCTGAACTACTCAAGAGCTTAGGCTAATGATGGCTAACCTTTTTGCCATTGTGTGCCAAAAGCGAGGGAATCATGTGCGCGCCCACACCCATAATTCAATGTGCACCCCCCCATGTATGCGCCCATGTCCCCCCCACGCTCCCCCTGCTTTTGGCACATGATGGCATGGTGGGCCCGATAGGCCCGTTTTTTGATCACCCCAGGCTTCAGAGCCTATCTTAGGAGGGCAAAAATGGCCTTCCGCACCCTCTTGGAGGCCCTCCGGAGGCCAGAAACGGCCTGTTTGCCGACCTCCGGTGGGCCCAGAAGCCTAAAAATAGGTGATGCGCGCTGGAGCTGAGCTAGGGCAACACTCGCGTGCCCACCAATATGGTTCCGCGTGCCACGCGTGCCATAGGCTTGCCATCACGGGCTTAGGCTCTTTCCTTATTTAAATCAGATTAAATACAGTGATATGGTGATTACAAATGCTGGTTGTGCAACATAGGTGGATTAATATCTCAAAGAATTAGTGCAAAGTAGAATAATCTGAGTAGAAGATTAATAATCCATCTGCCAGTCTCTGGCATCACCTTGGCTCCACATGGGCCAAAAATCAGGCCATGAATTCATGAACCTTGCAACAAAATCAACAGACGGTAGACAATCCAAAATACATGTCCGATATTCAAGGAGAGATGATAGCACCTACCACAGAGTTCAAAGCACAACTCATGATCACTATAAGTTTTGCAAGTTGGGATATGGGTAAATCAAGAAACACACTAGTCTGTGTTCATTTGATCTATTATGCATGGTTAATTTAGTCAATATTTTCTCAAACTGATTTCCTAGGTTTACTGATCTATCATTTAACCATGCAGAATTGGCTGAGAGAACTTGATTCCCAATAAGCCCTTTTCCAAGAGATGACTTGTTCTTCAAATGTCCATGTCTCCTTAAGCTTGAACACACAAGATGCTTGGGTTTCTTGAGCTTTGGATGTATTTTTCAGACCTGGGTCTGATTATTTAGCCTCTTGTACTTCTAAATAACGAATGGCCCTCAGAACGTAATTTTATTTCCAACATTTCAAACTTCTATGGCAAACCTGCCAAATTTCAGATTTTTTTTTATCTTGCCCTACCCCCATTCCCAAAAGAAGTGGGAATGCAAGTGGAGGGAAAGCCTCTACTATTCTGATCCTAACACACACACACTAAATGCTTTTTTAAAAGGCATTTAAAAGCACAGCAAACTGGAAAAAAATGTTTAGCGCTGACCCCTCTGGGAATGTTATCATGTTGCAAGGGCAGGCTGAGGATTTTGCACAGTATCTGCACGATAAAATTGCTCAGATTCGGGAAGGCTTGGACTCTGACTGGGTAGGTCCTGGCGAGGTGACTGAGGCCGGTCTTGAGAATGTTATCTGGGACGAGTTCGACCCTGTGACTCCTGAGGACGTGGACAGGATCCTGGGGAGGTTAAATGCAACCACATGTTTATTGGACCCATGTCCCTCCTGGCTGGTACTGGCTACCCGGGAGGTAACAAGAGGCTGGCTCCAGAGGATTATAAATGCTTCTCTGAGGGAGGGTTTCTTGCCTCCCACCTTGAAAGAGGCGGTGGTGAGGCCACCCCTCAAGAAGCCTTCTCTGGACCCGGCTGTTCTGGCAAACTACTGTCCGGTCTCCAACCTTCGCTTTATTGCGAAGGTTGTTGAGAGTGTGGTTGCGCGACAGCTCCCACAGTACCTGGATGAAACCGTCTATCTAGATCTGTGCCAGTCCAGCTTCAGGCCTGGGTACAGTACGGAGGCGGCATTGGTCGTATTGGTGGATGATCTCTGGAGGGCTTGGGACAGGGGTTGTTCCTCTGTCCTGGTCCTGTTAGACCTCTCAGCGGCTTTTGATACCATCGACCATGGTATCATGCTGCGCCGGCTGGGGGGATTAAGGGTGGGAGGCACCATGTTGCAGTGGTTCTCCTCCTATCTCTCTGACCGGTCGCAGTCCGTGTTGGCAGGGGGGCAGAGGTTGACCTTGAGGCGACTTGTTTGCGGGGTGCCGCAAGGGTCGGTCCTCTCGCCGCTCCTGTTCAACATTTATGTGAAGCCGCTGGGTGAGATCATCTGTGGTTTTTGGGTGCGATGCCACCTGTACGCTGATGACACTCAGCTGTACATCTCCACCCCAGACCACTCCAATGATGCCCTCGAAGTGATGTCCCAGTGTCTGGAGGCCGTGCGGGTCTGGATGGGGAGGAACAGGCTTCGACTCAACCCTTCCAAGACTGAGTGGCTGTGGATGCCGGCGTCCCGATATAGCCAGCTGGTGCCATTGCTGGCTATTGGGGGCGAGTCATTGACCCCCACAGAGGGGGCTCGCAACTTGGATGTCCTCCTGGACACACGGCTGTCTTTAGAAGAGCATATGACGGCCGTGGCCAGGGGGGCTTTTTATCAGGTTCGCCTGATACACCAGTTGCGCCCCTTTCTGGATCAGGACTCCTTATGCACAGTCACCCATGCCCTCGTCACTCTCGCCTGGACTACTGCAACGCTCTCTACATGGGGCTCCCCTTGAGGAGCACCTGGAGGCTCCAGCTGGTCCAGAATGCGGCCACGTGGGTGATTATGGGAGCGACGTGGCACTCCCATGTAACACCTCTCCTGCGCGAGCTGCACTGGCTCCCGGTGGTCTTCCAGGTGCGCTTCAAGGTGTTGGTTCTCATCTTTAAAGCGCTCCATGGCTTAGGGCCAGGGTACCTACGAAACCGCCTGCTGCTACCGATAACCTCCCACTGGCCAATACACTCTCACAGAGAGGGCCTCCTCAGGGTGCTATCGGTCAAGCAATGTCGGCTGGCGGCCCCCAGGGGGAGAGCCTTCTCTGTGGGGGCACCCGCCCTGTGGAATGAGCTACCTCCTGGAATACGACTGATCCCGGACCTCCGGACCTTCCGTAGGCCCTGAAGACTTATTTATTCCAGCAAGCTGGCCTAGCCTAAATGGTTTTTAATGGGATTTTTAAATTTTATAGACTTGGGGTTTTAAATTGGGAAGCCAATTGATTTAATCTCTTTTAATTATCTTAAAAGAGATATGTATTTGTATTGTATGTATTTTAATTTTGGCTGTTCACCGCCCTGAGTCCCCTTGGGAGAAGGGCGGTATATAAATTAAATTAATAATAATAATAATAATAATAATAATAATAATAATAATAATAATAATAATAATAATAATAATAATAATAATAATGTTATCCAGATGTTATTTTGCAGGTCAGTTTTTCTAATGGTAGAAATATTTTTTGGAATATGAACGATATAATGGGAGTAAAATATTACTTTGAATTTTCATTTCATTTTCATTTATACAATGATATTAACAAAATTTTATTGGTATGTTAAAATGGTATGTTAAACAAAAACCAGCAGATACAACCACACACTTTATAAATTACTAAATGTTTTTTAAACTTTATTTTCATAGTAATAAAACCCTCTACAGAAAGACCAAACATTAAGTAAGATAAACATGAGCCTGTCTGTCATTACAAAAAACCATTTAGGTCAAAAGAAAAAATTCTAAAATTTTCCCATGGAAAGACATAATCAGAAGAATCCAAACTATGTGGGGGGAAAACCTATAACAGCCGACAGGAAATTAGAACAACGACTAACTACATTATCTAATTAGTTTTGTAATTTGAAATTGCAAACATAGAAAGCAAGGCTTCTGCCACTGGTGTCGCCCCAAAAGCTACACAAAGTCTGTGCCCCTCCCCTGGCCAGTTAGGAGAGGATCTAGGATAGTGGCAGAACCCTTTCAGTTCCATCATACCTCAAATTCATATAATGGCAGCAATGACAACTACAAGCTGATGCTTTTCAAACCAGGTTGCCAGAAGACACTTAATATCCCAGAAACATTTGTGTTTCAAATATAGTCCTCTTGCTAGCACTTTGAGATGGCTGATATTTGAGAAATATAACCCGAAAGGGTCCTTTGGGGCCATTTTGCTGTGCTAGTATTAAACTGAGAAAAAGAATGTTTAACTGTAATAATAACATTGTTTTTACAATGCCTGCTCATGTATAAACCCATCTGTGGATAAGCCGACCCTGAGCTTTTTAATAAAAATGTATCACAAATGTGCCACTAAGCTGACCTGCATTTTTCATACCAGCACTTTAGTTAAAAATTCAGGTTATCCACAGATTGGTGTATCCACATGCATCTATGGAAAATACAGGTACTTGTAAAAAGTGTCACCATGTATACTTGTACCATAGGTAAACCTAACCAGATGTTTTGGCATTAAAAATTCTAAATTTATTCACAAGTATATATGGCAAATGATTTTGTTCAACAGCTAGCACCATATTTACTGTACACTGTTGCTACATAAAAAGTTCATTCACAGAGTCGTCTTCTAGACCAATTGAATTTGTGCATCCAAGTATGACAAGCAGTGGCTATAGTAACTTCTTCTAAAACAAGGAAGTTCTTCTTACCTAGCAGAAACCACCAAATTTGCATGAATTATCACCTTTATTAGAAATAAATTTTTAATATATTTTTTTCTATATTGAATTCCTGAGCATCCTTTTCCCCGATTTCGCTGAATAGTAATAATTTTAAAAAGCACTTACTTTTCATGGTCCCCTCATCTTCTTCATCTTCTGCATTTATGACCATTGTTCCTAATTGTGATGCTAGAGTGTCATTGTATTCTATCATGGTATTGCCACCTTCACTCATTCCACAAGCAGCTCTGATTGTCCCTGTCTCTTGACCCCTTGCTCTAACCATGGTCCTAGAATCAATTTCATCTTCTTCCTACATTGAGAGAGAAGAAAAACTTCTAATGTAAGTAAGGCAACTCCAGTCATCTAGAATTATTCAAGGCATCATGGTTCTTCAGTTACCACTGAAACAGAAGCGAAGCAAGAATGTGTGGTTTGTTTCCAAACATACTTCTAAAACTCATCAAACAGCATCAGACAGGTAGTCCTCGACTTACAACCGTAATTGAGCCTAAAATCTCTGTTGTTAAGCGAGACATTTGTTAAGCGAGTTTTGCCCCATTTTACGACCAATCTTGCCACACTTGTTAAGTGAATCACTGCAGTTGATAAGTTACTAACCCGGCTGTTAGGTGAATCTGGCTTCCCCTACTGACTTTTGCTTGTCAGAAGGTCGCAAAAGCTGATCACATGATGCAGGGATCACAGCAACGGTCAAAGATATCAACAGATTGCCAATCATCTGAATTTTGATCACGTGATCTTGGGAGTTGCTATAAAGATTGTAACTGTGAAAAATGGTCATAGGTCACATTTTTTCACTGCTGTTGTAACTTTGAATGGTCACTAAATGAACTGCTGTAAGTCGAGGACTACCTATAATTAGTTTTCTTTTTTTGGCCACAAATGGACAGTAAAATATTCCAACTTGAGATTTATTTTGTTACTGGAAGGAAAGACAAGGGGATGACCTCCAGAAACATAGATGAAATTACAATGCCAATGAGTACACTATTGGAAGACTTGAAGGACTATGCTGGGGACAAATCACCTTGGAGGCAATTGATCTATGTGGTCACTGATGCTAACTTGATGGCACACAATTCTGTCATTAAACGCCAAGAATGCAAGGCATGGAAACTAGGGATATTAAGAAATTTAAATTATATCTAATGAACTGCAGAGAAACATTTGTAACAGACCAACAGTTCCTAACTGAACTGGCTTCAATATATCAAAATGACCCACAAGCAATAAGTTAGAATGGCTAAAACAAAAAAAAAGCAGCAAACTTATAAGAGGCAGGAAATACTACTTTTTGAAGTTGTTTCCAACCTCTGTTAGAGAAATTAATCAAGTTCACTAAAATGACTGCCATATTTAGAAAAATAAAAATAGAAAAAAAAAAGCAAACTTATTTAAGAAGATGATATACTTCTGAAGTAGATAATGTAACAATAGCACTTAGACTTATATACCGCTTCACAGTGCTTTTACAGCCTTCTCTAAGCAGTTTACAGAGTCAGCATATTGCCCCCAACAAACTGGGTCCTCATTTTACCAACCTCAGAAGGATGGATGGAAGGATGAATCAACCTCAAGCCTGGTGAGATTCGAACTGCCAAATTGCAGACAGTTCGAAGGTAAGCAGAAGTAGCCTGCAATACTGTATTCTAACGACTACACCACCGCAGATCTATATAACAGATTGTTCACAGTTCAAGTGGCAAAAACCTTGCCTTCCTGAGTGCAGTAATTGTGCAATCACTATAATTTGTTTGTTTGTTTGTTTGTTAGATTATAACCATCTTTCCTTTGGGAGCTCAAAGCAACATTCATGTGTTCCGTCTGCAGGTGGCTTATGGGGCTGAGCCTTGGCTTTCTAGAGTTTCATGGAATCTGCCAATATCTCATCTCTCCTAATACACAACACACAAGAAGCCTTAGAAGGGTCAAATGATCACCTGCTATCCACAAAGGAATGATCCTGTTATTCCTCTTCATAGGATAGGAAGGAAAGAGGTGAGGGCCAGAACACTGGGGAAAAAATGCAGCAAGTTCATCTTACAGTCTGTTGATGCTTCACCTCCAAAGAGGTGATTTTTTTTAAAGGAAAAATTTCTACATTTAAGAAATTAAGAAATGCCTGAGCAGGGGGTTGCCCTAGAAGACTTGCAAGGTCTCTTCCAACTCTGTTATTCTATTCTACTCCAAATTAATGTGTTGTTTTTAATTTTCAGGTTATGTTACGTACTACTCAGAACTGGTTGGAACAGATTGCAACACAAATGCTAGCAATAAATAAATATTAAACAATAGAGTGAAACAATAGAGTACAGGAAAAAGAGTTTACAATTCTACTACAGAAAACGTTATGGCTTTAGCACTCACTGAATTTTCTTCATCATCATGAAACATGTCACGCTGTTGAGCTTGCTGAATTTTTAGTTTAATATCCATTGCCTCATTAATCATATCTCGCAAGATGAAAACTCCTTTGGCATTTTTTACAAATGGGTGCTAAAAAACAGATATTAATTTTTTAACACAAAAGTTAAAAGCAGAAGGAAAAAATCAGAACCCAATATTATGTTAATACAACTCTAAAGAGAATGCTAGTAGTAACTTTAATGCAAAACTAGGTCAATTTTGTTCAACTTATATAATTTATACAGAAAATGAAAAACTGATACACTATTCTATAATACTTTAATAGCCTGGAACAGAGGGGTCCAATCTGCAGGATTTAGTCAGTCCCCTTTAGCATCTTTGAAAACTCCCAAACAAAATTCAGAGGCACGATTTTCAAAGTTTGGTAAAATGAAACTGAAAGACAAAAAAAAAAAAAAAAAAGGAAGCTTCTATTCTCATCCCCCATTAAAAACTTAGAAGAAAATTCTACTTTATTAAGCTCTCCAAACATGTATGTAGAGGGAAGAGCTCCAGATTTCCTTCCATTCCAGAATAGCAGATACTAACCTGAAGCAACTGCGTAGCTGTGGCTCTTTGTTCTGGACACTTCACAAGACACTGTTTTACAAAATCTGTAAATTCGTCTGACCATAGTTCTGGCTTTCGAAATGTTGGTGGTGGATTTGTTGGAATCATGAAAATTGCCTGCAAATAACAATATTGGTTTTTGCCCTTTGCTCATGTTGCAACTAAGCAAAAAATAGACGCACAAGAAAAACGCAAGAGCCCAAAGGGCCAAAGCTTCCCTATCATTTTTCTGTAGGTCAAAAATGGGACTACAGCTTCATGTGGCTATTTTTCTAATCACAACTATTAAAAACTGATGGCACAATTTTCTGCCATACTGAAGTTGGAAAGAGATGAAAATTATAGTATTAATCCTGAAGTAGGTATTAAAAAAAAAAAAACTTTCTCAAGAACCCAAACCCTGCCCAGATGTGAAATGGGTCCATATATAATGTCATTCTTGGCCTCACAGAAAATATTAAAGGATAGCAATGTCCTGCTTCAGAGCATAAGGCTGAAACTGGACATTCCTGTAGTCTTCCCCCAACATATTAAATGCAATGGCACCCCAACTATCTGAATGGCCCAGATTGGAAAAGCTGTTTTAGTGGTCTTCATCCTCTGTTTCAGTATACAGATAGTCCTTGATTTACAACAGTTCATTTTGTGACCATTTGAAGTTACAATGGCACTGAAAAAAGTGACTTATGACAATTTTGCACACTTATAACTGTTGTGGCATCTCCATGGTCATGTGATCAAAATTTAGACGCTTGGCAACTGGTTCATATTTACGATGGTTTGCAGTGTGCTGGTGTCACGTAATCCCCCTTTGCCACCTTCTGACAAGCAAAGTCAACGGGGACAAAGTCACTTAACAACAGTGTTACTAACTTAACAACTGCAGTGATTCACTTAAGAGATGTGTCAAGAAAGGTCGTAAAATGGGGCAAAATTCACTTAAATGCCTCACACTTAGCAACATAAATTTTGGGCTCAAGTGTGATTGAAAGTCAAGGACTACCTGTGATTAGCAACAGTACTACAATATATTTCAACATGGGCTACTTTACATATTTGCATTCAAATAACTCTGAACTTTACTGAATCCAAACTTCCTGCTTAAAGTGGGTTGAAAATGATAAACATTTTATTCTCTAAGACAGTGATGGCTAACTTTTTTGCTATCGCGTGCCAGGAAAGGGGGGGGACGAGGGAGGTTTGCGTGCGCGCATGCCCACACCCATAATTCTATGCGCCCTGCCCTGCGCATGCAATCACTACTTCCCCCCCCCACTCCTGGCCCAGTAGACCCATTTTTCTTTCTCACCTGGCTCTAAATCCTCTCTATGCATCTGGGGAGGGTGAAAACAGCCTTCCCCACTCCCTCGGAGGCCCTCCGGAGGCCTGAAACGGCCCATTTCCCAACTCCCAGTTGGACAGGAAGTGACATTTTTTGCTGTCCCCAGCATCCAGAGCCTCTCTAGGAGTCTGCATAGAGAGGATCTGGAGCCAGGTGAGAAAGAAAAACGGGCCTTCCCCACCCACCCCAGGCCCTCCGGTGGCAGGAAACAGCCTGTTTCCCTACTTCTGGTGGGCCCAAAAGGCCTGAAATTTAGCTGGCCGGCGCGCACATGCGTGCCTGAGCTGAGGTGGCGTATCCACTGATATGGCTACATGTGCCACCTGTGGCACGCGTGCCATAGGTTCACCATCACGGCTCTAAGAAGACTTATGTTTCACACTGATGTTTCCACTTATGCACGTAGTTCTCACTTCATTATGCCAATTAGGACCTCCACTCCATCACTAAGTGATACGATCTTAACACGCAATGTCATGTGACCACACTGATTTAACAATAGCTGTTGCAGCAGTCCTGGTTGCCAGCATTAGGTAAATCCCATGTGGTTGCAGCATTCTGCAGTCACATGATCACCGTCTGCAACCTCCTTCCAGCTTCTCCACAGACTTTACTTGTCCGAAGTTGGCAATGAAGATTGCAAATGGCAATCCCGTGACTATGGACATTGTGACATTGTAATTGCAAGCTGAATGCCAAGCACCCAAATCACAACCACATGACCACAGGGACATAGCAACTGCCACAACTACAAGGATTTGTCATAAGTGAATGTGTGGTCATTCAACGAGACTGCCTGTACTGTTGATCACAAAGGAAGGGCGAGTCTTCAGGCAGGCAGTAAAAACTTTTGAATATACCTATAGCTATTCTAAGAATAGACATTTTTTAATATGATGAGAGAAGTTATTAAGCGTATGGGGTATAGACATATTTAGTAATCAAATTTAGTGTTTTATGCCTGCAAAAAGCAAGGCAAATCTACTTTACTACACAGTATCATCATGCATGTGGAATTTTATTAAGCTGTTGTTTAGAGACTACATCTAACAAAGCAGGATAATGAGAACTAGGGCTCAACTTTACTAGTGCATTAAAGCTACAATCAACTCCCTATCTTGGACCAGAGATCCAGCATTTACCCTCATTGGATGAATATCAGCATATGGAGGTTTTCCTTCAGCCATTTCAATGGCAGTGATACCCAGAGACCAGATGTCTGCCAGACAATTGTATCCAATTTCTTGGATCACTTCAGGTGCCATCCAGAATGGAGTTCCTATCACAGTATTTCTTTTTGCCATAGTATCCTATGAAGGGAGACAAATTTTAAGCAAGTTAGCTATTTAAAAGGGATCTGGTAAAAACATCTGCTGATCAATTATTCAAATGCTTTTAAATATTCTGTAAGCTATACTGTAACCTTATAATTACAAATACTGTAAGCTATATTGAACATCCCTGCACCAGTTTGGTGTGATGGTGAATATGCTCTTCTAGAAATCAGGAAACTATGAGTTCTAGGCCTCTCTTAGACAAGAAAGCTGGCTGGATGACTTTGGGCCAGTCATTCTCTCAGTCCAACTCACCTCACGGGGTTGATATTGTGGGGAAAACAGAAAGAAGAAAGAATATTAGGCAAGTTAGTCACCCTAACTTGCCTAAGAGAGAGGAGGCAGAAAGATCAGGAGAAAGGATATGATGCTTCTGGTAAGGTGATAGGACTTTTTGCTGGACTATGAGTGATGCTCCCAATCCAGCAGAGTGGCAGAGGGGAGAGAAAGAAAAAAAGTGGTGAGAAGATTACAGATAGCCAAGCTGGTAGGATATGATGGGTTGGGAGCAATGCACATCAACTTTCTCCTATTCAACCTGTCTGGATTTTGTTTCATTCAAAACCCAAACAAGCAAAGCATTCTGAATTTCAATTTTTCTAAATTATGCCTGACCAGAACAAGTTAGCAAAACCTCCAGAATTTGATGGTTCTGGGTTGAAAACAATTTTTCCCACTTTGTGCAGATCCATGTCAATAGAGATACATTGAAAATACAAAAACAAATGAAAATAGATAATTTCTAAAAATCTAAATCTTACGATCTTAGAAAATCAGGTTATTTATATATGCCAATAGTTCTCCGGTGACCATCCCATATTATATAGCAACATTTGATCCAGAAAATATATTCCAGCTTGGTTTACATATATTGAACTAGAAGGTTTATTTGGATACTGGCATTTTGTGATGTTTGCATTCAGTCAATACAATTTGTAAACCATTGTTAATATATTACTATGTTCCCAATTGTGGCTTGTTAAACAACCAAGTCTTTGCACAATATAGGAAGAGATGTATCAGTAGTTTCTACACTTACAGTAAGCTGGCCAGCTACCCCAAAATCTGCAAGTTTAGCATGTCCTTCTGTATTAAGTAATATGTTGCCAGCTTTGATGTCACGGTGTATTTTCCTCATGAAATGTAGGTATTCCAGTCCTTTCAGTGTTGATTGTATTATTGTAGAAATTTCATCTTCCATCAACTGTAGAAGGAAACTTACTAAATGAGCAAATAGTCATTGCTTAGACTAGTCATTGTTATTGTCACTTAAAATACATGTCTTCTATTAGGATAAGGGATGGAGAAGGCTACAAGAGGATAATGCGACTTATTGATTTCCAGTAATAACAATTTCCAGTGGAACATAGAAGGAATGTTGAAAGTCTGCACTTTCACATTTTTATTACTCAATAAACCAGGCTAACGTTTATAAAGTTCATCAACTTTTATCCAAACTTTTTATCCAAAAAAATCCCCTCAAGCATTTATTCAGATCTGAAGCAGCACATACCGTTTTATTTCGTAGTCGAATTATATCAGACACAGATCCGGCACCGCAATATTCCATTACTATCCAGAGGTCCGTGTTCTTAAAATAGCTGCCATAATATTTGACTACATGAGGACTAAGGAAGACAGAACGTATTACTGAATTGACTCAAGTACACATTTGGAAAGAAAAAAAAAGTCATCAACTTAAAATCCTAGGATTGGGGAAGTATTAGGATCTTAAGAAAAAGCATAAACTCATAAAAATTAAATTCCATTCTCTGGTTTTCAATTACGTATTTCTACTCCTATTTCAAAGGAGTGCAATTTTTTTTTCACAAGACAACTCATGCAAGTGGAAAAGTTTGATTTAGTTGGCTTGCTCTAAGGATTGAGCTGGCAAGGCAAAAATAAAAAAGCTGCAGACCTTGGCAAGACCATTCTGTAAGTATGGGACAGCGCTTTCCACATTCTGTTCTGGGAAAACAGTGTTAAAAATTACTGGCACCATGAAAGGGCATGAGAACAAGATCTAGGATTTAAGTCTTGAGTGCCCATCTGACTAGCTTTCTCTCATACATACATACCCAGGCAAAGCTGGATTCCTGTATTCTGCAGCAATTATGAAGCTGTGACTTAATTAGCAATAAAAGTTTTATTTAATGGTATTAAGTCTTTGAAACGTCTGCTGTTATTTAGCTATGACTATGGGAATGACAGCTGAGTATTTGAAGAGTCATGTTTTTCTGAAGTCCAGCACTTCCAACGGCTACCCAATATTTAACAGGAATATACTAATAAAATAAAATAATTCAATTCAGGTATGAAACGTTATTCAAGTTGAGAATTTTTATAACCATTATATTGATATTAGCTACAACTTTTCAAAATACATTCCTCTACAAATATTTTAGTTTATTATAATAGTATATTTAACAGAGAAAATTGTGCAAAATACATTTTCATTGTTTTCTATCTATTATCTTACTAACATTTAAAACATTTCTTTAAACACCAATACATGGTGAAAACAATCAGCTCACACAGAGGGTTCCCTTGATGTATTGTTCTGTAGAAATTCTTCAGTTGTTTCAAAATAACAGGAATGAATGAATGGTTCATGAATGGTTTACATATTCTTGCTGTAGGAAAGGTATGTTCTCTCCCTACTCCCCCCCCAACCCACCCACACAAACATTCTTGCTTCCTCTGTACACTAGTGAAAATCTGCTCCAAAGCATTTGAGGATGGGGGGAATTCTTGTAAGGAGGTTAGGCAAAAGCAAGGAAAAATGTTTTTCCTCAATTCTTTCATCGGATCTCAATCTCTTCAGCAAATGGGATAATCCATTATCAATCAAGTGGGACAGCTTTACAGTTTTAACATATTTCAGATTTGTATGCTTATTATTAATCTATTTTAAGTCCAAATACACAAACTCCTTTCTGCACCAATAGTTTTTTTTTTTCTAAGTTTACACATATTTATTTCTTTTAAAAAGATTATATGGACTTCGGAGTATCTACTAATATTGCAATAATTTTCCAATAAATCATTTCCAATAAAAATATTTTTAACATAACAGTTAAGCTTTTGTATTTTAGCTTTCTTTGAATAAACTGAAAATTTCCAGGGAAAAACCAACATTTAATCACTTCATTGATCACATTTAATCACTTTAATTTTAAAAAAATTACTGTAGTTCAAGAGGATTGTGGGAAATTAACAGAGCTCTCTTATTTACAAAGTTCAAAACAACCTAATGAGGCCAGACTACATAGATCAATACGGCCAAGTTAATAAAACATTTGTATTTAGAATACAAATACAAATGTATGCGAATACAATAGCTAAAAGCTTCAGTTGTTCAGAAAGAATAGAAGCAACAGAAAAGGATGACACATTTAACTATTAAAAAATATCCACATCTGCCCTGATATCCAGAGTCGTGATCTAGGCTCTGCTATTGAGAGCATCTCTTATTAAAATAAACAGGGCCTGCTGGTGTCCACTATTATGCTTGGATATTCCAGGAAATTCCTGACAACTTTCTCCTTCAGAGGGAAGAGATAGAAGAAGAGAATATGCTAAACGGCCTTGAACTTAACTAATACAAAATATTTGGTAGACGAAATGAAAGTAACGGAAACTTTGAGGAAAGTTACATGATAGTATAGTTTCTGATATTAAGAGAAACTAAAGATGAATATAACTGAGTATTATCTTGAACTTCAGATTTAATAAATTCAGAACAATGAAATGTGGATCCCTGAAAGGTGCTCAAAATGGTTGGAAGAGTCTTAAGAAATAAAGACATTAAAAGCACAATAATGACTAATTCCAGCAGGAGATAAAGGAAAATTGCAGAAGCGCTTAATGTGGCAGTCCAAAAAGTTTAGCAAAAATTAAACAAGGAACATACAGAATTAGGATTGAGGATGCAGAGTAATAGTACATACAGGTAGCCAAAACTGTAGGTGGTATCAGGAAAGATCAAGCTCAAAATGAGTCAGTCAGTAAAGGGTGCCAAGAATGACAGGAAGACTGTCTATGGAGATTCTCGGTTATCCAGGGTGATGGTTGTCCCAAAGATGTTTCCTTGAAGACATTTTGCTTCTTCACTTCTGACTGAGTGGTGGAGAAGCGAAACATCTTCAAGAGCTGAAGAAAAGAAAGTCCAGTTGCCTCTTGAAAAAGCACTTTTGGAATGACAAAAAGGGCTTCTTCGGGTATAGGTAAAAAAAAAAATTAAAAACATTTACTGGCTATTTGGTGAAAATGATAACATCCTAACTGTTACCGAAGAAAAAGCAAAACTATATAATTCCTACTTTGATTTAGTCTCTGAGAAATCTTAGAGAATGGGGGGTAGGGGGGCAGCCGAATTCTGTCCAACTATAGAAAGGCAAAGTGGAATTCTGAATATTTCAGACCAGGGATCCCCAACCCCTGGTCCTTGGACCGGCACCAGTCTGTGGCATGGCAGCAACCGGGCCATGGAAACAAGCAAAGCCCCATCCACGGTTTGCAGGCAAGCACACTAAACCACACCCCCTCCAGTCCACGGAAGCGGTCTGTGGTGCTCAAAAGGTTGGGGGCCATGGCTTCAGACTATTTCATCTGAAATTTTTAACCTGAAACATTCTACAGATGATTATAAAGAGTTTGATCTGTAAGCATCTTAAAACAGCACTATGGTTTGTCCAAAACAAATCTTGCCAGAGTAAACTTATCTAGTAATTTCATTAGTAGGTTGTGAAATGCTATAGACATATCTTAACTTTGTATATAATGAGAACAAACCACTACCTAGAGAAATAGGATGAAAATAACAGAATAAACTTTAAGAAAGAGGAATGCAAAGTTCTTAAATTATGAAATAAATCGAAGGTATAGATATTGGTCCCCTTGGTAACAGCACACATGAGGTATAGTGGAATAGTACATCACCAGATAACTAACACCCAACAGAATGACATAGCTGCCAAAAAACAAATGCAATTTTAAGCTAAATCAATAGCTATCTAGTTTATAAATCACAGGAAGCAACATAGGTTGTATTCCTTTTAAGTACTGTATGTAGTCCTTGGCCCTATATTTTAAGAAAAATCAGAGGCAGAAAAAGAAAATAAGAGAAATTTGATCAGAAGACACTATAGGAACTGACTGTGTTTAGCTCTGAGAAAAGTTATGAATTATATCCCCATATTATTATTATTATTATTTATTAAATTTATATACCGCCCTTCTCCCCGAAGGGACTCAGGGCGGTAAACAGCCAAAAATTAAAATAACATACAGTATAAAAGTTAACATAACTAAAAATAAATTAAATTAATCAGCCTCCCAATTTAAAACCCCAAGCTATACAATTAAAAACTAACCCATAAAACCTATTCAGGCCAGGCCGGCTTGCTGAAATAAAAACGTGTTCAGGGCCTTACAGAAAGTGTGGAGATCCGGGATCAGTCGTATTCCGGGAGGTAGCTCGTTCCAGAGGGCGGGTGCTCCCACAGAGAAGGCTCTCCCCCTGGGGGCCGCCAGCCAACATTACTTGACCAACGGCACCCTGAGGAGGCCCTCTCTGTGAGAGCGTATTGGCCGGTGGGAGGTTATCGGTAGCAGAAGGCGGTCTCGTAAATACCCTGGCCCTAAGCCATGGAGCGCTTTAAAGGTGAGAACCAACACCTTGAAGCGCACCCGAAAGATGCATATGATAACACTTCTGTAGTATCTGAAGTTTGCTGGTTACTATATTAACAATATAGTAAAAATAAAATACAGTAAAAGCTTTCCTTAGGTAAAAGAATTGTCTCCATTACTTTCTGCCATTTTGAAGCACAAAGCACTGCAAGAATTCTATATCTTCACTCTATCTCCATAGAAACATAAGGTGGGAAATGACAAATTTGACCATTATTTCACCCAACACTTAATCCAGAAACCATGTCTTTCCCCCACATCAAACTAGAGAAAGAAGTGACATAACCTCCCACATAATTTTGAAAAGACAGTCATTTAGGAGAATGAGAAATAAGAGATTTCCAACCAGGTGAATGAAAATACTGAGTGCTGATGCTTACCTATCACATTGTTGCATTATTGATATCTCCTTAATAATCTCCTGCAAATCAGATTCAACAGGAACTTGCTTAATTGCAACAACTTGGCCGGTTTCTTTATGGATAGCTTTGAATACGCTGCCATAGGATCTATAACCAGAAACGCAAACTTGAAACTCAGAAAGGGCAATAAAAGAAGCTTGTTCATTGTGCTGTACCACTAGTTGTAGCACTACCCCGTGGCCACATTCATACCTTATTATCATCTCATTGATTGAAACACTTCATTCTAATTTTTCCCTTCAAATAAACTGATAAATTTAAAGGTTCAAATATTTTTGCTACACACAAATATGTAAGTTTGGATTATTCTCAATAAATCAAGGGATTCTTTCCTCAATAAATCAATGAAAATCAATGTTCTGACTCATTTAATTGGGTTTTTATTTAATTTTAGGGCTTATGTAGGGAACAGATCATATAATAGATCATACATGCAGAAATATTGAAAAGTGAAAAGGGTTCATCAACCTTTAAGTACCACTGTATATAAGAAACATTACTGGAATAAGCTGTTTTAATACTCCTAATGTGGAGAAAATATATTTGGAGGAAAAACATAACTTTTGTTCTCAGAAGCTGACTTTTTAGTTTTTAGAAGCTAAAAACTAGACTAGTATAAATATTCATCACTAATCAATATTTTTATTTAGTGGGATACAAGTTATGTACCAGTGACATTACTTAATTTTAAATGTGCTAAAGATTAATCAACTTGTTTCACTACTAGAAATGAACTGTGGAGTATATTTTGCATGATTAATCTTGCTTTTGGAAAGAGTGCGATGTAAGTCACGCATGGCACTGTTGGATATAAGAGAAAAATTTCTAAATATTTACAGTGTTCTCTCATTCTTCTAACTCAGACCGAGAAAGTGAGGCTTTGCACACAGCACGACTTCCTCAATTGCTAGAAATGGACAACCTGCAGACATAGCAGCCCCCCTTCGGATCCCCTCTAACCACCGCAGTTTCCTACTGCCTTGAGGCAGGAAACTTGCAGAACCTAAAATAGGCTAAACAAACAAAACACCAGAAAATTTGAGGGGGGGGGGGAGAAGCAAACAAGAAACAATAAAATTTTAAGAATTCATTTTAAATGCTACTAACAACTTGATTCATGTAAAAAGGTTTACTTTGTTTTGGAAAACAGAAACTAAAATATTTTATCTTCTGATTTATGTCTGTGCACTTTCCACCACTTTGGCAATATGGAATATTTGACATTACAGGAATACCAGTGGAATAATCTTTAGGTCACACATTGCAAAAATGAAGATAGTAACAAACACTCTGCATAGAAATGACAAAACCATTTCATAGATCTCACTAACACTACTCTTTTAGATTCCCCCCCCCCCCCCGGTCATGATGAAAAAATCTTAATAGTTTCCTGGCCTGTTTAGAAAAATAGTCTTTAGAATAATAGTGATGAATCTTTACAGAATTCTGCATGTATACAAGCAAGTCTTGAATTACGATGGCCACCGGTGGCAGAATTTCTGTCACTAAGCAATGCAGTTGTAAAGGATGGCATCATATGACCAGATCTCTTAGCAAAGGCAATCGCTGTAGTCCCCATTGTTATTCTTAAGCAAGGATTGGGAGTAGTTAAACAAACCCCTCCTTGAAACTACCTGCTGGCTTCCGACAACAAAAGTCAGTGTGAAAGCCAGCAGGAAATTGCAAGTCCCAGGCAGATTACAAGCAGGCCAGCAGACAGCTGCTGCCAAATGGGAGGTGGAGTGAGGGGATGGCAGGTGCCTGGGAAATGTAGTACAGATAAGGCAGGGCTTGGGGTGGCTGCTACTGGATGGGGGAAGGTATGCAAGTCGTTGTACAGTGTGCACAAGAATACACGGCATGAGCACAGCAAGGCTTGGAGGGTGCGTAGATTGTCAGGGAGGTGCAGTGTGTGATGTTGAGCTGGCCATGCCTCCCAGCCACGCCCCCGAGGTCAAACACAACCCTGATGCGGCCCTCAATGAAATTGAGTTTCACACCCCTCTTTACAAGCTTAGAGGGCTAATTAAAATGATCCAGTTCAGCTTCTTTTGCAATGGTTTGGGTCCTGCCTAAAGGTGGTACTGGAGGAATTACTCTTCAATATCTGAATCACTTATCTATGGTGTTCCATAAGCTTCAGTCTTATCTCCCATGATATACAACATCTATAGGAAATTATTGGGAGAGTTTTGGGTTCTAGGGTTAGAGTGCCATGTATTTACTGATGACATTAAGTTCAACGGCTCCCTACCAATTAATTTCAAGGAAGCAATCAGTATCCTTGAACCCCTTCTAATCTTGATAGTGCACTAGATGAAAGAGAACAACCTGAAATTAAATTCAGATTAAAAGAAATGTACCATTCATAGGAAAAAGATGGACTCTAGGATTGAAAGAAACATTCCCAGAAAAATCAGCTTCAGTTTGGGGATGCTTCCTGAACCTCACCTATCACTGAGTTTTCCTGTGTAGGGAAAAATTATATATGCATAATTACAGTTCATGAAGCTATGTGATCTTTCCTCAGTGGGCAATTTAACCTCTCCTCATTATAACCTCTCTTGACTGTACATTCCACTTTAGATGGGGCTACCCCTGAAAAGTATCTAGAAACTGTAATTCAAACAAACTGTGGCATTCCCACTAGATATACGGTGTAAGATATATAGAACATTTGATGCTAAAAAAAAAAACATCTTCACATTTCCTATCTCCTAGAATACAAATTACTCTATAGGCTAACTTTTTCTACTGCAGTCTATAAAACAATGTTTTGACCTGAAATAAGTAATCTGGTTTATTTACAGTCTTCAAAATTACTTGCTGTTTCAAATAGTTTTGTTTGACTGTACATACATATCAGGAAATGATATCAATCCTATATGTATTGCTATTATCTTTGGTAGCATTATAAACAGTGTGGTAAGGATATTTATGTGGTTTACTTACCCTTCTCCAAGTTTTTCCAACACATCAAACACTTCTTCAGGCTGTTTTGTCAAACTATCTTCATCTAATTTTCTTAGCTGCCTGGAATCAAATAATTAGATATGTTATCAGATTTTGATGGACGCACCTTCAGTACCAACTTAATTCCAGCAGTAAATATAATTTATTAACTAATTCTTCTACTAATACCAAGTATAATACATACACAACACTGCATGTTTAAAGAACAGACAGAAGAGAGACTCTCAAAGTTCTAAGGCAGCCTGACATTTGCATGAAGTACTTCACTTAATCCTCCAGGGAACGATTGAAGGCAATTGAGGTCCAGGCAGAAGAACATCATGACTTCAAAGTCTAAGGGACCGGTTTGGACAAAACTCAGCAGCACTTTTTCGTGTAGTTGTTGATATAAATAGGATCGCCAATGTCTGATGACAGATATGGCACAACAAGAAGAAGAAGATCTCTTGTACTACAGTGTATTCCAATTCATAAAATATTTTTCACCCAAATGCACTTATTGGTAATGAAATATTTTCTACAGTTTCATGAAAACTAGGTATTCATTTTCTGAATGCAAAAATATAAAAAATATCAGCAGCATATGCAAAACAGACAATGATTTTAAAAGAGGAAATATTACTAAGATTCTATCCAGGAAATGATGAAACATGAAAACAAGTCTTAATGATAAAGCTTTAAGATTACAGAATATAATCTGGTTTAGAATAGAAAATAGCAAATGTTATCCTTCCCATGTTATAATTTGGGTAACTGTTAGCCAACAAACTGTTCCAGCTATGCATTTTTAAACACGCCATAATTGACTATTTTCATATATCATAGTGTGAATTCAAATGTATTAACCGTGCTCATATACTATGAACAACCAGTTAATTCATTTCTAACTGTTATCATAACATATTTAGCAACTATATATATATTAGGAGTTTTTAAACTTTGTAATTTTATTTATTTGGTAAATTTATACAGGTAGTCTTTGTTTAGCACAATTGGGACCAGTGCTAAGTAGGAAATAACTGGTGCTTTCTGGATCAAAATTGACACCACTAATCACGCCTTTCAGTTTTGTTTGTTTCCTAATCGCTTCCCTACCCTTTGGAATGTATACCTAGTGCCGGGATAATTAACAAGAGAACTAATGTTTTTATTTAGACTCATTGTAGAGAAAGATTATAAGAGAGTAAGCAGGCACACAAAGGGGGAATACCCATGAAAAACAACGTACTAGCATTAGCAGCTGGGAGCACACAATGAAAATATCCCACTGTATTCTCTGTTGTGTGCCTATTTACTCCCTTGTAATCTCTTTCTCTCCAATCTTTCCACTCTGCAGGAAAAGGGGGACAAGCAGCGGTAAAATCCGGCCGAATCTATCCAGATCGCACAAACCGGTAGCACCGGAGGCGAGAGGCTCTGCCCACTCATTGGGACATCATTATGTCCCATTTTTTACCCTCTGCGCATGCGCAGAAGAGGTGCATGCACGTGTAGCGTGTGCTCCCATTCCTGAACCGGTAGCAAAGGTAAGTAGATTTCACCACTAGGGACAAGCAATTTCTCTTGAGTCTGATCCATTCCCACTCCTTATAAAGGGGAGAGATTGGAGAGTAAACAGCATATTGCTTTTGACGTGTATTTTCCACTGTGTGCCTGCTTATTCTCTTGTAATGAATGTTCCTCTTCAATCTCTCTGCTCTACAAGGGAAGGGGGAGAAACAACAGCTCAGGCACAAGATGCCTATTAACTCTAATGGTAATCATATGACTAAAGGACAGCATGGTTGTAACTTTGAACAGACACTTCACTAGCAGTCAGTGAGGGTTACCTGTGCAGCTGCCCATTTCACAAACATGACTCTGAGCAGTCTTCATCCACAATTTTAGAACCCCTCATATACATTCTTTGAGTATTACTTCACTGAGTATTTTAACAGAAAAACATTAACCCAATTTTAAAGTTACTTGTGCCTGTAAAATCACTGAGATGGGCAGCTACAGAAATTGAATAAAGTTGCTGAAAAAAGTTATTACAAAATTTCATAACCAACAAGCATACTGTATGTAGCTAATACAATTCAATGTATACAGGTATAAACTAATTATGAGATATTTATCAAAGTAGAGAAATGCTATAAAGCAAATCATACATTAAGTAAAATCCAAAACCTAAAAGGTTTAAAAAATAATGGGCAATAAAAGGGGAAAAAAGGAAAGGAAACAAATTTGAGAATTCAAACTGTTCATATTCAAGTGAATATAAATATGGAAAGGCTGAGATGGTGAGACATGTACACAAATATCTCTGTCTCTCACCCCATCACTATTGTGGAAAAAATGTACCACAAAAGAAGGGAAACAGGTTCTTTTGCTCAGCATGCAAATACATTAATTGAAACCAGCTGCAGTCTCTGATAACAGTTTAGTTACAGAAATTCCTTCTGACCTCAATTGTCTTTAACTTGGGTTCCTACTGTAATGGGTAAAGTACAGATAGTCCTCAACTTACAACCATTTGTTTAGTTACCATTCGAAGTTAAAACAGCACTGAAAAAAATGACTTATGATTGTTCTTCACATTTACAACTATGGCAGCATCTCCATGGCCACATGACCAAAATTTCGGTGTTTCACAATTGGTTCATATTTTTAACAACTGCAGTGTCCTGGGGTCATGTGATCACCTTTTGCAACCTTCTGACAAGCAAAATCAGTGGGGAAGCCAGATTCACTTAACAACCATGTTGCTAACAACTGCAGTGATTCACTTAACTGTGGCAAGAAAAACGGAGCAAAACTCACTTAACCGGCTGATTAAGCAACAGAAATTTTGCACTCAATTGTGGTCATAAGTTGTGGCCATAAATTGTGGCCTACCTATACTACTATATTTTTGTTCTCCATATACTGAGTTGCAACTCCAATTTATCTGTATGTCCATCCAATTTAGAGGCCACTTGATTTCACAGAACTTATATTACAAAATAGTAATAAAAATATATTGCTAAGTGCAATATTACAATTTTATAATCTTATTTCAGCTTTCCAGGCCTGCAAAGGTTGTAAATGTTAGGAATGGTTGCAAAGTTACTTTTTCAAGCCATTGTAATTGCAAACAGTCACTAAACAAGGCAGGCAGTAAATAACAGTTCTTTTTTTCCAGTATAATCTTTACTGTTTTACTTTTATAAAGATATTCATACAAGCATTCTGCCTGCTTTCAAAGGGATGTTTTATTTCATACCTAAAATATACAGCTGAAAGGCAACCATATAGGTTATGCATGACTAGCATGAGTTAATATCAAGGAGTATGTGCAAGATGTTTTTTTTTTAAAGATGGGACAAAAATCTATAATAATCAGTAAATTATATAATTTGCAATCTACATATACAGAAATTTTTAATATTTTAAATGTTTAAGGCACTGTTTAAGCAATTAAAACTGCACAAGAAAAGTATTGCCAGTATTTCAGGGTTTTGACATTCTAGAACTTCCCTTTATGCATTTTAAGACACTGGGTACTCCTATACATATTCACTTCCCCTTAGCATGTTTTTAAGCAATGAGCTTTGGTAACTAAAGATACCAACTTCCGCTGTAGACGGCGTCTAAAATGTCCAAAGTACATCAAAATGTATACATGCGAGCTCATATTATTTTGGATTTCAGTTTATGCTTTACCTCCTAGAGAAAAGTTATTTCTAAAAAAGAAAAACATATTACTTGGGAAAGCCTTGCAAATCCATAAAACAAAACTTTTACTATGCACTTCTCTATTCTTCTGTCCATGGGTTAAACCCCAAAACTTGGAAACCAACCTGAATTGTAGGAAGCCCAGGCAGGAATACTTAGGCCCTAGGCAGAGACAATTTTGGAAAACTACTAGAATAATCAATATGGGATTTCACCCTAGGCCTCCCTCGAACTTGAGATGACAAGTTCGTATCTTTTGATAGCGCGATACACGGTAAGTTTTAGCACAGTAACGGTACCGCTGCATTTCTGCTCCGATTTTTTAACAGTGGGAAAAAGAACACGACTGAGGAAAGCAGATGCTCAAGATTCACAGATTTAAGGGGGACCCAAAATGGTAGCTGGGGATTTCAGGTGGAACTTAAAATCCAGAGAAATAGTTGGGACTAACGCAGAGCCAAGAGGCAAACCAGCTGCAAAACGCAGAACCCGACTCCACCAATAGGGAAACGAGCCGGGCACCCAGTTTGAGACAAAGAATTACAGAAAGACGCCTGTCTTTCAGCACAAGGTGCAGGCGAAGCCGGACCAGCGAAAGGCAGCGGAGAAGGGTGAGAGCTTCCTCTGCAGAGAAGACCCAAGAGCCGGACTCAGAGGCGAGAAAAAGCGCAGTCTGCGCGCAGCAACCACCGCCCCCCCCCACCCCGTCGGGCTCTGTCCTCGAGGAGTCTTCCACCATCCTCATCGCGCGGTCACGCCCTTTTCTCTAGGGGGCCCCCCAATGTCCGGCTTCTCACCGGCGCGGGTGGCGCAACTGCACGGTCTCCATGGCCGCAGGAGCAGCAAAGCGGCCGGTAGACGATGCGGAGAATGAGAAAGAGAGGCGGCAAGTCACCGGCGCTCCATCCCGCCCGCTTTCTCCCAGCTCTTCTTCTTACTCGCTCCCGACTCAAGGAGCGGCCCCGCCTCCCCCAAAACAAGCGGCTTGCACTTCCGCCTCGGAGCCAGCCTATCAAGGCGATGCCCGCCGGCCTCTTTGCAAAAAGCGAAGCCAAAGACAAGACCCCGCCCACCCGGCAGCTGGGACTGACGGACGACGGCGCGCGAGGGGGTTGGGGGGGAGATGAAATTCACAGGCCGGCCCACGTGGTTCGCGCCAATTCTCTCCTGGCTTTGGAGGGCGTGGCTATGGAGCGGGGGGGGGGTGAGAATAATCGCGTCCCCCTTTTTATTCCTCATTTATTCACGAAGGAGGGCGTGGTGGGCGCATCTTACTCAAACTTACTTAAGTTTGAGTAAGATGTGGCAAACCCGTTATAACTTTGGAGGTGTTGGAGGCACACGTTGCATGAAAAGATGATTTTTTTCCCCCAATCACCTTGGCGGAATTCACACCTTTCGCTAATTTATATCCTTATTACCCGTTCGTTCGTTTTCTTGATGCCCAGGATGTATCCACAGCACCACAAAACTAAGTTAAAAAGTAAAAAGGACTGAAATATCCCGAATTCTTGTCATCTTGTAAGATTTCAGGCAGGAAGTTTTAAAAAAGGGAGTACATCAGATTTTAACAATTTTTGAAAATATATGGAAACTCAAGCATCACAATCCAGGGCAACCATTGGCTACCAGCGATCCCCTGAGCACAGGTTGACATCCATTAGGCTTGTTTGTCAGACAAAACCAAGTTTCGTGGCTTATATTCCAATGTAGTGTACAAACCCAGAAAATTATGTTAAGTCAGCACATTCACAGTAACTGGCCCAAATGATCCTTCTAAGCTACCCAGGAAAAATATTTGAGCCTACTCTTATCCAAATATATGTTAGTTTTTGTCAGTGGGAATTTAATTTACATGTGGTTGCAATAGCATTTAGACTTATATACCACTTCACAGTGCTTTCCAGCGGTCTCTAAGCGGTTTACAGAGTCAGCATATTGCCCCCAACAATCTGGATCCTCATTTTACCAACCTCGGAAGGATGGAAGGCTGAGTCAGCCTTGAGCCTGGTGAGTTTCGATCTGCCAAACTGCTGGCAGCCGGTGATCAGCAGAAGTAGCCTGCAGTACTGCACTCTAACCACCGTGGCTCAATCTTATACTTAGGGTTATTTGTGAATATTCATGATTAGAATACTGTAAGCATATGGTCCTAAGTATGCCTAGTTCAGAAGAACAGTCCTGATTATTTGGGATTGTTACTATTTGGATTCAGTTTTCAATCCATTTACTTGGAAGAAAGCGCCTTTGAATCAAGTGAATTGTGTTATAATTGTTAAAATAATACAGAGAATTAGGGATTATTTATATATCACAGCACGCACTGGTTTAAGCAGAATGATCTTACCAGGGGCAATTCTAGCAACTCCCAAGAAAAGAATTTGACATTTTAAATTCCATCAGACAACTAAATTGTCTGTGGCATAAAGCTTATTAACAACAATCTGTTAGCCAATTATGCAAGAGTGGGGAGAGGTAATTGGTTAAGAACTGGTCCATTTTTTTTTGTAGGTTTGAGGAAAAATAAGGACCAAAATGAGTATGTATTAACTGGAAAATTTCAGCTTTGCTGGAATTTTAAAAAAATAAAATAAGTATCTTAACTGCAAATGTTAAGGTGCTCATTTGCTTTTAAGAATGGTATATCATGAAGAGTCCTGGTCTAAAAGACCTCCAAGGCCTCATTCAATGCTATGATTCTGATTTTTAAAAAAGATTAAAAGGGGGATTCTGAGGTTTAGAAAAGGCTATGAGAGCCACTAGGAGGCTGTATGTAGTCTGCAGACATCTTTCAGTGATGAATTTGTGTTGGGTGGCACAAACAAATGGATATTCTTCTATATAAATCTAACTGTAATTCAATGGAGCTCATATTATTTTCATGTATTTAATCATCCTCCCTTCTGTTGAATTATAAATCTCAGTAGTGTAACAATTCGTGGATCCGTTTTGTAAGGTGCAATTCGTGAATTGCATTTTACAAAAGGTGGGTTGCAATTCGTGTATCCGTTTTGTAAGGTCCCTCGTGGCTTTAAACTTCAGTGCAAAATCCACTTCCTTTCTAATAGAAAAGCATTCTGTCTTGGTCCAGAATTTGCACTGTTCTAAATTCCCATCCCATGGATACTTTATTATATGTCTGTGCTAAACCTTGCTAGAAAAAAAAAAACCCTGATAGGACTCTCCCCACTTTTAATACAATACAAATACCACTATCTGTTGGAAAGTCATTGCCACACACACACACACACAGAGAGAGAGAGAGAGAGAGAGAGAGAGAGAGAGAGACTTAAGTTTAACATCTACCTTCTCTCTTTCTTACTGAAACTTCAGTTTCCTGTTCAATTCATTTCTATCATTAAGTGGTGTACCTTATGATTCTTGATGAACGTATCTTTTCTTTTTATGTACACGGAGAGCGTATACACCAAGACAAATTCCTTGTGTGTCCAATCACACTTGGCCAATAAAGAATTCTATTCTATTCTATTCTATTCTATTCTATTCTATTCTATTCTATTCTATTCTATTCTATTCTATTCTATGCAGTTTTATGGGAGATTACTGCTTATAAATTTGTTGAGAAATTCTTCCAGAATGAAGGCAGAGGGGTTTCCTCTCACAGAAGGATCTCGAAATACTCCATTGGGTTCACTTTCCATTGAGTAACAGCATCCGTAATCTAAGCAGGTAGCATCGTTTCTGCCCCCCCTCCACTCCGCCCCCCCCTCCCCCCCCCCATAACTGACTTCCTAACCAACCCTGCATGGATTGCAGCGCTGGACCTCCGGTGCACGGGCGTCTCTAAAGGAAGGAGGCGGGGCGTAGGCCTCTTGCGCCGCCCCTAATTAAATCGAGCACAGAGGAAGTAAAGCGTCTCCTGGTTTCTACGCCGCCAGCCGGTGCCGGCTTTTTCAGACCTCCCTCGCCCCGAGTTCATGGCTCCTGCGTCGCGGATCGCCGACCTTAAGCAAGCGGGCAACGAACAGTTCCGCAATGGGCAATACGGCCAGGCGGCTGCGCTCTACGGCCGAGCTCTGGAATTGCTGGAAGCGGCAGGTACTGGCGTAGAGCGCGAAGCCCCCGCAAGGCCTTGCTGGGTGTCCGGGGCGGGAAGTCCGGGACGAGAGACCTCGGGTTAGGGCTCTGAGGCAGTCGCCTCATTAGAAACCCTTAGAAACCCTTCGATAGGCATTGAAAGGGTTTTTGGGTTGTTTTTTTTTTAACCTTCAGTCATCGGGTCGCTCCTTGCTTGCTACCGGCTTATTCCCCCAAGTTTTGACTCCATTTACTTCTTTCGTGTTGTAAATGAGTTGTAAGATGGGGGGTGGGAGCGTCCGGCTGGGCTTCAAAGCCACAGCCAGGTGGGGGGGTTGTTTGTGTGTGTGTGTGTGTGTGTGGATGGGGTGGCATGATTTACGTTTACATTCCACATTTAATTTGCAAAATCACGAAGGGCCTTTACGGATTCTCTCAGGAAGATTTCTTGGGTAATGGCTTCATCCATTTCATAGGTGGGCGAAACTGAGGAGGAGAGATTCCCTGGCAGAGATGAGATTTGAATCTCTTGAGAGACAGCGATTGGGTAGGAAAGTGTGTGGGCCACTGTCTTTAATTTTGTCAAGAGACAAGCAGAAGCTTAGAAAGACACACAATTCTGAATTGAGGCTGGGCTTTTTAGAGCTTAATAAACCTGGGCTTAATAAACCTGGGTTTATTAGAGTAATACTATATTTTGAAACAACTTCCTAGATGAATTCCAATTGATATCAATGCACTTTCTCTTTGGGCTTAAGTCCTGGCCGGACATTTTTTTTAAAAAAAAAAATTATGTTAGGACTAATATTTTAGATTATAGAATTAGAACCAAGCTTGAGGATCCTGAAGTGTAAATGCACAAAAGAAACCCGCAAAGATGTTTGTGTAAATGCATAAACAAACTCACAAAACCTTGCTAACATAAATGCGGACAGCCAGAATATTTTAAACAGTACCTTATGGCAGAATATAAAAACTCCATCCCATTAGTTTTTATTAAAAAAAATTATGTTAGTGACTAATATTTTAGATTATAGAACTAAAACCAAGCTTGAGGATCCTGAAGTGTAAATGCACAAAACAAACCCACAAAGATGTTTGTGTAAATGCATAAACAAACCCACAAAACCCTGCTACATAAATGCGGACAGCCAGAATATTTTAAACAGTACCTGATGGCAGAATATAAAAACTCCATCCCATTAGCTGGCTTTGAGCGTTCTGGGCCTTTTTTTTTTACCAGCTTCTTAGGTAGATAAGAGGTACTTTATGGTCCTCTGGATTAAAATGGAACAGCATTCTTTCTCTTGCTACATATTCTTGGAATTGCAGCCCGTGGAGTACATAGACCAAATGTGGCAGATTGTGGTGGACATACAAGAAGAACTTTAGGTCTTCATAATTTCCTGGTCTTAAGTTACTGGGAGCCTCTGAGTCCACTTTCATAATAAGCTTTAGACTTATTATGTCAGCAAAGCTATCTGCTGCAGTCACAATGAGAGATTTTTGGCCACTAGCAGAAATGAAAGTTATGTGTGGAGTCAGAAGTTGGATAGCTCTAGTGAAGCACTTTCTGTTTCTGTTCTGTTGTACTGCCCTGAGCCTCAGAGCTTTAATAGGAGCAATTCATTTTTAAGTATTTTCTGGTTATTTCTGTCCCCTGTGTTCCTTATGGACTCTAAGGTGAGGAACAGAAACTTATCTAATTACCTTGTAGCATCAGCCTTGTCACCCTTTCACTTACGCAGTTGTAGCCCATGGCCTTTCCTAAACACAAGAGATAGTGAGTGAGTGACCTTCTAAATAGAAAGCAACATTCTGGAATGATAGAGCATAGTGAAAGCCCTAAGATATGCAGCAGATAAATGAAAGAAATTAGAGAAGACTTAAAAGGTCTTATGTAACATAAGACCATTTTTAAGGAGCATTTCTTTGTCTTTATAAAATGCTAATAATGTATATTCTGAGAAAGAATTTTAAATAAATAGTTATAGTAGTTTGAAAAGCTCACATAAAATTAATTAAAGTATTTCCATAATTTGTTTAGGTATCATATGGTATTTTCTTTGGTAATTATCTTGTATGAATAATGGATACAAAGGTTTACATGCTACCTATTAAAAATAAGGTAAAAAGTTGCTAGCTCTGTCTCTTTCCTTGAATAAATTCTACTTTAAATTGTATACTGTACAAGCATCATTTAGGGACCCAGTGTATATAAAACAGCAAAGGTAACATGTAAGAAAACTTCATTTTTGAATGGATATATTTATATTTTTTGATATCTGTATTCAATTACAAGGAAATTGACAGACCATATTGGTTATTTAGCCATGTTGATAGGAATATTCAACAGTACTTTGAAAACCATTGATCCATAGAGTTCAGTAACGTCTATTCCTGCTAATATGATATTTTCTAGTCTTAACTGAGATGCTAACATGATTGGAGATGCTGGTATATCTAAATGCATATAAACTACATTTAAATGATCCTTACCAAAATTATATGTATAAAAAATGAATTTAGCTCAGTCATAGGTCAGCTAGGGAGGACCATTTCAATTTCCAAATAAAAAGACCTTACTGATTACTGGAGTTCTTTCACAAGATAAAAATCTAATATATTCATGATAATATATAATGTGATAGAGAAAATTTTATTACTTATAAGCCACACATTTCCCTTGATTTTTCCCCAATTATGACTTAAGGCTAGGTAGAAATTAGTGGACTCGAAGTTTTATGTAGACAGCAAAAGATATCTCAAAAAGAGGAGATTGTGCCAAACCCAACTGTACCTTATCATAAACAAATGCTGTTCTTGTACCTAGGGCACGTTTGTTATATTTTAATACTTGTCTTTATACATAGGAGATGTGAATACAGAAGAAAAAAGTGTTCTCTATTCCAATCGTGCTGCTTGTTATTTGAAAGATGGGAACTGTAGTCTTTGCATTAAGGATTGTTCTGCGTAAGTAGCTGCTCTCTCAAGAAAAGGAGAATGAGTGCATACATCCCTGTTTTTTTTACTTGGCTATTTAACATTTGAGGTTTTTCATAGTCCTGTTGGGATTGCGAAATAAAGAAAGTAACTAATTCTGCTTGTTCAAAACTGAAAAATTCTCTCCCACATTTAACTTTTCTTCTTTGTAGAGACTACATATAGTTTCTGTGTATCCAGTTGTCAATAGTTTTTTACAGAAGAGGAGAGGAGAGATAGCATCCCTGAGGATTAAATGTATATTCCTTTAACTGACAAACAGTAGGAAAAGTAGGAGAGATTTAAAAAGTGGCTTGCCATGTATCCTTAAGATAGCAGCAGCCATCTTAACTGCTGACTTGGAGTTAGCACTACACTTCTTAGATTTGGGAAATGTAAATATTTAAAAAATGGGAATGTCATATTTGTTATTTAGGTACCATCAAGTTGGAAATCATCCCTGATGATTATCTGGATAAATGTCACCTGTCTGTGCCACTGATTGAGTTGAACAGATTTGGCATTCCAATTATTTGATAGGTGATTCAGAAGAAAAAAGTTATTGTCACAAGAGTTGAAAGTTAATATTAAATAAATATTCAGCATTAGTAAAGATAATAAACAGCTATTTCTGAGGTGTGGAGATTTGTAACGGAGTAAGTCTTATATCGCAAGCACAATATTTATATATCATACATCTACAGACTCTAGAAAGAGTGCAGAGAAGAGCAACAAAGATGATTAGGGGACTGGAGGCTAAAACATACGAAGAACGGTTGCAGGAACTGGGTATGTCTAGTTTAATGAAAAGAAGGACAGGGGAGACATGATAGCAGTGTTCCAATATCTCAGGGATTGCCACAAACAAGAGGGAGTGAAGCTATTTTCCAAAGCACCTGAGGGTAGGACAAGAAGCAATGGGTGGAAACTAATCAAGGAGAGAAGCAACTTAGAACTAAGGAGAAATTTCCTGACAGTTAGAACAATTAATCAGTGGAACAATTTGCCTCCAGAAGTTGTGAATGCTCCAACACTGGAAGTTTTTAAGAAGATGTTGGATAACCATTTGTCTGAAGTGGTGTAGGGTTTCCTGCCTAAGCAGGGGGTTGGACTAGAAGACCTCCACGGTCCCTTCCAACTCTGTTATTATATTATTATATTATTA
This sequence comes from Pantherophis guttatus, assembly GCF_059756535.1. NCBI lineage: Eukaryota > Metazoa > Chordata > Lepidosauria > Squamata > Colubridae > Pantherophis > Pantherophis guttatus. The sequence goes on along the minus strand of NC_142065.1, from coordinate 26,443,235 downwards.
TTTTCTCTTATACCTTGGAAACATTTGTCAGAGACAAGCTCTATAGAAATATTTTATACTCTTCGATAAAATGCTTAAAGCTGTTTGGATAATTCAGCCAAATTTCAAATATTAAATTAGGTGAATTTAAATATTATTTGTATTGATGGTACTTCTATGTATATAATCTTTCCGGAAATTAAAAATGAATATTAACTTTTCTGCTCCCATGAATTGTTTTCTCCTCTGCTGATTAGCGCTCTGGATCTGGTCCCTTTTGGAATCAAACCTTTGTTGAGGCGGGCAGCAGCCTATGAAGCCCTTGAACGATACAATTTAGCTTATGTGGACTACAAAACTGTATTACAGATTGATTGCACTGTACAGGCTGCACATGATGGAGTCAATAGGTAATCCCTTTCTTTGTATCTAATGAGTATACAAAAGTGATTGAATGGTTTGCAAATCTAATGCCATTGAGATGAATTGGACTATACTCCTACAGTCTGTGACTAGCCCATAGTGGCTGGGAGTAATGGGATTTGACATTCAAAATACTTAGCATGAAATTACATAGTCCCTCAGGTCATATAATAGATTACTCTAGCCTCACTTAGGTAAGAAATGCATGCCGTGTATAGAGATGTATAAAATGTTCTGCACGGAAAAGTAATGTTTTGGAACAAAGACTATTATTTATTTATATAATTATTTGGTTTATATTCTGTCCTCCAGGAAGTCAAGGTGACACACTTTATTCCCCCTCCACCAATTTTCCCCCTAGCACATATGAGTTAGAATCCTTTCAGTATTCAGGTTCTTGTCAACAGGTAGTCCATCAGATGTGGAGGACAGGCATAGCATAAAGTTACCCAGCTCTTTCTTGGGAATACTGTACTGAAATAAACATTCTAGAAATGGCCATAATGACCAAGAAATTATTAATCAGCTACCTGTTTGTTTTAAGTTACTGCCATGAAATTATATATAATGTATATGACCATTGTATGTGACCAATAAAATTTTCTAATTTAAACTTATCAACCAAAATCTTTCTTTGCTTATTTTCTGACAATAGACATACATTTGTTTATCAAAAATTTAAAAAAGATATTGCAGCAGATAATATGCATTAAGCTTATAGATAGTTCTCTTCATTTAGAATGACAAAGGCTTTATTGGAAAAAGATGGTCTTCAATGGCGCCAGAAGTTACCCCCCATCCCAACTGTTCCTGTTTCTGCTCAGAGAAGGTGGGAGCCACCTACTGGAAGCCAGGAAGGTACTCCAAGACCCAAAGCAAGCAATTCTGTTCCTGTAACAAACCAAGGTCAGTAGCCTTCTCATTTACTAAGTAGTAAGTGACTAAAGCTTCTTTAGCTCATATATACTTTCCTAAAAGATTTTGTCCAAACAGTCACTTTCATTTTTGTTGTGTTGTGTTTACAGGGAACCACAAATGCATTTTGGAATGGCTGTTGGGAGTGGAGGAAGAGAGAATATTTTGGCTAGAAAATAATTGATAAAAACATGTACAAAAACTTGCTATCAGCACATATCACATCAATAAATAAGCATGTGGTTATTTGTGTTCCTTAAGCTCTGCTAAACAGTAGGAAACATGATTTTAAAAAAGAATAAATGGAGTGGCATGCTATATGAATTGGTTTTAGGAAGAAGAGTGCAAAACCCACTATTCCATGCACTACGGCTGGAAGTGTACAGAATTAATTAATTCCAAGTAACTAGAAAAACATTGGGCTTGTTGATAGTTGAAGTATCATATTATATAGCAGAAATGGTTAATTCCTGAAATCTTAAAATGTTAAGTACTGTCATTCAAAGTCCAAAGCACTCAGAACTGGATTTTCATCCTGATATTTATCTCTTATAATAATAAATATGCAATGAAATGTTTTCATTTTACTATATAGTTTACTGTTTTTTCTTGAATATGAATTCCAGTGCCTAACGCTGCCTCAAGTGAACGAGCAAATATGCTGAAACTAGAAGGAAATGAATTTGTGAAAAAGAACAACTATAAGAAAGCTATTGAAAAATATACAGAGAGCATAAAACTCCACAAGATGGAATGCACAACTTACACTAACAGGTAATGCTTATGTAACCAAATGAAAAATAACTTCACTAACTTGACTGTTAAGTAATCAGATAATGCCACTGCCAGAGATGACATTACACGTTAAACCACAGTTTGATAAATTGTATGTAATTTAATAATTCATAAGTATTATTTTAAAAATTAAAATTTTATTCAACTTTAAATGGGTCATAGAAAGGAAATATCCTCAAGATATACGTATTAGCCAGTACCACTATGAGCAGCAGAATGGTGGGTTTCACATATTCTTACCACCGATTCGCCCTGCGCGTGCCTGCTTGCTTTGCTCACGTGTGCCTTCCGTGCATGCGCTTTGCTCACACGCGGGCCTTCCACATATGCGCCCAGCCTTGAAAATGTGGCTAAATAGGATGGCATTACGCTACCGGTTTGTCCAAACCGGTCCAAACCAGCTGAATACCACTTCTGGAGCAGCATTCTACGCATCTTTTTTTTTTTTTAATTTGATTTATATGCCGCCCTTCTCCGGAGACTCAGGGCGGCTTACAATGCGTTAAGCATCTTATATAGTTTGCTGCGATTTTTTGAGTTATTCAAGGATGATTGCTGTTTACATGGTGATACTGGTATTGGTACTCGTACTGGTCTTTGAGATTTACACATCCAGTGATGTAATAAATTCCAGTCTGAATTGAAAACAAAAATTACAGCCTCACTAAACTCCACTGAACTTCCACATTACTTTGGATCACCTATTAGAAATAACAAAACATAATTCAGATATGTTAATATGATGAGGAACATGAGAACTTTGAACAGCATCTCCAAACCTTACACCCCAAGGGCAGAGAAAATGGTTTCCTTATATAACAAATATGCAGGTAGTCCTCAGATTATGACTATATTTGAGACCAGTATCTCGATTATTGAGTGAAGTGGTAATTAAGTGAGACAACCATATGACTGCCTTCCTCAATAACCACAATCCCAGTCCTCCCAATTGCGATCATTAAGCGATCTCCCAGATCATTATGCAGAGAGACTGAAAGAGCTGCCCACTGGGGACTGCTCTGACAGGCTGCCGGAATGGAGCTCAGATCTTCGGGCTCTGAGCTCTGTTTCTGCACTGCCCTGAAGGAGTTCAGCTCCCTAGTGTGCATGAAAGCAAACTCTTCCAGTGAGTTGCAGGAATGGAGTTTTGATCTGCCAATGTTTTCTGTATGGGTTGTCCTCAGTTTACATCCATTTTTTTTATCATTATGGCAGCACTGAACAAGGGGGAATTACAGTAAGCCCTCAGCCATTGATTGCAGTGCTCCAGTGGTGAAATCCAAATGTTTTTACTACCGGTTCTGTGAGTGTGGCTTGGTGGGCGTGGTGTGGCTTGATGGGCATGGCAGGGGAAGGATACTGCAAAATCTCCATTCCCTCCTCACTCTCTACTCTTGGGGGAAGGATGTTGCAAAATCTCCATTCCACTCCACTCTGGGGCCAGCCAGAGGTGGTATTTGCTGGTTCTCCGAACTACTCAAAATTTCCACTACCGGTTCTCCAGAACCTCTGGATTTCACCCCTGCAGTGCTTGATGTTGCAGCCAGCGACATTCCCTGCTGACTTCCCACAAACAAAATCAACAAAAAAGAGAGTCAGACATTGTAGTCACGTAACATTGCTTAACAACAGCAACCAAAACTGCCGTTGCTAAGTGGTGCAATCACCTATCATTGTGCTTTATCATTGTGTTGCTTAGCTCTGGCAATTCTGGTCCAAATTGTTATCGTAAACCGATGACTGCCTCTTCCATATGCATGTCTACAATGTCGTGATAGCCTGTTCCCTTAATGCAAACATTTCCAGATGTTCTGGATGGTATTTAGTATAAGTGTTTACTTTTAAATAAGGACCGAAATCAAATGGCAAATAGCAAAATTATTTTTCAACTCCATCACATGGAACAAAAAAAAAAAAAAAACCCATGGGAAGATGGAAATGCATCTCATCAGTGTATCTTATTGTATTTTGTAATATGCTTATATAATCTCCATCTCTTACTTTGTTATTATAATTTGAAGCAATAAAATGGATATTTTTGCTGTTTTTAAGCCATCGTAAAGTTGACTGATTGATAGATGTTACAGCTTTGCCTCATGTATGAATCAAAGCACTGTATATAGCAGTGATGGCAAACCTATGGCACGCGTGCTGGAATTGGCACACAGAGCCATCTCTTCGGGCACGCCAGCTGTCGCCCGTTGCTTTTCTGGGTCCAGCTGGTCTTCGCCCACGCGGGAGCACCAGAAACAGCAGCTCCCTGGTGCACATGTGCGCTCCAGGAAGCCGAGCTTCCAGTTTCCGGCACGCACATGTGCGCCAGCCAGCTGGTCTTTGCGCATGTATGCATGCCAGAAACCGGAAAACCAGGTGATGGGCGCATGTGCACACTGGAAACCGGAAGCTCAGCTTCCCGACGTGCGCATGCGCACTGGGAAACTGCTCTTCCAGTTTCCAGTGCTCCCACACATGCACCCTGGGGAGCTCCTCTTCCGGTTTCTGGCGCTCCTCCGCATGTGCACTCCCCCGTACGCCCGCACATGCTCCCGTTTCGGCACCGAGTGCCGAAAAAGTTGGCCAACACTGGCATATAGTGTCAGGGACTGGAGATTATTTGTCGGTTTAAAATTATTCTGAAGGAAGAGCACCTTAGTAAATACTCAATTCATGGAAAACACACCTACACGTGATCTTTTTTCCTTCTGTTGTTCTTTATTTTAGAACAGCATTTTCCTGTTCTACTTACATGGCATTTATCTGTCTTTCATATATAGGAAAAACATTTTTCCCATTCTCTTCTGAAGGCAGTTTAGATCTTTAAGTTAAACTTGGCCCATGAAATGATCTACCTCCCATTTATATTATGTAAGAATACTGAATTAGAAAATCTGCGAACAGTAGTAATAGTGAAATAGATAGCACTTCGCAAAGGGTGTAATGCAGTGATAAGAATCCTTTTGGTAGAATGCAGTTCCATTTTCATCCTGTGGGGGGTTGTGGGAAAAATACTGGTGATTATTTATTTAATTTCTTTGCCATCTATCCAAGTAAAACACACATTGGTAAAATAGCTCCATTTCTAAGCTAACACAAGAAAAGGATTACATTCAATTATGCAGCATAGCAAACAAAATAAAAAAAATATAAGGAATTATATCGTGCTGTAAATAGTGCTGTTCTGAGAGCCAGCATGGTAAGAAGTTAAGGTGTGAAAATAGAAGTAGGGAGATCTAGTTTCTTGCCTCCTTTGGGCATGGAAGTTGGCAGAGTGATTCAATCCTAGAAGTTGAAGAACTGCCTATCAACCGGCACTGGATCAATATGGTAGATTACATAACCACCAATAAAAAAGCCTTCATCCTGTCGTGGACTAATGTTGGATATTGGCTTTCAAGCTTGGCAACTTTAAGATGTGTGGACATGGGCTTCCAAAACTCCACACATCTTAAAATTTCCAATTATGAAAAATGATGATTGATGATGATGATAATAACAACAATGAAAACAAGATCAAAGATTTCAGTTTTTCCATTTCTATTATATTTCCAAAGGGCTTAGTAATATTTTCAAGATGACACTGAAAACTAGATTGAAAGTTCAAAGTTGTTGTGAACAAATGCTACATGGAGGGCATTTGTATATTTGTAAAAAAAAAAAAAAAAAAATTCTGGAGAACTGTTAGCTATAAAAATTGGATTGGCCGGAATATTGCATTCTATCTCTTTCAGTTCATGTCATTTATATGCATGAACAGAAAGAGATATATTGTAGCAATTTTAATAACAAATCTAGAGAAACTGGTCAGGGTATACATAACTGCAGTATCCTCAGTAAGTGCATAGTAACAGTAGATATGTAATGATAGTGAATATACAAATAAATACTGTACTGGTGGTGACAAATAATGCCAAATAATTACATCCATTATAATTTCAGGGATATGGAAACAGATTTGGAGGACAAGCTTTTCAGAAATTGTAGATAACGTTGCAAGATGTATAAAGCCTTTTAACATTTTTAACACATGCATTGTATAGGGAGTATAATTAAAGCCAACATTTGAAAATAAAAATGGAACATTTGCACCATTAGTCTTCAAGAGATGAATCAATACCTTGAATCCTAGATTGTTGTAACCAATTTTTTTGAAGATATTTATAGGTTATTTTCTATATTTCAGGGCTCTTTGTTACCTGAACCTGAAGCAGTACAAAGAAGCAATTATGGATTGCTCAGAAGCCCTTAAAATAGATTCTAAGAATGTCAAGGCATTTTACAGACGAGCACAAGCATATAAAGAGCTTAAGGTAAATAACTTTTTTTTAGTTTTAGGTAAGTGCACAGTCAACATAGGACATTTAGATTTATCAGTAAGGAAATAATCCATTGTGTTCTCTTAAGATTTTCAGGAGATAATATTCTTTACAATGTAGATAATTTTAACTGCATTGCATTTAAAGAACCATCTTGCAAATTTGGAACTATTGGAGCTGCATATCATATTTTTGGGGGTTTTTTTGTGGTTTCTTCTGTGTAAGTTAAAAAGACAACTCCAAACAATTCTTTCTTTGCTTATAAAAGTGGACAGTACATACAGGGGCAGGTATTGTCTACAGTTAGAACAGTATGGCTGCAACAAAATAAAGTATTTTAATCCCTTAAAAATACATTAAAGGTATTTTTCTCAGAATTTTAATTGTTTCTGTTTCTCTAGGATTATAAATCCAGCAAAGCCGATATCAACAGCCTCTTGAAAATTGAACCAGACAACAATGCTGCTAAGAAGCTACAACAAGAACTAAACAAGCTTTTAAAATAAGATAGCTAGAACTTTGTGCTTTTCTCATATGTTTTTGTTTTTTAAAAGAGATTACTGGGATGCGTTTGCAAAATCCTAGGCCTGCTGATGTTTCTCTGGTTCCTTCCCTTATAAAAAGTGTCCATTCTTCCTCCTGCAGTTCTAAAAATTCTGTGTTATCTCTTGAGATCTGCAAATTATATAGAAGAGGAATTCTAGAGAATTGTTTTTAATTAGCACACTATTTGTCCAATGTACTCCTAGTGTGATTGCAGAGACAGAACTATTATAGTGGCTGATTGATGAAAGTCTTGACATAACAAACAAGCAGTAAGACTTTCAAGATCCTGCTTTGCCTTAATTTTTGTGGACTAGCTTTGGTGGAGCATTTTGGTCTTCAATGTGTCATTTGGAAATCTAAAAATGCTTTTGTCCTTTACTATAGAATGGCATGTTGTCCTTTCTTCATTCTATCTATACCTTTTAGCTTACCTTAATTTCACATTCTCTGAAGTTTAATACATGTTGAAATATGTTACTCTTTTTTCAGAGATATTTTTTCATTTTAACCTTGTTAAAAGCTAAAGTTCATGTTATAGTGGAGGAGGGAAAATATTATCAGTTTAGAATGGCCCAATCTCAGGGCTGCTTTTGCTTTTGCTTTTGCATCTGTTTTCAGTTGCTTATCTACAACCTAGATTTTTGCAAACCAAAAAAAAAAGTGCCCTCAGAATGATAATTCAACAAACATCTCTGTAGAGAGGATTGAGTCATGTATGTTGTATCTCTCACATTGGCCGAGTTTAGATGGGTCTGTTGGGCAGTTGTAATTTGGCAACATCTAGGTGACTACACATTTTCCTTTCCTGCTAGAGATAGAGTAGAATTGAACATCCACTTGCTATTTGGTAAAAATGCTATCCAAGATTAACCACTATGTCACCTTAAAAAATTCCTTACTTCTTCTTCAGTACCTATACAGATGTTGCTACTCAAATTATGCTATCTCTGCAGCTTTTCCAAGGTGGGTCTGTAGGGACCCACTTAGAGCATTACTACTTCTTGTCTTAGTGAGAGAAGAGTTTTGCCTCTTCCTACAGAGTAGAGATTTACGCACCAAGCATTTTGAGAAGATACGTTTTCAATGTACTGTGGAGTATCATTTGTTCCTAGAAATTTTAGATAGAGGGGAAAGTCTTTCCTTGAGCCTTGTTGCCAGGAATAAAGCTTGTTGCTTACAGTATCAAGTTACCTTGTTATTTTAAACTTTCCAAATAAACAAGCTGTTACGGATATAAATTCAGAATATTCCAAATCTCTTCTTTTGTGTGTGTGTGTGTTACAATACTGGGCATCTCTTCTTTTTGAAGGAAACTTATCCTAATTTCATCCCTACATTATCATTGTGTTATTTTATTCCCAAGGGGGGAAGGATTTACACCAGGAATGCATGTAGCATCTATACCTGCCAAGCAATACTATCCGCTAAAAATAAATGTAAACCCACTAACATTTTATAATCTGTGGAAGTTTCCAGCTTGTGGGAGATGGGATGGGATAGTTGATCCACCTTTTCTTTGAGATATCGTCCTAAAAAATTTTCAACCAATCTTCCTCCCCCTTTTTTTGGAAAGGTGGAGAAATTGATTAGGCTGCAGCTTCAATGGGCCTTGGAGAAAGTAAATTATTGGTTTTAGTATAGCACTGATATGGAATTAGTTTTCCTGGTCAGTCTAGAGATGACAGTGCATCTATCCTGGCCTTCTTGACTGGCTTTGAATAGCAGGGCATTGTTTAAATAAAAATCAGTATATTAAGGCAGATGGAACATCAGAGAAAAGAGCCATTACTTGAATAGCATAAATGAATGCCTAGATGAATACCCAATTTCCAGACAGGGTCTTTACTCATCCCTCCCTCTTTTGGAGCCAACTGGAACTGGATTACATACATCTCCAAACTAAGTGCAAGCATAGGCCCAAATGGTAATATTAAATGTAATTCCGGTAATATGAATGATGGTGCCATACTTACCAGGAAAATAAAAGTTTATAGTGAGTCTGATTTGTGGCATATAGTATGCCATAGGCTGAAAGACCCAGGGCTCTTCACACTAAAGAGAGCATTATCTTGCATATTTATAAAACCCCAATTTCCTTTTTTGGTCACCCTCAACTCACAAGTCAGTCAAGATATCCTTCTAAACCAGCTCCTGGATTAGAAGGCTCTGCTCAGAGTCACTCATCTGGATTAACAGACCATGCTCTAGATGGGCTTCCTTGAAGGCGATTCAGAAGCTACCTGTGATCCAGAATTCAGCAGTTATGGGTGCACCTTACTACACACATCTAATACCATCCCTGCATAAATTGCAGTGATTACTGGCATACTTCTATTGAGTAGGTTACTGTGTACAAAGCCCCTTTATGGCACAGGGTAGGATATTAGAAGAATTGTCTATCTCCATTTCTCTGCTCATCCAAGAATATTAGAAAGGTTTGGCATATTCCAGGTTGCATCTACTTAACAGTGCCAGCATGAACTATTGTGGTTTCTATTAAATAGAACAGTCTTCTATTTAAGATTGTTCTAAGTCTTAAGAACAGTTCTTAAAAACACTCAGAGATCCAGATGGTTCCAACACTGCCAGATTTCAGAAAAGCCTTCCCAAAACCTAGACTTCCCACAGTCGGCAGGTCAGGATGGCCCATGAGCCATCAGTGTGTTAATATAGGCAGTCCTCAGATTCAAAGTTACAACAGCATGAATGCCAGGTCCTTGGAGTTCTGGCCACTACAGTGAGTTGCAGTTCTAATGTCAACATTTCTGATGTTTCCTGACAGCTTCCACAAGCAAAAGTCAGTAGGGAAGCCAGCAGGAAGTCAGAACCATGTGAGGTCCTCACTTAAGGAGCTATATGGTTGTCACTAAACAATGGCAACGAGGCCTGCCAAAACTGACATTGCTAAGCGATGATGGTTGATGATAATCACACTTAGCAACAGCAATTTCAGTTCTGGTAAATTTTGATGCGACAGATCTGTGTGCTTTTTAATGGTATTTTTCCTCTTGGATTTTTATTAGTTATATTCCTTTGCTGATTTCAAAGTTGCTAGTGGCCAGAATTACTTGCAAGCTGACAGTCATATAAACTGAATAAAATAAATACAAAAATAAGCATTTGGAGAGTTTTGAATCTACCCACACACACACAAAAATAGTTGTTTCTGCCGTTTCTACAGTAAATGTGAAGAGTAGCATCTAGAAAAGGAGACAAAGGTTGGTGAAGTTTCAGCTGTTTTATCAAGTCAGCAGCAGGAATAAATAAAATACCGTTACAGGCTCTCAAGCTTAAGGTTACCCAAAAAGAACCAGGACTGAAAAATAAATTTACAAAAAACAACATAAGAGAATTATTACGTTCCATTTTCATCTTCCTACTGCATCATTATCATATATACCAGGATCACACACAGGAAAAGTTACTATAATAGTTATTCAGTGCAAAAAAGAAAACAATTCAAATCAGGCTAGATTTTTGCAAGAACAACTAGTTTAAAGAGATATTCATAAAATCTCTGGTAACGTGAAGGTTTTGTCCTCTCTTCAGTGGGGATTGTCCATTTTCTTTTTTTCCTGCAACGACACATTTCAATTTTAATTGGGGAAGCCAAGCCTAATTTTTTTTAACAAAATGTTGCTAGTTAACAGGTTTTCAAGTGTTTTTTTTTTAGCTTCACAGCCTCAGCAGCAACTTTTTAAATCAATATTTTTTTTCATTTCAATGTGAAAGTGAGCCTTTGTGAGGTATCCGATACCTCAATTGTAAATTAGACCTGCCCTCCCAGATGAGCCTTCCTGCAGTCTTCATGCACTTTAAATCTATTATACCATCAACATTCATTTCTGCTAAAGCTGTGTTTCTCAGTCTTTAACTTTAAAACATGTGGACATCAGCTCCTAGAAATTATGGGCGTTGAAGTCCATGCGTTTTAAAATTGTAGAGGTTGACAAAACACCATGCTAAGACATTCTGTGCAATGGAAAGTAATGCTTATAAGAGGGGAAGGGGAAGGCAGCCCAAACAGAATATTGACTTTGTAAAAATCACAGACACTGTTGAAATGGAAAGCTAGGCTCAGCAGGTAATGCTCACTCAGCGCACCTTCCGTCAGGGGAGAAATGCCATTGAACTGCTCTTGTGGGTTGCTTCAGAGATCTGATGGGCTTGAAGCACAGCTACTGCTTCCTCGATCTAACAAAGTCAAAGCCAAAGACAAGATTGGAGTTTAGAACAGTCATTTGCAGAGTTTGAAATATCATTGTTTCTGCATCCAAAGAATCCAACACACAGTCAGGGCAAAGCCTTTAAAAGGAAGCTCCACTTGAATTTTGCTGGTACAGTAGCTCATGCTTCTCCAGAGCCCTACTGATGCTTTGAGATTAGCAGCCCCAGAATTCATTGGCTCCACTTCCAATTGTCTTGAAAGACTCCCAAGTTGGAGAAGACTATAATAACACCCTGAGACAACTTTTTCGCTACTTTGGTGAAATGGCCCCTGTTTAACAGATCTGGGAAGTTGTCTTTATAATCCAGTTCATCTGTTTACTTGTGGGCTCTCTCTCTACTTGGCACTGAGCCCACCTTCACAAGCCTTCTGATAAACAATCTTGCTATAAAATATTTGAAAAGGGGCTAATTAAGAACAATGCCACCCAAAGCCACTTAATTATTTCCCATTCAAATTCAATGTTTTTTTTAATCCGCACTTGAGCTTTTAAGATACATGATGAAACTCTTTCATGCTAACGAAGATGCAGGAGAGGAAGAAAACAGATGTGACTTGGTACAGAGATAAAGCAGCCCAAGTACTTTTATTAACTAAAAACTGTTCTTGAAAACAGTGGTAGGTTAAGACCAGACCATGAATTAGATTACTCTACAGCAGGGGTGAAATCCAGCAAGTTCTGACAGGTTATGGAGAATCGGTAGTGGAAATTTTGAGTAGTTCGGAGAACCAGCAAATACCACCTCTGGCTGGCCCCAGAGTGGGATGGGAATGGAGATTTTGCAATATTCTTCCCCCAGCAGTAGGGAGGGAATGGGATTTTGCAGTATCCTTCCCCCTGGAGTGGGGTGGGAATGGAGATTTTGCAGTATCCTTCCCCTGCCACACCCAAGCCATGCCCACCAACCCACACCACACCCACCAAGCCATGCCCACAGAACTGGTTAGTAAAAAAATTTGGATTTCACCACTGCTCTACAGGTAAGTCCTCAATTTACAGCCATTCATTTAGTGAGCGGTTGAAATTGTAAAGGCACTGAAAGAAGCAACTTATGACCAGTCTTCACACTTAAAATCACTGCAGTATCCCCATGATCGTGTGATCAAAATTTGGGTAGTTCGCAACTGGAATGGGCAGGGGTGAAATCCAGCAGGTTCTGAGGGGTTCTGGAGAACCGGTAGTGGAAATTTTGAGTAGTTCGGAGAACTATACCAAATACCACCTCTGGTTGGCCCCAGAGTGGGGTGGAAATGGAGATTTTGCAATATCCTTCCCCCAGGAGTGGAGAGGGAATGAGGATTTTGCAGTATCCTTCCCCTGGAGTGGGGTGGGAATGGAGATTTTGCAGTATCCTTCCTCTGCCATACCCACCAAGCCATGCCCACCAAGCCACGCCCACAGAACCGGTAGTAAAAAAATTTGGATTTCACCACTGATCATGGGGTCACTATCTGTAACCTTCCCAGCTGGCTTTGGACAAGCAAAGTCAATGGGGAAGCCAGATTTACTTAACAACCCTATGATTCACTTAAAAACTGCAGTGATTCACAACTGTGGCAAAAAAAATCACAACATGGGACACAACTCACTTAAACCCCCCTTGCTTAGCAATGGGAATTTTGGGCTCAATTGTGGCTGTAAATCAAGGATTACTTGTAGTCAATCTGTCCTTCTAGGATCAAACCTGCTTCAATAGAAGTACATGAATATACAGTAGATATATAACAGAGAGGCTATAAAAACAAACACCTTGAAGAATACATTCTTACAAGTTTAAATGTTATTTTAAATGCAATCCTTCCCAACCTTTTGCATCACTCCCATTATATCTGCTCAAGATTTTCTTTCTTATTACAGTTCCTTCACACCACTTTTTAAAAACAAAACTAGCATTTTCACAATCTATCATGCTTTTCTTCTGACCACAGTTCTGATCGTTCTTAGAACTTATCATATTCATAGTAGCACTCCCATATCATGCTAAAATAGATCAGGCCAGTAATGAATACATTACTAGTATATGCAACTGCTAGATTTCCAAATCAGAAATTTGATAGTTAGCTTGGGGATCAACCACCAGTGAGTGCTATTTTGATAATGTCATCCTTTCCAGAGGCATCTAGTTGGCCATTACAGGAGGCAGAACAAGGGACTAGGTGAACGTTCGCTATCACTCTTCCAGTATCCGTATGCTCATAAGGTTGAAACAGGAGTAAAGGTATGTAGGAGTGAATACTGTACAGTTAATATCTCTAGGCCCGTGATGGCGAACCTATGGTACGTGTGCCACAGGTGGCACATGGAGCCATATCTGTGGGGACACGAGCCTTGCCCTAGCTCAGCTCCAGCGCGCATGCATGCACTGGCCAGCTGATTTTTGGGCCTTCCGGGCCTACCAGAAGTTGGGAAACAGGCCGTTTCCAGCCTCTGGAAGGCCTTCAGGGGTGGGGAAGGCTGTTTTCGCCCTCCCCAGGCTCCAAGAAAGCCTCTGGAGCCTGGGGAGAGTGAAAAACGGGCCTACCAGGCCCACTGGTAACCTTTTTGCTGTCGCGTGCCAAAAGTGGGAGCGCGGGGGGGGGGGTCGTGCATGCATGCGGGGAGGTGGGGCATGGGGGGCATTGAATTATGAAATTTGGTGGGTTATGCAAAATGTTTTGAGGAAAAAACTTCAGTTTTCTCCACAACTGTTTTTATTGGGTATAGTTAAGGGTTTTACATTGGGTGAAACAAAGCTGATACTGTATATGGTGACAGCAGCGAGATTATTGATAGGTCAATATTGGAAAAATGATGCTTTGCCCACTATTGAAGAATGGACTTTGAAGATGGCCAGTTTTGCAGAGATGGCGAAGATTTCAGCATATTTAAAAGACCAAACTCAAGAGACTTATGTATGGGAGTGGAAAAAGTAGATAGACTATGTGCAGAATAAATATCAAACTAGGAAATATCAGATAGCTTTTAGCTGAATGAATGTATTATGTAGGGATAGATTGAGTTTTATGAAGGTATAAATGGTATATAGGGGGGGGAGGGGTTTAAGTTTCATAAAATGTATTTTTGATTAGGATTTTATTTTGTGGAAGTCCTGGGGGGAAAAGGGGAGGGTTAGGGAGGGTTTGGGGGAGGGGGAAACTGGGGAGAAAATGTATTTGTAAAACTTTTCAAATAAAAAAAAAAAGAATTATGAGTGTGGGCAGATGCATGCATGACCCCCACCACGCTCTTCCCGCTTTTGGCACACAACGGCAAAAAGGTTAGCCATCACTACTCTAGGCTGTTGGTCTCTGTTCTTCCCTCGTGCTATCATTATAATGGATCACCATTGAAAAGCTAAACCAGATATGCATTGGTGGATCTATACAACACTTAAAGGACAATTACATAACCCCAGTTATGTACAGTAGCACAAGGAATAATATAAAAGAACAAAGCAGGTGGAAAATCAGTCTGCTTAGGAAAAACTGAACTGAAAGAAAAAACAGCCATGGAGATGCTATTGAGACAAATTTAACCATGCAGACCCACCTAACACAAAGCAGGACAGTTCATTTCATCTGAAAAATTTGGAATGGCAGAATTAGGGCATTTTAAAGCATGGAATCCCAGTACCTTAGAGTGAAGGGATTCTGGTGACTCCAGCATAAGTAGCAGGTCAGAATTATCTATCTCCAACAGCATGCCTGTAATCTTCCCAGCCAGGGTGGGGTGCCTTGCATGAATTAGAGGATAGAGACGTTCACCTATGCACAGCAAAAAAAAAAAAAAGAATAAAAAAAGGAAGTACTGGGAAACCTGAATTTATCTTGTGTTTTATGAAGTCCCCCAGCAAGTTCTATTTCAGCACTTAACCTTCATCCAGCCGACCAACAGAAGACTATGAGGTCTGAGAAGTTTCCTACAATCTTTGAAATAGCTAATATATCGTGATCATTGTCAGGTACTGTGGAAAACTTTAAATGGCAAATTCTTAGCTAGCCATCACCATTGCTAGAGAACTCATATCTGAAAAGTAGGTTCATTAGCAAGGGAAGTAACAACCTCAGATGGACCACCATTGCCTCAGACCTAGACTTGTCAATGATGTTCTGTCTTTAAGCTGTTAGGTAAAACTGAGCTGGCAGATTTCATCCTCCGCTGCAACCCATGTGCTCTCCATAGCCACCACAGTTAGAAGATGATACACAGATAATGCAGACAACCCAACTGGCTGTCTGGTGTAGTGGCTAAAGTACTGGACTACAAAACAGGAGACTGAATTCCAGGCCTACTTTAGGCCTGAAAGTTGAGCTGGCTGGTTGTCTTTGGGTCTCTCATTCTCTCTCAGTCCAACACACGTCACAGGGTTGTTGTTGTGGGGGAAAATAGAAGGTAAGAGTATTATGTATACTGTCTTAAGATGAACAAATAAAAAGGATATAAATCTAATGCTATTTTTAAAAATCTTTGAAGACTACACCGAGTAGGTATTTTTCTCATATCATACTTCTTTAAGCAATACTTATTTGTTACTTTTCTGGATCTCTATCTCTGCATCAAGGCCTAATGTTGCTCATTAGATGTTTTAGACCAAGGATGTCAAACTGGCGGCCCGTGGGCCGGATGCATCATGCGCAGGCCACGCCCACCTCGGCTTCACAAGGGGGAAAAAATGTTGTGATATGTCATGTGACATAACGTGACACAATCAAGTTTGACACCCATGTTTTAGGCCATGGGTGTCCATCCTTTTGGCTTGCCTGGCCGTATTGAGTGAAGAGGAATTGTCTTGGGCCACATATAAAATACATAATATAGTTATATCACATAATAATAATAATAATAATAATATATATAACTCACATAATAATGTAAAAGTTTACAATCTTTTAGTACTGGGGCCACAGTACTAACTATTCACGCTATATGTGGCCCATGGGCCCTGAGTTGGACATGCCTGTTTAGGCTGAATAGTAAGGAAGTACATGGGCAAGTACATTCAGGAACTTGCTATAGAAACTAGATTATTTAAATTGGGTAAAATAAAATAAAATAAAAAATAATAAAATAACTTGGTGTATCACTTATCAGCATTGGATGTTAGTGTTATGGTTATCACAGAGACAATAGCACAAAATGTGACAGCATTTATTGTCCTACTGCCACCCATAAAAATGTGCAGATAAATTTCCCAGTTTCCCCCCCCCCAGTCAGAAGATTATTGAAGTTAATTGCAAAGTTCACAAATATCAATTTGATAGGCAATTTATTCAAAGGGGGTACAAGATGAAGAAGGAAAACTTTAGATATATTCAGAGTTAAATCTGCCTGATTTTTTTAATCCCAAGCCTCTTGAAAAATTCTGGAAATATTTGGAAAACCCTTCTTCAGACCAGCGTAAATATCACTGGACTCATTTGGAAATCAAATCCTTCCTTATTTCACTTTTAATAAGAGATAGTTGGGAGTTACTTTTTATGACTCATGTTTACCATCATTAAATGTTTTGGTGGATAAGATCTCGCAAAGATTCCTTCACAATCAGAGATGAGAAAATGACAAGTACTGTAGTAACTACTGCTAATTGCTGCCTGACTTTAGCTATTCAGAAATGTGTCACTTCTAATCAAAAAAGTTACACTGATCATTCTTTTACATACTAAATAACTAGACCAGCCTTTTCCAGCTTGGTGCCCTCCATCTATATGAGGACTTCTGGGAACTGAAGTCCCAACACATCTGGAAGTTGCCAAGTTGGGAAAGACTGAGGTAGATCAATTCTTCAAAAATGTAAATCAGAAAGACAGAAAAAGTGATAATCACTTAGGTGCACACATATCTTGCAATAACAGATATTGCATTCTTTTGTTTTTATAAATATCCGTAATAAGTAATATTTGGATATAGATTTCATTTCTCACAGTGCTTTGTGTGCATTAGCTATAGGTACTCTGATCTGCAAACTGCCAGGCTGTTGTTATTCCCTTAGCCCACATATTCTAGATCAGGGCTGTCAAACTCCTGGCCCTTGGGCCAGATGCGTCGCATGTTGGCTACGCCCACTCCCGGTTTAGCAAAGGGGAAAAAAGTCTCGATATGTCATGTGACGCTGCCGTGACGACGTGAGATTGACACCCCTGTTCTAGATTGTTTGGGAGAGGGGTGTTATAAAGTCACTCACCGCACATTTTTGGAAGACATGTGATTCTAATAAGATTCTAACCAAGGACTTCTTGATTTATCATATGGTTTCTTACATTCTATGATTAACCAGCCAACTCCTTGTTTTTGCTGTCCTATTACCACCTCTTAGGTAGGAATAACTAGATGACCTAGGCTGATCTCAAAAAACTAAGTAGACTTCATCCTGATTAAAGTCAGATAGGTAGGCTCTAAGAAGTGTTTAGGCTGTAGGCTACATTGAGTAGATGACAAAAGCACCCCAAAAGACAACTTCTTCACTGTTACCAAAAAAACTCTACATAGACTGCCCATAAAAGGCATTACAAATTGAAGTTAGTTGCAGTAAGCTTTATCATTTGTTTATCAGGTGATTTAAACTGGAAAACTCAAGATTTCACCAAGGTAATACTTCTCCCTCTTTTCTTTTCAGTACTCGCTGTAACAATTTCATCCCTTTTGCCTGCTTTATTCTAAACCTATAAAGTGGACATGGGTGACATTGAACTAAGTCATGAAGCTAGATTTTCCCCTGAGACTATTTCTTGCATCTGTATTGTCCAGAAGCATTGGGGCAGAGGAGCAAAGCAACAAAGACTGACTCCAAGACTCAGTGTGGTGGCCAGAAACATACAATACAGGGCGAGACTAAAAAACTAAGCCTCTGAAGATAACTGGATAATAATCCTCATCTCTTGCAATAGAAAAGAAGTTGCATCCTATCAGCCAAAAGATGCATCTCTTCCAGTCTTTTTACAATTTGATTTATTCTGGTTTATTCCTATACAAGTACATATCTCTACAAGAGTTGTAGAGCATTCATCTAAGAAACTAACCTTCTAAAATACTGCATATGCCATTAATTTGTTAGTATATGCCTTCTCAACAGTTTCCCTGAGATTTGGAAGCTACCCACTGTATTGGGCTTTAGGAGAACTGTAAAGACCTGGCTCTGGGCTAGGATAGAAATGGGCTCAGCAAATGTAAGAGCATGGAAAGTTATGTGATGTTGCAGCACTGTGTATATGAAGTTAAATATTTCATTTATTCTGCTTTTATTTAATGTTGTTGTGAGTTGCCTAGAATTATCTTGTATCAGATAGGCAGCCATGTGTGAATTTCTAAACAAATAATTAAAAGCTTTAGATAATTTGTAGAAAACATTATGACAGATTTTAGGACTAGTATAATACAGAGAGTCATTGCTTAATAATCATTCATTTAGTGACCTTGATGGCATTGAATGAGTTTTAGGATTGGTCCTCATAGTTGCAGCCATTGCAACATCTCTGCAGTCAGAATCAGAATACAGCTGGAAGGGACCTTGGAGGTCTTCTAGTCCAGCCCCCTGCTCAAGCAGGAGACCCTATACCATTTCAGACAAGTGACTCTCCAGTGATTTCTTAAAAATCTCTAGTGATGAAGCACCCACAACTTCTGAAGACAAGCTGTTCCACTGGTTAATTGTCCTCACTCTTAGGAAGTTTCTCCTTAATTCCAAGTTGATTCTCTCCTTGATTAGCTTCCATCTATTATTTCTTGTTCTGCCCTCTGGTGCTTTGGAAAATAAATTGACCCCCTCCTCTTTGTGGCAGCTTCTCAAATACTGGAATACTCTATATCTCTGATGGTGAACCTATGGCACGCATGCCCAAAGTGGCATGTGAAGCCATGTCACCCGGCACGTGCGGCCTTGCCTGTTTGCCTTCCAGGTTTCTGGCACGCATGCACGCGCAACAATCAGCTGTCCTTTGCATGCATGGCAGTGCCAAAAACCAGTGTGTGCATGTACCAGCTGATTGTCAGGTGCGCATGCGTGCCAGAGCCCAGAAGTTTGGCTTTTCCGGAGCACGATCCCTTCATGTACGCGGCAGTGCCAAAAACTAGCCTGCGCATGTGCGCCAGCCAGCTGATCAGCGGGCGCCCATATGTACTACAACCCAGAAGTTTGGCTTTTCCGGAGCACAGCCCCAATGAGCACACGTGTGCGCGCAACATTTCCGCACAACCTTTTCGGCACTCAGTGCCGAAAAGTTTGACATCACTGCTCTATATAGACTGCCCATGACCCCCCCCAGTCCTTCTTTTCTCTAGACTAGCCAAATCCAAATTCTGTAGCTGTTCTTCATATGTTTTAGTCTCCAGACCTTTAATCATCTTAGTTGCTCTTCTTTGCACTTTTTCCAAAATTTCAACATCTTTTTTGTAATGTAACAAAAACTGGATGCAGTATTCCAGGTGTGGCCTTCCTAAGGCTTTATAAAGCGGTACTAATACTTCATGTGATTTTGATTCTATGCCTCTGTTTATACAACCAAGGATTGTATTAGCTTTTTTGGCTGCTGTTGCACACTGAGTGTCAGAGTCAGGTGATTGCAATTCAAGCATTTGCAACTGGCATGCAATTACAATGGTTGTGGTATTCCACGGCCACATGGTCTCCGTTTGCAATCTTCACAATCGACTTCTGACAAGGATAGTCAATGGGGAAGATAGCAGGAAGTCACAAATGGTGATCACATGACATTGCACTTAACAATCAGGAAGGATTTTGTTAATTTCAGCAACCAGAACTGCAGTCATAAATTGGTACAGTCACATGACATCACATTTTACAACCACATTGCTTAGCAATAGAGTTTTCAGTCCCAATTACTGCTGTTACAAGTAGTATATGTACGTCCATTGACAAGAAACAATAGATGGAAACTAACCAAAGAGAGAAGCAACCTGGAATTAAGGAGAAGTTTCCTAATAGTGAGAACAATTAACCAGTGGAACAGCTTGCCTTCAGAAGTTGTGGGTGCTTCATCACTGGAGGTTTTTAAGAAGAGATTGGACAGCCGTTTGCCTGAAATGGTATCGGGCAGTGATGGCTAACCTTTTCTGGACCGAGTGCCCAAAATGGACCTGCGCAAATGCACAAGCACGTGCCCGAACCACCAAATGCAATGCGCACGCTGGCCCATGCATGCACCCCCGTGCATGCATATGCACCCCCATGTGCACCCTGCTCCCATGCATGCGCCCCCTGCATGCACGCCCCCCCCACATTCTATGCATGCACACACGGCCCTCAGCGCACACCGTGTCCCCGCATATGCATGGCAGAAACCCGACGACCAGTTGGCTGGTGGGAAGCGCATGCGCATGCGTGGCAGTGCTGAACTGGGGTGACAGCTCGTGTGCCCACAGACAGGGTGGTGCATGCCACCTATGGCATGCATGCCATAGGTTCGCCGTCACGGGTATAGGGCTCCTTGAGCAAGGGATTGGAATAGAAAATCTCCAGCTCTATTCTGATTGAATGAAGTACATCTTTTTTTTTTTAGGAAACATTGTTTTCTAAGCTGAACTATGGTAAGCATAAAATATTTGATTACAACTTTTTCTATGAGAAAGTCCTGGCTGAGGGGGGAGGTTCACAGTGCTGCTTACTAGAAGATACACACACCACTCACCAAGTATTTGTTTCTGTTCTTGAGGAGGAGCTGCAGCCAGCATGGATGTGGTCAAAGGCTCCTGTCCATGGATATGAATGATTGGTTCTACAGCCTAAAGCCCAAGAAACAAAATATACTGAGAAGAGCCCTTCCATTCCTATCGAACAACTAATATCAACTGATGACTCTCTGTGAAGTATGCATTGGTTAGAGCTTTGCTTCTCTTTGCAAACTCATATGACAGCTTTAATATAAGCATCTGTCCAACTCAAATCTTATCCAGAGAATTGAAGAAAAAACAGAGAACCTTTGATTTCTGTACACTATGCAATAATCAATATATAGCTTAAGTTAACTTAAAAGATGGAATGTTGTTGTATAATATCTCCTTTTCATACAGAAAGCCATAGATCTAAACCTCAATTTCTGAAAGCGGAGTTGTCTTAAAAAATGGAAAGCTGCTGTCAATCATTGTAGCCCAAAGATCCCCACTATATTCTGACCACTGGACAAATACAGTATCTTGCAGCGTCCTCTCAATCCTATATTTGTATTCTTTTTAATCAAGGTATGTTTTTGTGTAATCAAACGCAGAAGAGAACAATCTTGTATGTTCAGTGTAATAATAGCACAATAATCAGAAGTGTAGTGCTCTCCATTTCCATCTAGAGAGAAACACAGGAAAGGAATGTTATTGGTAATCTGGTCACCTCATCTGATCAACCAAGTGTGCAAACATGAACTGGTTAATGATCTGATTCATTGGTTTCTCTGTGATTGAGTTCTCACTGATATCCAACCATTCCCAAATCAGAATTCCAGCTCTACATATCTCTGCTACAATTTGCCAAATTCAGTATCTCAACAATAACCCATCTAAGAGCAGTTAGGTTCTGCATCTAAGTGTGTATTTTAACTGCAGAATGGAAGAGGAAGAGACCTGTTGCATTGGCAGAGATGTTACTGCGCCCAAAGGGTGGACATTCCTCACAGCTGAAGAATACTTGTACTGCGAGACACCACGTGAGAAAGTTGGAGAAGAGGATGCTCTCGCACTAATGGTCTGGGTTCCAATGTTGACTGGAATGAAACCAGAAATATTTTGAAGGAAGGCTTTAATTGTTCCACAATATTACATGTTTATTTTTATTTTAAAAAAACTTTTAAAATAGCACAGTTCTACATTGCACCCAAACCTGGGAACATACAGATCTGTAATAACCTTGCCAGATTTCACATGCATGATACATGGTACAAAAGTAAAAAGATATCCCCCAATGACACTCCGGGAAGAAAGATTACATCAGACATAAACTCTTGGTGAGCCTTTTGTCCAGAGCAGGCTCCCAAGAAGTAACATTTTCACCAGTCTGCTGTTCATACATTTAACCCAACTAAGCCATAAATTTAGTTTCTTGGGCTACACTTAATATTAAAAGCCATAATGCGTCTTAATTGTTTTAGCTTTGTGTAAACCCATTCCTTTTGGCTAACACTCATGAGCTTGCTCAGTAAGCCAAAACAAATTTAATTTAGATTTAAATTATTTTTCATTTAAGCTTCAGCATTACATGGTACTGTATTCTCAGATTATATTTTCCAATCATACAGCAACAGACTTCCAAAACTTAGGTTTTAGGTTAAGAAATAAGGAGCATGTTGTAGAATTCATTGTGCAAACTTTCAAGTTCACTTTCCTCCTTGTTTCCGGTCAGTGATTCAAAAATCAAGGCAAACCCATTCCCTTGAGAGATATAAGTTGCATTCATCTGGACGATGTACTAGCAAAGGCCCCAAACCTACCCACTCTCTGGCCAGTGGATGGTACTCTGGGAACTTGAGTGGAGGCTTGTCTCATAGTGCTGATGTTGGAGAGGAGGCGGCGAGGGGGTCCATTTGGTCTTACCATTGGAGTAGCTGGATGATAGGATGCTAACAACAATTAAATACCTTCAGTCAGAAACCTTATTTATGGATGAGATCATAGCGGTAGTTAATACCAGAATTCTGGTTCATTCTCATTACTGAGTTTACAATTAAGACTACCAGCCATGCACACCACCCCATAATATTTGAACCATAGTTTGGTTGCTATTTTAAGAACATTTCTTAGTCCTCCTACCCCAGAGGTTTTCAAACTTGGCAGCTTTAAGACTTGTGAACTTCAACTCCCAGAATTCTCCAGCCAGCATAGCTTTTTGGGAGTTGAATTCTGGGAGTTGAAGTCCACAAGTCTTAAAGCTGCCAAGTTTGAAGACCTCTGTCCTACACTATGACATTAAAGGAAGAACTTCATGCATGGGCAACCTCATTTCCTTACATTCACAGACATATTTTCCGGATAATAACATTTCAACTCACAAGGAGGTCTGGAGGACTGAGTGTTCCAGCGAGGGGCTGGGCGGACCGGGGCAACTGGGCTAGGACTGTAGAAAGTAGCTCTAGTTTGTGGCTAAGAAAGAAAGAAGAGAAGGTGGCATGACAATGTATATAAATTAACAAGGTATTTATTTTTGACCTCATTAACATTTTGAAACATACGAAGGAACCAACATGGGGATTTTATAAGTTCTGTGCTGTGGTGGGTTGCTACCGGTTCGCCCCGGTTCAAGCGAATCAGTAGCGGCGGCGGGAGGCTCCTCCCACCCACCCGGACGTCATCACGGATGCTCTGCACTTGGACAGAAGCTTCTGCGTGCGTGTGTGCACTTCCAATAGCAAACCAGTAGCAAAGGTAAGTGAAACCCACTACTGGTTCTGTGTTTTTATTTTTGTACTTCCAGCATTATTACAGATCGTTGCTATCCTGCACTAGGATTATAAATCTAAGCAGTTTTTCCAATCTGGTGCCTCCAGATTGGGAATTTCAGCTCTAACTCAATGATCGATGATGAATTCATTAACATATCCAGGTAGGTTTCATGGCAACAATATGGAAATGTTTTGCTATTGTCTTCTTTTTATTTCCCAGTCTAGCTTCAGTTATATGTATAATTGAATAATGTTACTGGCTGGAGATGACTATATGAAGCTGTTGTCAACCTAGTGAATTTCAAAGGTATTGGATTACAGATTTCAATCAGAGCATGGTGAATGAACAATGATGAAGCCTTTCTTCACATGCAACAATTCGCTTCGTTTCTTATTTGAAACAATTCATTGTTTTTCAGACTTCTCTTCTAACATTAGAATTTGAGGGCATTCAAATAAAGCTGATTAGATTTCGATGAGCCAAAATCATACCTCTTCACAGAGTGCATAATTACCTTGTGGAAATAATACCCATCAGAATGATAATAGGCACTAACAAAATTCTAACTTAGTGTTACATGGTACCAAAAATCTAATTTTTTCCAGTTTTTCGTTGTAATATTGTAAGGATTAGATAAATCATTTATCTCTCTGTGAAGGTTGAAGAGAATGCATCTCACTCCCATCTCTGTCCCCCAAAACAAAAAAAGTTCCCAAATGATTGTCCTGCCACCTGGCGATGCCATGACATCATTGGCACACTATTGTGCCTCCAGGAGGGCACAAGGGCAAAATAGAGTCCCCAGGTTGGAAAAAAAAATAGTCCACCCTAATCATTCACATGCTGCAGGTATAAATTTGATTCTGATGCCTGAGGGCACATTTTAAAATATGCATCTCAAGGGAGAAGTGTTTTCATATTCCTTGAGGTCTAAGCTGTCAAATGCTGTTAGCTTTATTTATGCATCTTTAAGGGAAGTGGTATTCTTATAGGTCTTACCTGTGGCATTGAGGGCAGGAAGTAGCCCGCAGAAGGGTGGAAAGAACATAGGAGGGGACCAGGGAAGGCTCTCATAGTGGCCAGCCTCTGCATGTATTGGTTGGTGAGAATGGCTTTTCTCTCCTCTTTCCGTTGGGCAAGGGCAACATACAAAGGCTTAGTGCTGACGATGCGTCCATTCATTTCAGTCACAGCCTTAGTCGCTTCTTCTGGGGAAGAAAAACATACAAACCCAAAACCTTTGCTGTGTCCACCATCCGTCATTACCTGAATGAGAAATTAAAACAAAGTCCACTGAGCCCATGACTCTCAGCACAGACAGGAATGTCCACCCTAGTCAGTATGGACAAACCAGTCAAGATGGTGCTTACAATAGTGCAATTAAATTTTATTTTATTTAGCTTATGGCATCTATGGTCATGCAATCACTGATATACAACACTAATACACAAATATGCATTTACATAAAGCAGTGTGTGTGTGTGCATGCGTGTACAATACAATATATAAGATAAAACATTACATTAAGGTAAAACCATGATAAAATCTTCCTAATGTACCATAGAGTCACAACAGGATAGATGTTCTAATTCTATATCTAAGGAAGGTAACCATCTAACTCAGTGATGGAGCGAGCGTGTGGCACCAAGTGCCGAAAAGGGAGCGTGTGTGCATTTGTCAGGGCCGCGACCAGGAAGAGTGCTGCCCAGGGGTCATGTGTGTGCCTGATAAGGTACTTCCAGTTTCTGACATGCACATGCGTGCCAGCCAGCAAGTCTTCCGGTTACTGCTGTGCATGCACACACACCAGTCAGCTGGCCGGCACGCATGCTCACACAGGGAAACAGAAGACCAGCTCTTCTGGTTTCTGGCAATGCTGCATGCACAAAGGCCAGCTGATTGGCTCATGCGCATATGCGCCAGAAACTCAGAGGAGGAATGGGTGACGCTGCGCATGCCAGGCAACATGGCTCCATGTGTGACTTCAGGCATGTGTGCCATAGGTTCACCATCACGGATCTAACTGCTTCTGGTGTGGCTGCAATGAGATCATCCCAGCCCAGGTGTATGAAGTGTAGACTTCTTCCATGATGGAAGAATAACTTTTAAAAGCATTTGTAGAAAAAAAGCTTTTAAAAGTAAAAAAAAAAAAAAGACTCTGATGATCGCACGGCTCAACTTGGCATGGGAGGGGCAGGGATTTCTGCTACCAATTCTCCTAATCACCCACCGCCATCGCTACTGGATCGGGTGATCCGGTCCGAACCGGGAGCATTTCATCCCTGTGCCCAACCTATTACACAGCTTCTAACACACAGTAATCAATGTATTAAATTGGTTTATTATTTCAAGATTGTAAAATGTTTCTACCCTTCCACATTCTCTCCCCCAGAGATAAGAGGAAGAGAGAGAATTTGCAGAAACTTGGTTCTATTGGATAATCTTACATCTATTAGTAAGCCATATTGCTATCCCTCTGCATTCAACAACTGTACAAAACAAGTCTTGTGTTTTATGCTTTCAGACAGAAAAATTCGATTAAAATGTTTTAAATAAAAAATATAGCAATCAGAATTACTGCAGAAAATACAAGGCATAGAGAGGGGTAATTAATTATAATTACACAGAGGCCGACTTGGTGTCATAAAATGAGCTTTGGTTATTGAGTGGTTTAAGCATATTAATAAATAAATCAATAAAAACAATTAAGGGAGAATGGTAACAGACTGCACTGCAAGTGAAAACTCCTGTGATTATTATTCCTTCCATAATATGCAGCCCTACATATTAAAACATCCACTAGGTTTTAGAAAAGCAAATCATGAAACAGGTTCAAACTGCATTCTGAAAGGAAACAGCCCAGTACTATTTGCAATTGGTGAGAACAACTAGCAAGCATCCACATCAAATATGCAAGGATACTCAGGTGTTAGAATCTTACCTTGGCACTTGTGATGGTTCCATAGGGTGAGAATTCTTTTCTCAAGTGCTCATCATCAATGCCATCATCCAAGTTCTTTACATACAAGTTTACTCCCTGAAAGCAAACAAGCACAGCCATTTTTGTCTCTTCACCATAAATGATATTGAGATAAGAGTTTTGTAATGAATATAGACATATAAGTGACATCATCCAGTATCACAAGGCTGAAAGAACCTCACGTGCTCTCAAGAGCAGTATCTAGGGTTTAGGATTAGCTTTATCTGATGAGTGGTCATGCAAATCAAAGATAAAAAAAGAGTTATAGTTGAAAATATCTAGAGGACTTGGGGGAGAGGCTGCCCTAGATATTATCTTTCAAATTCATGAAGTGAATTTAACATTGACCTATGCTAACTTCTATTATTTGCCATTTACCCAATGCCTAAATCTAGAATACATGTTATTTTTATTGAATTTGTTCTCTGGTTGTTTATACCTACTACAGTTTATATGTTGCTAATGAGGGTCAAACCAGAAGGAACAATGCAACATTAATATAGCAATGACAATATGCAACGAAACAGAATAACAGCACCCTGAGGATCAATTATAACAACCAATTCATGGCAGGATGATCCCTTTAATTATCAATCAATCGCAACCCTTTCAGGAAAATGTTAACCGTTTCTGAAAAACAATGAGATGGGAACAAACCTAATCTTGAGAAGAATGCTATTCCCAAGGAGGAGGACACCAACTGAGAAGGCTCAATCTTAAAGTCCCTAAAGATGACATTTCTTAAGAGAAAGGATCTTAAAAGAGTCCACCCTTCCCAATTTTAATGAGTGGATGGAATCCACTGATTGAAGGCAGTCCATCGATATCCAAGTCCTAAGCTATGTAGCCATGATCATATTTTACAAAAGAAGAATAACTAGCTAGAAAGGCCCACCTCTATACTGTAAGTAGTCCTTACCTAAATGACCCCCAAATTCCTCCTGGATTAAAATAATCTACATATACTATTCATGTAACAAAGATAAGAAAGAGCTAATTATCAGAAAAACCGATTAACTGAAAAGTTCCACATTTGAGAAATATGAGGAACTTCATTTGAACCTTGTCTCAGCACTTTCTGGGATAATTAGACTGTACATTTTAAAAACAGGAACATCCATTAATCGCCATATGGCTCTAAGGATGAGCATGACAGAACTGGCCTCTAGAAAAGTTTTTTAAACTACCATATTTGTTAACTTCCAATCCAGTTATATCTTGCCAACATTTGTGGTTTTTCTTTGGGCAAAATATATACCTTAGAGTTTATAACACAAAGCAAGAAATGTGCAGGATAGGAAACTGGGTCCAAATTAAAATAGAAAAAGTACAAGAAAATGATGTTTGTTCACAGTTTGAGAACTTTTCTTGGGAAAAGACACTCTGCTCAAAAGGCATAAAAAGAAGAGAGACGTCACTGCACTTATTTAGTAACAACCTGACACTTGCTGTTCAGAACTTCCAAATCTTCCTTCAGGCAGCCCCCATTCCCCATCTACCTCTTTCTGACTGAAAACAACACAGTAGAGTGAACCTAACTGCTAGAGTCATCAGAAAACATCCAAAGTATTGAATTAGCCAACAACAGTCACTTAAACTCAATCTATTCCAACTTTCTGTTCAATAGGTCCCAGTACAGAATAGAAAAGGGGCAGAGAATGAGTATGAGAATGGAGAATGTTACTGTAATAAAACTCGCAATGTAACTGTGGGACTGAATCAAATCAAGTCAACTACTGTATAATACAAGATGAAGAATCATAGCCAGCCATAGACGGGACATTTGAGATTATTTAGCAGAAAAGGGGAATTTAGTTCAATTTTCCTTCTCTCATTCCCCCTCCTGATCCGATTTCTTTCATCAAGAGCCACAGTGGCGCAGTGGTTAGAATGTAGTACTGCAGGCTACTTCTGCTGACTGCCAGCTGCCTGCAATTTGGCAGTTCAAATCTCACCAGGTTAAGGTTGACTCAGCCTTCCATCCTTCCGAGGTCGTTAAATGAGGACCCAGATTATTGGGGGCAATATGCTGACTCTATAAACCACTTAGAGAGGGCAGGTAAAGCACTGTAAAGTGGTATATAAGTCTAAGTGCTATTGCTATCTCTGTCCCTTCATCCAGTCCCTTCATTCTAGTAGAGGTGCATTTTGGAGTCCAACAACAGAATGTGGGATTTTTAAAAGACATCCAATGGTTCTGTACCAGCCACACTTTGCCTTCAGCTCATATTACCTGATATCGGTTCATTCTTTCCTGCTTCATTTGTTCAAATTTACGCTTCAGCTCGTTTTGTCGCTCCATCCTTTTTTGGGCTCTGCCAACAAATACTGTTCGGTCATTGATTTCACTTCCATCCATCTGCTCAACGGCCTGCGGTGAGAAGAGGTGACAGGCCACACCGTAAATTTATTTCACAGTAAATCACCTCATACTTTATGATTTCATTACAGGTAGTCCTTGACTTACAGCCACAATTGGTATCAGAATTTCCATTATTAAGCAAGGCAGGTTGTTAAAGTGAGTTGTGCACCACTTTATAACTTTTACCATGGTTGTTAAGCAAATCGCTGCAGTTGTTAAAATGAATCATGCAGTTGTTAGGTGAATCTTGCTTCTCCCATTAACCTCATTTGTCAGAAGTCCTTGAGATCTCAGATGACAATCATATGATCCTCGGACACTGAAACTGTCCTAAAACTTGCTGGTTGCCAAGCACCCACATTTTGATCATGCCACCATGGGGATGCTGTAACAGTCTTAAGTGTGAGGACCAGTTGTATGTTGCTTTTTTCAGTGCTGTTGTAAATTCAAAGAGTCGCTAAATGAAATGTTGTAAGTCGCGTACTAACTGCATTTATTATTTTAATCAAGGCCTGCTTTGAATTAGCCAAAGGATGAAATGCTATCCTGCCACAGCCTGAGGAAATAATTGGAACACTAGTTCAATTTATGACGAGATGCTGGCTTTAAAAAAAGACTCTTAAACTCTTATTATATTCCCCAATCCTTCCTTCTACCATTACTTTTAAACAGAGAAAGGAAGATTGCGAACGAAGATCAACTTGCCTTCTGAGCATCTTGATGCTTCTCAAAATTGACAAAACCAAATCCTTTTGAGCGGCCAGTATTATCTTTCATGACCTTGACACTCAAAGTTTTTCCTGGAAGTAGAACAAAAATGTTTAGGCTTATACTACAAGAAATAAGGTTTTCATGGAGCGCTGAGGCACAAGGTGCTCAGCTCCATTCATGGATAGTAATGGATACATGCCAATAAGTACCACATTCTTCTATTACATTTAAACCTTTGGCTCACAGAGAAATTTTACTCCAGGGAGGTATTTTTCATGTCTTCAAATTCTGCAATAGAAAATTCAAATTTGTGTCATGGCAGTTCAAGGGACCCAGAGTTGCTTAAATCAGATGGCTAGCCATACAAATCAAGTTATCATTCTCCAAATACTAGCCATCCTTGTCATTTTATATATATTAAAATGAAGTCTTCCGCTTACCAAGTGCATCCACTTATTAGATAGCTCAAGACAAACAGGTCAGGTGTTCTGTATATTATTACAGGGAAGGAATTTCTAATTGATATTGAAAAGGAAGCCATTTTTAAACCATCTTACATGTAAAAGTGTAGCTTCCCATAATCCTGTACCCTCCAAATATAATGGTTATCAGTTTTCATCCCTTAGGGATACTAGACAAATTCAAAAGAATTAGGGGAGGTGATGAGCACTGCATCAGAACAGCAACAGATGGGGAAAACTTCCCAAAATATATCCTTAAAACAGATGCAAAATTGTTGTATCCTTATGTCTTAGATTATGATTTCAAATTTTTACTTTGCAATGGAATGTTTTTACCTATGTGGAAGTAGGTTAGATCACACTTCTGGCTCTATCTTCTGCACAAAAAAACTGAAGCAGCATCTAAGCCATGGTGGCGCAATGATTAGAGTGCCATATTGCAGGCTAACCCTGCTGACTGCCAGCAGTTCGATCCTGACCAGCTCAAGGTTGAAATCAGCCTTCCATTCTTCCGAAGTTGATAACATGAGGTAAAATGCTGACATAAGTAAACTCCTCAGAGAGTGCTGCAAAGCACTATGACACAGTATATAAGTCTAAGTGCTATTGCTATTCTGCTAAACTGTTAAACTTATGCTCACCCTAACCTTAACCCTAACCCATACCCATATTTTATTAGCAGCACTTTTAACTGTCACCCTTACCAAATTTTGAGAATATTTCTTGCAGCCTCTCGTCAGTCATGTCCTCTCCAAAGTTTTTGATGTAGACATTAGTGAATTCCATTGCTTTGGCTCCATATTCTGCTTCTCGCTCTCGGCGAGACTTAAAGTGGCCAACAAATCTGCAGTCAAGACAGGAGATGTGAAGCCAACTCTTAAAAGGGTATTGCAAGGGCAGAAGAGACCTCCTACTCTCTTTTATTCAGCTGACAAATTATGCAGCTGGGGCAGCTTCTTCCTTGCTGTTCTGCAAAGCCAAAGCTTGTCTTCTCAGGTGAATCTTTTAGAAGCCAAATTTCAATAAAATTCAGAAAGAGGCAGGATTGTATGCTTTGGTATGTTTGCAAAGGTATTTTCTTTAGGGCAGAGGTCCCCAACCTCTGGGCCGCAGCCCACTACCGTGCCATGGCCTGTTTGGAATTGAGCCACGTGAGTGGCTGGCTGGAGTGCGCACGCATAGCTCAACTTGTGTGAGTGGCAGGCCAGCGTGTAATCACACACATGCACACCAGTGGTGAAATCCATTTTTTTTTTACTACCAGTTCTGTGGGTGTGGCTTAGTAGCCGTGGTGTGGCTTGGTGGGCGTGGCTTGGTGGGCGTGGCAGGGGAAGGATACTGCAAAATCTCCATTCCCACCCCACTCCAGGGGAAGGATACTGCAAAATCCCCATTCCCTCCCCACTCCTGTGGGAAGGATATTGCAAAATCTCCATTCCCACCCCACTCTGGGGCCAGACGGAGGTGGTATTTGCCCATTCTCCGAACTACTCAAAGTTTCCACTACCGGTTCTCCAGAACCTGTCAGAACCTGCTGGATTTCACCCCTGATGCACACATGCCTGTTGCTAGTGCAAGTTAAGTTGTGCGCATACACACCAGCCCATCATTAGTGTGGCCCAGTTCCCCTCTCCTCCTCCCCAGCCAAGTCTCCAAGTTGTAAAGGTTGGGGAACCACTGCTTTAAGGGAATCCAGAGGTTAAAAAATGAGATTGAGAAGTGTTTTTTTATTTTATTTTTTTAAAAAATCCATATTCCACCCTTAAAAATAATGTTTCTAAGTGTGCAATACCTTAAAGTCAATTTAAAAAAAAAAAAAAACCCAGTAAGTTTAAGAATGTTGCTTTATAGATTTAAATTATTATTTATAAAAGAGAAGAATAAAAACTGCTTTATTAGATTCATATTTTGTAGTGAGTCCTGAGTCCTTCGGGAGAAGGGCGGTATAGAAATAAAATTATACTTGTACTTATATTTTGTATAAAATATGTAGAATGATTTCAAGATGTACAATAAAAAAACGTATAATTTGAGATTTTTTAAAAAAATCTAA
The DNA here is from genome assembly GCF_059756535.1 of Pantherophis guttatus. Lineage (NCBI taxonomy): Eukaryota > Metazoa > Chordata > Lepidosauria > Squamata > Colubridae > Pantherophis > Pantherophis guttatus. Next base: position 26,411,114 of record NC_142065.1, on the reverse strand, counting down.
AACAATATCTGCAGCATTCAAGTGAGGACCAGAGTTGGCTTTTGGGAGTAAACCCTTATTCCTGGTGATTTATTATTAAAATGTCTGTGAAACCAATATGAAAGCTAATTTTAATATTAAAATTTCAGTATTATAAAATGACTTTCCCCTTTTATTTCACAATTCCCTTCTTTAGTAGAAATCTGATGGCAATTTACACAGAAAATCTGGGGGCCACAACCAGGGGTTTTGGGGCTACCAATTGCTTTGGGCTATTTCTGATCTAAAAGGTCAAACCTGACCCCAATTATGAGTTGAAAGTAAACTCTCAGGCAAAATACTACAGTAACCACTCCAGTATATAGAAAAATGCCTCATGCCAATTGATGTATTTAGCCTGGTAAACCTAACTGACTTCACTCTGTCGGCCCTGACTAATAAAGGATCTACTAAGTTTCAAAGATTCAGAGAGTCTTGCTTCCCAAGAGATCCTAGAACTGAACCTGGATCTTATACATTCAAAACACACATTTACCACCAAGACATGACTGTTTCTTTAAACTATACTAGAATTGCAGGTTATTCCCCTTGTAAAGGATATTGGAGGGGGGGGGAATTCATTGCACCATCTGCTCAGGCTTCCACTTACACCTTGCGATCATTTAGAAGCATTCCATTCATTGTATCAATTGCTCTATTTGCTGCCTCATGGGTCTCAAAATGGACGAAGCCATAACCCCTAGATCCATTCTCATCACAAACAACCTGTTAAGAAATTTAAGAGAAGGGTGAAAGAAAGAAAATGAGGCAAATCAAAATTTGGAACTGATAATCAGTCCACTGCTTGCCTTTCATATTCCCAGTTCTTCCCAGTTGCCTTTTAGAATAATAGCTATCACCTGCTTAACATGAAGCCATCTAAGAATATCTCATAATCTCCAACTACTAATCTGTACTGTTGATGCTGGATGGAGATTATATGGATACTGAATGGAAGCGTATTTGGAGAGATTTCAATGTATACAGTTCTAGAGCTCCCAGTTGCTCTTCTGGAGCCATTCTAGTAATTTTGACAGCTGAGAAACCATAATCTCTTGTCCCATCCTGAAAAGATGCTGGGAGAAAATGGGGAAATGAGCTAGATGAGGGGTGTCAAACTGGCAGCCCATGGGCTGGATGCGTCATGTGCAGGCCATGCCCTCCCCAGCTCCGCGAATGGGAAAAATGTCACAAAATATCACCTGACAGCAACGTGATGCAGCGAGTTTGACACCCGTGATCTAGATGTTTCACCCAGGGGAAAAATAATTGAAAGTCTTGTTAAATTGAAAGCCATTAAACAATAACAGATTGATACTGCAGCTGAACATTGATAAGAAAAAGTGACACAAACATGAATATATTTCAGACTTCCAAATGAAAATGCATCATAAAAAAGAGAACTGTCAGCACTAAAGTAAATATTTATAATTATAATTCATAATTATATTTCATAATTATATTTCATAATTTCTGAAAAGGTTGCACCTACTTTGCAAGAAAGAATATTTCCAAAAGCTGAGAATGTATCATATAAAGCTTTGTTATCAATGGAATCATCCAAATTTTTGATGAAAATATTCCCGACACCTGATTTTCTGAGTCCGGGATCTCTCTGGGACCACATGATACGAATGGGCCGACCTTTTATGACTTCAAAATTCATGGTGTCCAAAGCCCGTTCAGCTTGAAGGAGGAAAAATAAAAGCACATTCATTTACCAATAAATCAAACACAAACCTGGGAAACACAAATTGCAGTGCACCAACATCTAACTTTTCAAATAGTTTAGAATTACCAACATAGATTATCTTCAAGAAATCAAGAGATAGGATAAGGGTTTAAGAATTCACTGGTTTTCACGGTGTTGTTTGCATGTGAAATCCTAAATTTAAAATGATCAAAATGAAAACGATAGTATAGAACTGATTAATATGTAAATATATCCTTCTGCAGCATATTCACTGCATTTTTTATTTAACAAAACTTTTTTTCTGATGAAAAGCTTAAATTGTACATGTTCAATTTGATGTTTCAGACATTATTTTGGAAACAAAGGCCCTGTCAGAAATTATGAATGTAGAGTGATGTTGACAGGTTGAATTTATGATCATTAACATTAACATTTATATTTGATCCATTGTTGGTGTTTGACACCATTAATAAAATCCATAAGGACAACTTTGTGCATTAAAAATTAACATTTGCATTTGCAGTTTATGAGTAAAAGAGGTGGTTTCTGTTTCAGCACCTGCTTCCTCAAGACAATATTATTTATCATTTTTTAAAATTAAAAGCACCAGTTCTCCCGTTTCTTCAGATTGAAATAGATCAACAAGTGGCATTCAGATTTCTAACAGAAGAGCACAGACTGCCATTAAGAGCTGTAGAAATAAAATGTCACATTTAAAAAATGGATAAGCAAATCTGAGTGTTCATACAATTATGAAAAATAAGAAATATTGATATAAAGCATATATGAAACATTAGTTCAAAGTTATTAGCCCTGAAAAGGATATTACACCCCTTCTCCATCGGAAAAAGGAAAATAAGACTGAAGAAGAAACCATGTCCTCTCAGAAAATCTAAAGCTTTTAAAGACAAACTAGTTGGAAGAAAATAGTAAAAGAGTATTTTAGTATGTATTGCATTTGTGTACAGTATCAATATTAAACCAAGCAAAGAAAGTTCTTACCATCAGCAGGCTGTTGAAAATTTATGTAAGCATAACCTAGAGATCGCCGTGTGGCAACATCTCGACAAACTCTGATGGACATGATGGATCCAGCAGGTGAGAACTTCTCGTACAACATGGCTTCAGTAACATCTGGATGCAGGTCACCCACATAGAGAGAGGCTAGAGGATATCCTGGGCCACTAGCATTCATGGCCAATCATCTAATGTAACTTTGGAAGTGAAGCAGAACCTAGTTACTACTCAGTTGCATAATGTAGACTTTTGAGACCCAAAAATAACATAGGGTTAGAATAGCTACAATAGTGCTCCTTGTAACTTCTCCATGTGTGTCTGACAACAGTGCCATGAAGAAACTCACATGGTATCAGGGAAAAAATATTTAGAGTGAATTACATTCCAACATATAATTGAAAGCAAAGTATATATAAGCTCTCCAAACCCAGGTCTAGCTAAACTAGAATCCAATCCCTTTTCCATAATCCCCATTATATTGCAATAAGACTAGGAGGGGGAGTAAAGGAATTCAACTCTCTATAGCAGAAAACAAGAAATGCTATTTAGAGAATTCTGGGAGTTGAAGTCCACACATCATAACATTGCTGATGTTGAGAAACATTGCAGTAAACTGACTTGGTACTTCTTTGGAACCTATTTTATCTTTATATCTTCTTAGTGAAGTACTAATGTACTTAGTGAGGTACAATGGGCTGAGATTATACTAAACTCATTATACTTGATGATGATAAACTATTATCCCAAGATTGCTAAACTGGAGTAAGTATCTCAAAGTTGCTAATTTTTATGGCCAAGCAATTTTCAAAGCCAGATCACACTATTCAAAATCCAACAGTATTCTCAGAAGAGGTCATTGGTAAAATGATTTTATACTGGAAGAAAAAAGTAGGTCTTTTGCAAACTGAGTTCTTAAACCTTTTGAGTCTTACAATTGCTTCCCACACTAGTGTATGCATATATGGGAGAAATAACATATGAAGCATCTTATATAAACTTGGACAGTAGACAGAGTCATGAGACAAGGATTCTGGTGAAGTTTCACCTTTTCTTCAGGATATTCAGTACTAATCTCAAGTTTAATGTTCTGAAAGGGGAAGTTTAACTTCTTTCTCATATTTTCTTCGCTGTAGGATGCATTTTAGCTTCCTCTGTTTAATGCAAACAATTATTCTATTGATTGTTCATTTGCAGAAAAAAATTCATTATGTAGCTAAAATCTTTACTTACATACATATCCTCCCTTGTTCTTCCAAAAAAAAAAAAGATAACTACAAACTCATAATACTTAATTCTTACTATAACATTTTTCTGTGCTTTTATATAGTACAAGTAGTGAAGAATTTTAAGAGAAAAATTGGCCAACATACTGATGCTATGCTTCTTTAATATTAGAGGATTCAATGCTGTACCAGTTATTTCCCTGATTGTTTAAAACTACTTCAAAAGAGAGCTACAAAAGTATTTAATCCTCCTAGGAAAATTATAAGAGCACCCTGGATTATAGATTCTGTAAAAATGATTTTAGATTAAAAAAAAAAACTCTCAAATGTATCAATAGATAAACTAATATTTTACATTGCCAATAATTCTTAATTATCTCTCCTTATAATTTCTATTAACAACCTTCAAGTGGTCAGATTAGGTTGAAACTGGTAACAAAATATCTGGAGGAACTCAGGTTGAGGAAAGTTGCAAAAATGTTTTGATTTGATGCAAAACTATTTTTTAAAATGGCCACTGTTTCTGAGTAATTAATTCAGATGCAACTCAACAAACTTTTTTTTTAAATGAAGAGTTGTTTGTTTCAGTTCATTACCTATGCAATTTTACCAGTTATTATTAATATCATAGATTAGTTTTTCTCAATCTGGTATTCTCAATCCTACAAAGCCCAATATAGCCAAAAAATGACAGACAATGCTGGGAATTGTAATCTCAGCACAGTTGGAAGCTATGAGTTTGAAGAAAGTCTCTCCCAATCACAGCTGTCCCATTACAGCTCTGAAAGATTGAGAAGGGAGGTTACTTATTTCCACATTTAGAAGTATTTCAATTTCAAAGACATAAAGATCAGGTATTTTGCTGCCGGCATCATTACCTAAGAAAAGCACATATATGTTTTCAGTAGATGAAAACAGCTACCCCAACCATTTTTCAATGAGGAACATAAATAAAAGAAAGCAAATGTGTGCCTTATTCGTTACCTTATTCTTCTAATCTAATTCTGTGTCCTTCCTGACCCTAAAACATAGCTTCACAACACTTCACTTAGCCTGAATAATGGGATGACTGAGCCAAAGTCACAAAGCTGGCTTGTGCAGCTGAGGGGAGATATTAAGCAGTTCTGTAAGTACCACACACTGGATTATATAATATCAGTCTATCACATTTTATAACAGCACATTGCTTAAATCCAACCTATGCAGTTAGCATACGGTTCTTAGGTTACCTGTACCCAAAAGATAGCTTAGTTGAATAAACCATGGTTAACTTAATTACAGACAAGCATTTTATACAAGCTCAACTACTGGCTACAGAGCAGTCATGAGAAACCAGTCCATTGCAGGATAGAAGGGCTCTAATGGATTTGGTCTATTCAATACAATACACCTTTGAGTTAAATAGTACCACTGTTCACTTGCCTATAGTACCTCTGTCCAATTTACTTCTGAAAATTAGTTTCCCCTTCCAACAAAATGGATTGCTGTTTGAGTAAATATGCTGGGGCTCAAATTCCTGAACCCACCCCTTCTCCATCAAGCACTCACTTACAGTAATGGAAAACCACCAGTAAAAAGCTCTCCTCTTGCACAGGTGCTCTCTAATGTGGATATTCAGAATCCCATAGCCCCACCCCTTCCACTCACAGAGCAGCAGGTGTGACCACCAGGCAGTTCCTGTTCCCAACATCCTAACCAAGGCTGTTACTCCTCTCCAAAGAATCTTACAGGAGCAGATCAAAAGCTTTTTCTTCTCAGCAGCATAGAGAAGGGGGTGGGAGTGGGCGGGGGAGTGCCTTATGGCAAGACTAGCTCAGTGCTGGCGAACCTTTTTGGCACCAAGTGCCAAAATGGGAGCACACGAGTGTGCCAGAAAGTGGAAGAACAGCTGCCCGGTGCACACATGCGCACTGGGCAGCTGCTCTTCTGGCTTCCGGTGCTCACGTGTGTGTGAAAACCAGCTGGCTGGCGCACTGGAACCTGGAAGGACAATGGGCGACGACTCTGCGTGCTACTTCCATATGTTCGCCATCATGGCTCTAGCTTAATGTCTTCTTGCAAGAAGCTTCAAGACCCACATTTTTATCTGTGGTTTAAACCAATTGCTTAACTAATGAGCTATTAACGCCTGAGTGCAGGTAGTCCTTGACTTACGATCGTAATTTTTTGTTGCTACATGAGACTTTTTGTTGTGAATTTTGCCTCCCTTTACAACTTCTCTTGCCACAGTTGTTATGTGAATCCCTGCAGTGGTTAAATTAGTAACACGGTTGTTAAATGAATCTAGCTTTCCCATTGACCTTGTCAGGCGGTCGTAAAAAAGGGATCACATGACCCCGGGACATTGCAATGGTCATAAAAGTGAGTCAGTTGCCAAGCGTGTCAATTTTGATCACGTGACCAGGGTGATGGTGCAACAGACGTGTGAAAAAGTCACGCCACTTTTTTTTAGTGTCTTTATAACTTTGAACGATCACTAAATGAACTGCTGTAAGTCAAGGACTTTGTGTATACTGCTTGAGTTCATACAATGTTCTGAGAAAGGTGTTCAGGAATGGGGATTTAAAAAATGTCATAATAGCAGCTGTGACTGAGTATTTAAAGCCATGCTGCTTTCTTTTATGTGTATGTACAGTGCACGTAACAAAAACAGCAGGGGTTTGGTGGTGATTGTCATCTGGAATTTTGTGATACTCCCGCAAGGATGTTCCTAGTGTTGGGGTTAAGGGATTGTAGTAGGACCTCAGAAACTCAAGGTCAAGTTCCTTTTCAACCATAGAAATTCATTGGGTGGTTTGGGGTACTTGTTCTCCCAGAGACCAATTTATCCCAGAGTGGGGTTTTTTTAAGAGGAGGAAATGCTAACATATGCTACCTTGAACTCCAAAAGGAATGGTAGGGTATAAGCCCAACAAGCCACATTTTTGTCTGACATGTTAAATTCCATCCTTTGGGTTAGCTTTAGTTCAGTCTATCATGAAAACTATTCTCTATATTGTTTTGACTACAGCCAATGCTGTTTATGATAACACTGCAATTTTTTAAATTCTGATATTTGAGGGCTAGACTAGATATTCCTATATTCTAGGAATGAGAGAGGACAGAAAAATACCAGATCCTTCTTGTAAGCAATTCATGTGATGAAATATTCTGGATCCAAGGCAATTCATTTTTGAACCTCATTTCCCATGAAATGTAAGTACTTCGGAACCCATTTTTGAAAACTACTTACACCGGTATACTGTATATTTATTATTTATTATTATTTATTTTATTAAATTTGTATACCGCCCTTCTCCTGCTGGACTCAGGGCGGTGCACAGCCAAAATAAGAAACATCCCAATACAAAATTTAAAATTTGTTAAAAGAATTACACAACTTTGGCCCAAAATTTAAAACATCCCAACTAAAACCCAGACAATTAAAAATCTAACATCTCCAAAAGGGGGGGGGATGCTAAAATTTACAAAAAAATACGTTGAATAGAATCTCTATGGAAGTGCCAACAATATTTGCAAGAGCTGCATTCCATTGTGTATGCATTATAGGTAAATCTTACTAACCGATTGCCCTGTTCAGAGGATGAAGGGATTACAAGAAGGTTAATAGGCACACAATGGGGAATACACATAAAAAGCAATAAGATGGCATTGGCAGCTACAAGAGTGCTATGCAAAGGATGGGGGAGTGGGGAAAATGGTCACGGTCATGTGATTTCCTATTTAGCAACTTAACACAGAACTGCAGCTCTCAGCTGTGATTGCTAAAAGAAGACTACCTATATCTTTGCCTCTCTAGTTGATATTACAATAGAGGTAATATTTTTGACATACTATAGTGTTTTCAGCAAAAATAAATCATTATTCTCCGGTTTTGTTGGCAGAGGGCTGCAGGAAGCCATCTCAGCTGAAAATGGACCTCCGTTTTCGCGGGCCAGTCCTTCACTGTTTCCAGGGCAGCCCTGTGGGCCACAGATCTAAGCACCCTGTGGCGGGCCAGATCCAGCCCACAGGCCTTGAGTTTGATACCTGTTATAGGATGATCAAGCCATTTTCCAAATTACTATTCTAAAATATAAAACTCCAACATTCTAGGAGCTCACTCTCACTAAACAAACTCAAAGAAAATCTTGCAGGCACTAACGTGTGGAGAATGGGATGGGATGACACATGCATCATGGCATAAGTGAAGTGACTTTGATATCTGCATTGGATATTATACAGATATGCCATCATGACTTTATTATGGCTTGCTAGGACAACAATGCTTGGGATGTATGGCATACCTCCCAAAATAAGATTGCTGAATCTGAATGAAATGTAAAATAGCATAGTTCATCCATTGCTAAGGTTTATCTTAAGAGACTTATTTAAAGACACTTAAATCACTATATAGAAACCAGGCATTCTCAAAAATGCAGTAGTATGTACCACTACATACTACATCACAAGAATATCCCCTATGAATAAAACTGTTTTCACTGGGATCCACATTGGGTCAGTTTTTATTGAAGTTTTCAAAACTATTAGTATTGCAGTCAGCTCAGGCAGACTGGAAGAGCTGTCAAAATATGCTTCTGCTTTGCTTCAACAATTTAAACCAAAAGGAACATGTCACCATGGCCCAGTCTGAAAATCCATTCTACAATCTCTGTACTTCTGAGTCAATTATAAAATATAAAACCTTGTCTTATTTTTGTAATAAATGTAGCTTTTGAGAATACGAGTTCATACTTCATTTCAGAAAGAATCTGAGGACCAATCTATTTGGAAGTTAAAAAGAATCTAAACACATTCCAAAAGATTTCTTTCTGCATTTACAGGAAATGTAAAACTACAGATGCAAAGAAATCTGTATAAAATAGATTTCTAAATGAAAGTGCCACAGAATTTGTGTGCGTATAGAAACATTGAGTTAATTCCTATAGATTGAATTATTCTCTCATCTGGATTGCTGCAGTATATGGGGTCACTCAGACCCTCCCCCCCCCCCATTAGTGTACCATATCCCACTCCTCTATTTGTGAATGTCAATTCCAATTCATAGATGTTACCCATTTGTAAGAAACAAAACTGCTGGAAACTAAAGTAACCACTTCGATGTATGGTATTATCAGAACAGCTGTAACTCCATAGATACACATTTTTTTCCTCATGGCCATACAACAATCTCTGTCTTCGGGCTGCTGCCACCTATATTCTACAAGAAGACTGGCTTTAAGATACTTTATTGCAAGAGTTTCAAGAAATATTTTTAGTTGTGTCCAGATTAAAACAAGTACTCAATGTAAATATTCCATTTTATTAGATCCAATATTTATACCAAAGGGCAATTTGTTCTGAAACGAAGTTTTACAAGACTAACTTTTCTTGTTATGATGCAATTTGCTTTTTAACTCCTTTTTAAAAATGTAGACTATAATGTACCTTAGTTTTATACCATTTATGAAGTACTGATGATGTTTCCAGGAAAATTGGACAGTATAGTATATGCTATCATGTTATAAAGTACAATTTTATTCCATATAGAAAACCAAATTTCATTATTTTGCTCACAAAGAAATAGTAATAAGTTTAAATCATTTTAGACCAATAGAAAAATCAGTTCATAGACATCACCGATACATTAATTACATCAATTGCATATAATCTAATACAATCAGTATTGTTAGGGTCCCAAAATAACATAGCCATTCCATCATATTGAATGTAGCCATAATTTTATCAAGTGATTGTGATAACATAAAAAAAAGAGAAACTGCAAACTGATAAATTTTTTTATTTTTAAATCGTTTTACACTTTCCTGATTGTGTAGGGTGAAACTAGAACTGTTTGAAAGACATACACAAATCTAGTACATCGATAACCAGGTATTTCTTTTTGCTATACTATTCTCACAACCACATGTGTGCTAGTTAATACAACCATCACAGAAGCAAACTTTAGGCAAAATACTGGTCAGTAGAAACAATGCAAAAAGAGCTACCAGATATACAGACAGGCTCGGTTCCACATTCACTACTGCATTTATCAAGCGCCAAGTAAAACTGCACAATTTGTTCAGCTAGTAGAGGGGAATTTTGAAGTCAGTGCATGAATTTTCTTTTCAGCAAACAGTTGAACAGACAGATGGACTCTATAAGCCAAGTGGAATGTCACAAGCAGAGAAACGATATTGAAAAGACCAATAAGAGAAATAGTCTCATCTTTCACTGCATTATCCATGCAACTACTACTGAATTCCAATCTTTGCCTGGACAAATTTGTATATAATTCAACATTATGATCTATATTTCTAAGAAAGTTAAGGAAAATGTTATATATGAGCCTGATATTTGTTTTGAACCAGGAGTGGCAAAAACTATAGCAGCAATAGGCCATCTGCATCTAAGTGAGACCTGTCCTCCAGTATATTTTACTTTCTACCATTACAGAAATTAAGCTCAATTACAGTGATTTTCTAATTTAAATTACATCAGGAGAGACACAATTTGTACCAAGAACTCAAATATTTAAAGATACAGGTTTCTTTCCTGGAAGGAATTAATGTTTAACTTTTTAAAACTGGTAAAAATATTATTTCATGCAACTATTCTACTGCTAATAAAGCCATAAAAGTAGAATCCAAATTTCGTTAATCCACTAGCCTACAAAATAAATGTATAATACATTACTGACCAAAATTATGTTTGCCAGTGGCAAGAGCAGTGGACTATTTGGCCAAAGGCAAGGCCACATTTTTCTGCCACCGTTAAGTATTTGCTAGTTAAGATTTTTATTTCCCCTTGGCTTTAAACGAAATTTAAGAAAAAAATTAAAATCACATGAGCATTTGGCTAAAAAGCAGTGTGTCCAGCATCATTATTTCAAAACAAAACAAACAAACAAAAAAAACACAAGAAATGTCAGAATGAACATGCCTATTCAATTCACAGAAGTGAGCTTCTGAACTGGAATACCACACAGTAGATTGTTCCCCTTCCATGTTGCAGTATCACAATATAATCTCTATAATTTTCTATACAACTTTACAGCAGAATTGTATGTCAGCAACTTTGATACCAGATTATTATCCTTCCAAGGAATTACATGATTTGTATCTATTCTTTCATCATCTGAGTTTTGTAAAGTCAACTGCAATCGCAAAACCCATAATCACAGTGTTCAGTTAAAAAAATATAAACACGGTAATCATAACTGCAAGTGTTCATAATAGGAAAGGTTCAGAATGCCATTGTTCAACTGATTTCCATTTGACATACACAGAACACCAACCAATTTTTTTTTACCCCACAGACAGTTTGCTACGTTGAGGTTGTGAAGTCGATGTACTATTCTTTTTGCTTGCCGCACAAAGGAATATAATGTGTAGGATACAGTGACATTGAACACATAGTGAAGCACGACAGACTTAGTTTTCACCTTCTCCAGCTTCCCCTTCATCTCCCTGGTTTTCTGATGTCCATAGCTGCAAGAATATACAAGAATGTTTATGTTAAAAATATGCAGTTAATTTCACTAGTCTAGAACAGGGGTCACCAACCTTTCGGACCTCAGGGACTGAAATTCATAATTTTAAATCCCGTGGACCACTAATGTGATCTGCCTAATGACCAGCTAGGTGGGCATGTGACTGGGTGGGCATGGCCAACTCGATGTCACTAGTGTCGAGGGGCACCTCGCAGGCCTCTATTCGCCCCTTCCCTCCCAGCCATTTCTCGCCTGCCCGCCCAAGCTCCTTAGGGCCCCAACAGGAAGCAGTTGTTGGAGTTAAGCAGCCACCACAAGAAAGAGTTGGCAAAACAGCTGGCTCAGTTCAAATTGGATCTGGCCGAAAAGGAGGCTCAGCAGAAGCAGCTCACTGAGGACTAGGAGCATAGGCTTTCCAAGCAGAAGGAAGACCTGCAGGAGTGCAAGGCCAGGTACCGGCGCCTGGATGCCCAGCGGGCTGAGATGGTCAGCCAGTTCCAGGCCATGATGCAGTCCCCTGGAACAAGGTCCTCCGGCTCTTCGCCACCAGTGGCACTTCCCTCCAGCCTTCACCCAAAGCCCCGCATGAGGCTGAAGCAGACCCCAAGTCGGAATTTCTGCCCCCCTCTGCCCCACACAAAAAGACACCAAAGGGGAAGACTCTCTGCAGCCACACAAACGTTCATAGCACATATCCGGCCCAGGGGCTGTAGTTTGAGGACCCTGATTTAGTGCAATATAAAAAATGCGAATAATTTTTCTATGGACCATCAAAATTTTCTCGCGAACCACCAGTGGTCCACGGCCAACTGGTTGGTGACCGCTGGTCTAGAAAGTAGATACTGGGCAGTCTATTTTATATTGACTTGGCTTCAGCACGGCAGTGAAGAGAAACACTTAACGAAGAATTAAAGACTAGAGAATATAGGCAGTTAAAGAAACGAGAAAACAAAGACATGTTAGCAGATTGGAAAAGGCATTTATTAAGTTTTCTAATATAGATATGCTTGCTGTATAAAGCTTTATGTTATCACTTATAGTAGGGGTCCCTGACCCCCGGTCCATGGCCCAGTTGGGAACCAGGTCGCACAAGTGGTGGGTGAGTGTGCGAAGCTGCATTTGCACAAGCGGCATGCATGAAACCATCACCCCCCCCCCCCCGCAGCTGCCGCTGGTCTGCAGAGCCAGAAAGGTTGGGGACCGCTGCCTTATAGTATTTCCAAATATAACATTTTCCACAGGACTCCAATTAATCCACAAATAATAACTAACTGTATATTTAGAAACAGTTAAAGATACGATGTTCCATAGAAATTAACTGGCATAGCCACTTTTTCTAAAGATACTTACAGTAAGATTATCTCTAAGTAGCTGCATAATCAGGGTGCTATCTTTGTAAGATTCTTCATTCAGTGTGTCCAGTTCAGCTATTGCTTCATCAAATGCCTAAAACAAATTCAAGTATTATTTGACTTGTTTTTTCTGCCATTTCCAACTAAGAAACACAATTCACTTTAAAGTCTAATTAGAGCTAACTAAATGGGACATACTACTTACAAGGTTGAAATTGGGCTCTGGGGAGCAGCTGGGTTTATTGATACTACAATAGCTTTTCTGCTCCACCTCTCTGCTTAAACTGTTGAACTCCACTGAGGGGTTGGTAATGGTGGACCTAAGAGGCTGCTTTGGTGTGATAAAGTTAGGTGCAGCTTAAGAGTTAGAATTTCTTTTCTCCATGGCCAATTCTGACAGGTGAGGAGAGCGCCAGCTCAAAGATCTTGATATCAGTGTGCTTCAGAGTTGAACACTCTTACCTATCCTGTTTAACATCTACATGAAACTGCTGGGTGAGGTCATCCATTGATAAAGGCTCAGGTATAGCTTGACTCAGGATTATCAGTAATGCTGCCTAGGTCTTATCCCAGCAGTTGGAGGCTATATGGGTATGAATTAAGAGGAACAGGTTTCAACTCAGCCCGGACAAGCTGAATGGCTATGGGTATATGATTTCCTCGCACCAGAATTCTGCATTATTTGTTCTGAATAGGATAGCATTTCCCCAACAGAACCAGTTTATGATTTGTAAGTCCCTTCTGGACTCACAGTTCCTGCTTGAGGAGCAGGTGGCTGGCAGCTGTGGTGAGGAAGGCCTTCACAGATTCCTCTGGTATACCAACTGTACCCTTTCCTGGAGGAATCTCCCCCTTATAGTCATGCATGCATGCATGGGTCACTTTGTGTATGAATTTCAATGCATTCTACTTGGGACTGCCCTAAAAAACCACTTGGAAGATTCAGCTAGTCCATGAAAAGGTGGTGCAAACTGTTATGGATATATTCAATATGTCTTACAAAGCCCTTTATAGCAATGGGCTTGGCTATCAGAGGGAGCACTTCTTTCTCATTTCAGCCTTCCTGTAAGATCTGACACAAAAGACACACTGTGCGTCCCTGGGATATAAAAAAACACATCTTCTCTGCTGCAGCACACTCTCTCTCTCTCTCTCTCTCTCTGAAATAGAACTGCCCATTCCCAGTTCAGACAGCCTCAACCTTGTAGGTTTAAACAATCAGAAAACTCTTTTCCCTCCAGGCTCTGGAATAGGTCAGGGCATGCCCTTCTGACATGCACTGCCTGCTTTGGTTAAGTATGTCTATTACAATAGCTAAAAACAAAACAAAAAAAGTTAAGGTATCTGTTTTCAATTCATATGTTTAAAATTAGTGTTGAGTTGGGTATAAATCTAAATTGTAGATTATGTAACTGGATCTAAATTAAAGTCATACCTTGCTTTTTCCCACTAACATTGGAATGCTATAGAATCTAAAAGTATGCACATTTTAAGTTATTATTTAGAGACTATTTCCAGTATCCAGCTAGCTATTTTAGCTTAGTAACATTTCATTAAATACATTAGAGGATAATAATTCTCAAATATTAATTTAACCTAAATTAGGTTCCCCTTAATGTGTACTTCCTATTCTTCCCCATTCACTAGTTTTCAAATAAAATTAAGTCCTTACTGTCTTTGCCAGACTACAGGCTTTCTCAGGTGAGTTTAATATTTCATAGTAGAACACAGAGAAATTAAGTGCCAGACCAAGCCGAATAGGATGTGTTGGCTGCATCTCCTTCTTGCTGATTTCAAACGCTTCTTGATATGCCTGTTGAGAATTTCCTACTGTTGCTATGAAGAAAGATAAGTATATTTTTAATTCCTCATCATATGAGCAATCAAGTAAGAAACAAATAATGAAAATCTTGAGCAATTAAACTGAATGTTCTTTCATAATTATTTCAATACAGGAAAGCAAACAAATTTGTTTGTTATATTTTTAGTATATCCAAAAATAAATGTTCCTGGGAAAGAGTACTTAAGATTCCAAGTATTAGCCAGGCCCAACTTGCTTAACTGCTAAGCTTAAGATACGTTCAGCCAGGTGTTGTCACCTGCTCAGTTAACGGATGCAAAATACATAGCCAAGCTGAGATTTTATTATAAAATTGGGCTACAAATTAAAAACAACAGTAGCGCTACATTCATTTACAATCTCCACAGGTACCAGGAGGCAGACTGCAATTGTAGGCCTGGAGGCCACCGCCACAGAAGGATGGTAGGGATTTCCTTGGGATTGGAGCCTCACCTTTTGGCCCCACCTCTTCAGGCATGCCCTGGGTCTCAGCTGGAATTGAATTGCTGCTGACAATAAGTACTGTGCTCCTTTCTTCTCATTTCACCACTATAGGTGACTTATAACCATTTGTTTAGAAACCACTAAAAGTTACAACAGCACTGGAAAAAGTGACCATATATGTGGGTCCTCGCACAAATATGGCTCTTACAGCAACCCTGCATTCAAGTAATCCAAATTGTAACCACAGTGATTTGCTTAACAATTGTGGCAAAATTAAATAAAATAAAATCGGGCATGACTCACATAACAAATCCCTTACTTAGCAATGGAATTTCTGGTCCCAATTGTGATTGTAAGTCGAGAACTACTTGCACTTTCACTGCACAGAGCTGCAGCAGAGTTTCTACTTGTGTCACCAATCTTTCTGCAGGGCTTTAACCATGAGAACCATAAAGCCTGTGCCTATTTTTTTTTTCATTACTTCAGATTAACGTGAAGAATAAAAGATAAAGAAGAATCGGTGTACTTTAAGACATGGGGACGTTTTTATGATTGACTAGAAAAGGAATATGAATAAAAATAAATGAGAGAAAAGACAAAAAAAATATAGAAATCCAGATGACACCTGAGCAAAATAGAAAAGAAATTGAAAGGAAAATGTGGGTAAACGTGGGTCTCCTGCGCGAGCTGCACTGGCTCCCAGTGAACTTCCGAGTGCGCTTCAAGGTTTTGGTTATCACCTTTAAAGTGCTCCATGACTTAGGACCTGGTTATCTATGGGACCGTCTGCTACCGCCAATAGCCTCCCACCAGCCAGTACGCTCCCATAGAGAGGGGCTCCTCTGGGTGCCGTCAGCCAAACAATGTTGACTGGCGGCCCCTAGGGGGAGAGCCTTCTCTGTGGGGGCACCTACGATCTGGAACGAGCTCCCCCCGGAGATACGGAGGATCCTGGATCTGCGCACCTTCCGTCGTGCGCTTAAGACTTTTTTATTTCATCAAACTGGCCTGGCCTAAATCTTCTCCCCTTTTTAAATGTAAATTTTAATTTGTTTTTAAATTATGGGGCATTTTAAATTTGTCTCAGCCAAATTATTTAATTCGTTTTTATTCTATTTTAAATTTTTGTATTTATGTGTTTTATTCTGTGGCTGTTCACCGCCCTGAGTCCTTCAGGAGTAGGGCGGTATAGAAATCCAATAAAATAAATAAAAATAAGTAAAATAAATATAAGATCGGGGTTGCTTGAATACAATCTTGACAAAATATTGAATTGAAAATGGACACAACAACGGAGAGGGAAGGGAGAGAGGAGTAGAGGGACAGGTAGGAAGGAGACAGGAGAAGGGAGGAAAAGGAGAGGAAGAAAGGGAGGGGAAATAAGAGTAGGAGAGAGGGTTAGAAAGAGAGGAAGAGGGGAGGAGTGGGGAAAGGAAGGAGAAGGAGAGGAGGGGAAGGAGAGGAGGAAAAAAGAAAGTTGAAACGAATAGAAGAAGGGAGGGAAAGGTAAGAGGAAGAAGGAGAGGAATGGTTGTTGTGGAAGAAGGGAGATATGGAATAGTAGAACAACAACTCCGAATGTATTTTAAAGTTTTAGGATGAAGAACGAACCAATATGGAAACCAAGAGATAGTATGTGTGATAAGAATGGTTAAAGAGATTGTACATTTATATATGTTTTATGAGAAATAAAAATAAAAAACTTTTATATATAAAAAAAGTCTCTGCCTATTTTTTTTTATTAATTCACTACTGGGCTTTGAGCCGTTCCAAACCGGGCCACCTAGGGGTGGGGTGGGGGGCGAACAAGTGCGCGTCATTTGTGCAACTGGTGGGCAGACATGCCAGCCGCTCACACAAATGGAGCTGTGCGTGCACACTTGCCCACTGCTCACATGGAACCATCTCCTCTCCCCCTCTCCTCCGCCAGTCCGCAAAGTCAGAAAGGTTGGGGAACTCTTGTTTCAAGAAACTGTTATTCTTTAAATAGCTGGTAAGGGAATTAAAAATAGATGGGGCTTGTATCAATGCGTATACAAGCACATTACAAAGCATATCACAGGGCTGCAGCCTTCATCGAATAAAATCTTGCAGCAGTTTCTATTTTACGGCAAAATTGTTTGTTCTAGTAGGCAGCAAAGGGACTGTGATTGTGAGATTAGAAACTAGTTTAGGAGACCTGTTAAATTCCATAGGCATTAAATGTTCTGAGAAAGAGATAATGAAGATTTTGGTTTGGAGAGAGCAAGCAAGGCATAACTCATGACAAGTGACTAAAAAGTTTGCTCAATTTTAAAATCTGAAGACTTGAAGTCTGAATTAATAATATGCCCTCAACAAATTAATCTTTCTACAATATGATCTGGGAATTTAAAAATTCCCAATTTTGCCATCACAAGCTTAAAATCTATTTTAAAAAATACTGTAGTAAGATAAAAGTGTGAATCAATGTGAGAATAACTAAACATTATATTTGATTTTACGCATGCAGAATTGCAAAGGATTTTTAAAATGGGAAAATAGTAAAATATCTACAGACTGTATACTATTTGTATACAGGCAGTCCTAAACTTACAATGGCAACTGGGACCAGAATTTCTGTCACTAAGTGATGTTCATAAAATGCAACCCATTTTGCTTAGCGACAGAAATCACTTCAGTACCACTTGCTGTCATTACCTGAATCTCACAATTGTTAGGTGAGGCAAGGCAACTTCCTGTTGCCTTCCCACAATCAAAGTCAATGGGGAAGCCATCAAGAAGTCACAAGCCCCAGGCCCACAAGCAGATAAGATGGCTGGTGCCAGGTAGGGGAAAGACCAAGGGAGTGGGGATATGGGGGAGGGTCGAGGATGTGCAAGAGGCACTGTGTGGGTCAGGGAGAATGAGCAAGGTGCCACGTGGGTCAAGTGCAGATGAGCTGGGGGGAAGGTAGATGAGTAGGGGAGACTCACCCGAGTGACTTACAATCTTCCCTGCTGGCTTCTCCTTTGACTTTCTTGGGAAAGATGGCAGGGAAGGTTGCAAATTGTGTGATCACAGGGTGCTTGGCAACTGACTGTAAAGGCAAAGGGGTTGTCAAGTATCCAGATCGTGATCACATGATCGCAGGGGATGTTGGGATGGCTGGAGCTCCCAGAACCAGCCATAACCACCATTCATCCAATGCTGTCATAACTTCAGACAGTTGCTGAACTGTCAAGGACTACCTATAGTGGCCTAACAGATATTTCACAATGGTATAAAAAGATTGGGTGGAGGAAGATGGAGGGAATAAACCTAAGTTTCTGCCTATCTTTAGCTGGGATATCTGGAACAGCACTACTGGAATCCAGTCCCAGTCCCAGTCTGAAAAGGTTACCGTATTTTTCGCACTGTAAGACGCACTGGACCATAAGACACACATTAGCTTTAGAGGAGGAAAACAAGAAAAAAAAATCTGCTTCTGCCTCTCAGCATCCATCCAGTATTCATCTGGCTAGTGTCCTTGCAGCAAACAGCAAACAGCCTGGTCAGCTTTAGCCCGGTATCGCAGCCCCAGCATGTGGCTCGTCAGGGCTCTGCTTTTTTGCGCCCACTACCAATCAACTGAGCTGAGCTGCCGTCACTGCCGGGGAACATGATCCCCGCCGCCTTGAACAGCTGATCGGCGGTATTCCGGGAGGCTGATCCAACCTGATCCAACAATCAGCTGCTCAGCAGCGAAGGCTCCAGCGTTCCCCAGTGGTGGCAAACAGCAGCAGCGAATGCTGCTGCCATACCAACCCCCCTCCACTCCGCCACAATATTTATTCTATAAAACGCACAGATATTTCCACCCACTTTTTTGGGGGCGGGGGAAGTGTGTCTTATAGTGCAAAAAATACGGTATACAGTAAAATATCAATAACTTAGTGAAAAGAACATTCCCACGTTAAACTAACATATGCACAGCCCACTTCATTCCAAGATTTTAAGGTACATGAAAAATTAGGTTTCTATAAATAAATACAGCAAACACATTTCATTCCATACATCTGTGCCTTTACAGGGTTAAGATGTGGAGTACAAGAACAACAAGTGACTCATGCTTTCTGCTTCCCACGCATTTTTTAACATTTGAACATTTGAAGTAGAATGAAGTAGAACATTCACATTTTCTCTTGTGGTCAAATCTCATCTCTCCTTGCACTGGGAGCACTGGTTACCTTGGAGGACATAAATGCAATGAAAATCACTTTTTCCCTATATTTTGACAATCCTGAGTCAATTTGTAATTAGAAATGTTGGAACAAACCTTTAAAATGCTATCTATAGTTCCTGTAGAACATCACCCTACCATATAAGATACATCACTTACTTTGCTTGTTGTCACCAGATGCCACTTCTGAAAGGTATCTGTAGTAATCGCCTTTCATTTTCAAATAGAAGACTTTACTTTCTGGTTGTGTGGCATTAACAATAAGGTACTTATCTAAGAGTTCCTGAAAAACAAATTATTCATATAATTAAGAATGCTATTTCTTCAATTTATCATTATTTATTGAGATGAATTTTAGCAAATAATTTTCTGATGCTTTGTTTAAGGATGACTAATAATGTCCTCAACACAAGCTAGACCTATACAAAGTAAATATACTCACCAAATAAAAATATGGACACTCAAGTACTCCTTATTAATGAATGGAGACATACAGACAAAACCTCTCCCTCCAGAAAATAATGAGCAAACATATCTAACAGAGGCAAATAATTAGTGAGCATAATTAATAAACAGGAAAATCAAAGCAACTTTAACTACATTGAGACTAATGGTTCAAATTTAAGGTTAATAAGAGATTAGACAGCCATATAAATAGTTTTATCTATGTGCTACCATATTTTCCCGAAAATACGACCCACCCTAAAAATAAGCCCAAGCCTAATTGAGGGGGGGGGCTAATATACACCCTACCCCCAAAATAAGCCCTAGTGAAGGGGTTGGGCGTAGGCAGCACAGGAGGTAGCCCTTCCCTTCCCTGTCACCTCATGGCTGCTGGGCCCCTTAATTGCAGTCCGCAGATCAGCTGATCTAGCAAGGGCTGGGAGTTCTGTCTCTCTGGGCATCTTTGAAAGGAGGATTGGCAGGAAAATTCCCCCCCCCCCAATCTCTAGCCTGTACTCACAGGAAAATTCTCCAAAAAAAAAACCCAAAAAAACCCCACACTTTGATTTTGCTTGAGATGCAGGAGAGGGAGAAAGATCGGAAGCAGGGTGCAGGGTGAGGAAACTCTTTCAGAAAGTGATATCCGAGTGAGGGGTGGATTTTCCTGCCAATCCTCCTTTCAAAGGGGAGCCTTGCAGACACACATCCAAACTGCTCTCCCCGTGGCTTCGCCTTTACCTTGCAATCCTGCAAGGGGGACTTTTGCTCCAAAACTACGGCAGAGCATTGCACTGGAAGGCCTCCACGGGTAAGATTGAGTTGTGTGTCTTGCTCCAGCGAGATGGGTGCAGGCTGGAGGCTTGGGGGCCAGGAAAGATGGGGTTTTGGAGTGCAAAGGAAGAAGGGGCGATCGCCCCCCTCCTCCATTCTGCGGTTGTAGATCTGGGCTGAGTTGCTTCGCGCCAGGCAGGAGCAGCCCAGAAGGGCTGCTGAGAGCAAGCAGCCAGGAGGGCAAAAAGCCCCTGCGAGGGCAGCAGCAACAGGTGCAGCAGGCCCAGCAGCCGGGTAGAGGAACCGATTTTGATGGGCCGTATGGCTTTCTGCCTCATTGTAGCAGCAGCCTGAGCAACACCTGAGATCCAGGCCTAGCGGAGCACAAACCGTGCTTGCCGCCTGCTCCATAGCCACAAGGTAAGCTGTGGAAGAGTGGCCCCTTGGCTGCGAGGTTGCCTGGCGCAGTGGGAAGGGCTGGGACAAGCAAGAGTGTCTCCAGGCACCCAGAGATAGAACTCTGGACCCTTGCTGGATCAGCTGATCCACGGGCCGTGATCAAGGGGTCCAGCAGCCAAGAGGTGACTACGCTCGCAGCATCCTGCATCTCAAAAAAATTAAGACACCCCCGAAGAGAAAATGTACATGACAGGTTACTCTTCCCATTCATTTTGCTAACCAGCCCAACTCACTTTCAGAGCCATTAGCTAAGGTTCATAAAAGTTCACTCTTTAGAGGGAAAATGAAATTTAAACAAGGGCAAAGCTGCAGATTAGCAATATTTCCTTTGGGAAAATATCTGGATAGGAGGGTCTCCTATTCCTACTACAGAAAAAGGACATTTACAGCAAATCCATTGTTCTATTGACCTACAATGGAAGTAGGTATCCAACAGTGGAGCATATGAAAGCAATCCTAAATAGTAGAAGAATCTTAAGGCCTAGCTAGTGGGAGGAACCATTCTTTGCAGGATTGTTTAGCCAAAGGAGACTTCAAAAGAAGTATAAATATTTAACTTCTAGTAGTTGCAGTTGCAAATTATCTGTCATGGAGCTATACATGTGTGCAGTGCATAGACCAAAAATCTGCAAGTAATAATGTACCACAAAAATATAAAATCACAATATAAAGAAAGACATATCTAGGATAAAAACCTATGATATACAATAAAATCAAAATGTGCATATTCAATATTATTTTAACAGCTTCATAAGGTCTAAGTATTAGCACTTTAAAAATAGTTTGACAAACAATGTACAAACAGTGTGTAATACCACGCAGCCACCTTGCATGTATCTCCTAGAGGAATATTAAAAGTAATAGAGTTGATAGCACTTCATCTAGAATTAGACACGACCTCTCTGGAACATGACTGAACTCCATAGATAGGGTAAATAGCATAATACAGCAGGGTTAATGGCATGGAAACTCTGTAACCAGGACTGTTTGTTTCAAGGACATACAGAGGTTGTCAATGAGTCTGAATTCAAAGGTTCTGGTCTGGTAGCCTTTTACAGCTACAGAACATCCATTTTGTTGGGTCATGCTTTT